>NC_090448.1:180670998-180984887 GCF_031143425.1 Pleurodeles waltl | reverse complement strand
TTCTTTTCAAAACACAGGAAGTCAACAGCCTAGGCTAAGAGGATTCTAAGGATTGATTTTAAGTGTCTAATTGGAAGAGACAAAAAGGTAAGATGATGCCTTTGACCTTGCAGGCTGTATGGCATCTGCACTAGAAACATTAGATAGTGGCCCTTAAGCTAACTCGAGATGAAGAGTGGTAGGGTATTCCATGTAAGAGCAGAGCAATGGTATTCTGGATGCTTTGAAATTTGTGTTTGGAAAGCTAAGATAGGCAGAATTACAATAGTTGTACTAGAAGAAATGATTGACTGGACCACTGTTTTGTGGTAAAGGAAATAATGTCCTGAGCCCTTTCAGAATGTGTAAACTTGTGGAGCAGATTTTTTGACACATGATGAGAAAGAATGCTGGTCAAAGGTTAACTGAAGATTGCTGACTAATTTTGCAAGGTTAAGAGGATCCTTATATCATCAATGCCAGACAGAGAAAAGAATTCAAAGTAACTGAGAAGTCTGGGTGAGGTCTAAGTACAAATGTTTGCGAAGCCGCATAACAAGAAGTAATTCTATGGAGTAGGGGTGCCAAGGAGGGCATTTTCAGGCGGGGAATATGTGACCCACAAATTTAAATTGAGAAGCTCCAAGAAATGTCCTAATTCTTGGACAATTTGGGGTTGGCTAATATAGAAGTGTGCAGATATTTCTGACAAAGCATGTTTGAGACCCACATAGCTGTGAAGTGGTCAGGAGGAGATTGACCATAAATTGGGTAATGTAGGAGGACAGGTTGATACATAACCATGTTCATACATGCAGACATTTCTATTATTAAAGCAGGTTTGCACTCAAGGCAGGACACCACTAAAGTGTATATGTTGATTGCTTCGACTTTGGAGGACGATCAAGATTGAAGGGGTGAAAAGGGACTGGAGCCCTTGAATGAAAAATGCCAACCAGCCAGCAGAACCTCCAACACCATTATGTACAGAAATAGACATGGGCTCCTGAGGCTGAAATCAAGAAACTAATTTTAAAAAGAAGGCTTTCGAAGACAATCTGGCTCAATAGAAACAAGCAAAGGCATTGGGGGTTAAAAGAGGAGTCTGGCATCCTAGCACAGGAACACAAACCAGAATAGAAAATTGTAACACATACAGGTTTGGGGAGGAGAAATATACACTTGTACAAACAGACTTGATGGCATGGGCTGCCACATGGAGGCCATCCCCTCCAGATGATGATGCATTGTACCATGTGGTAGTCAAAGAGGCAGCTGACGCTTTTAGGGTAGAACTGGCAGTCTAAAAGGAGGATACCAGTTTTCTCCTGCTCATCCTAAGACAGGTGAAACCAATTTCTTCTGCTGTTGCCAAGCACAAGTCAACATGGTAGAGATGTTTTCTTCAGGCCAGCTACTGCTAAGGCTTTTATGCCACAAATTGAAATGAAATACATTGTGTCTACTATTTATATCTAATATATCCATTGTCACATGGAGGCAGAATCATTAATAGTTTCTGAAGCAAGAAAAAGGGCAGTGCCACACCATTCATGGAACCACCACCCGATAGCGAGCAGGAGATTATAGATGGTGTAGGGAAGAGAATACGGAGAGCAGCAGCCACACAATGGGTTATTCCTAATCCTAAGACTCTTTTGAATAGGCATGCTGACCAACAATGGGAGGAAATGGAAGAGTATTAGTCCATGTCCCTGAAGCGTATCAAAAGAAGCTGGAAGACGCTACTTGAAGGGGCAAACACAATTTTCAACTCCTGACCACTTTGGATGTAGGAGAAGCAGCTATCCGGCAACAGGCACAGTGCTTACAAGGCATACATGGCTGTGTATACCTGGTTTTAAGTCAGACGTCCTGTCTAATTTCATTTATATGCCACTTACAGGAAAAAAGCTCTTCTTCCCAAAGGAGGACAAGTGCCTAGGGGCTATGAAGAAAGCAAACAAAATGGCAAAGATTGGCGGGGGCTTTACATACCCATAGAGCAGTCTATAATTGATGATTTGTTGGCAAACAGAAGAGGTCAAAGAAGACAATTGTCTAGCACACAGGCCTAAAACACTGGGGGTAACCAGTTCTCTATACCTTAATAATAGCAGCAACAGCATTCACAACAAAATAATTTCTTTAGAGGAAGAGGAAAACAACAGCGCAGATACTCTAGAGGATGTGCCTCCAGTTCCACAATATGATTTGCATCCATTCTTTGAACTTAAAACACATGTGGGGTTGAGAGACGGAATAAAGGACTTCCTAGGCCAGTGGATGTCTATCATCTCCAACACATGGGTTGTAAATATTGTGAAGCATGCCTATCGTATAGTCTTTGTAGACTAACTACCAAGGTATCAGAGGTACAAAAAGGATCAATTGGAGATTCTATAAGCAGAAGTACAGGAACTACTATTAAAAGATGCTGTAGAAAAGGTCACACTGAGGGAAAGAAATATAGGTGTGTATTCTCTACTTTCTAATGCCCAAGCAAGATTATGTGACCTTTCCTAGATCTGAGATTGGGCAATAGATATAAAAACACAGGATTCCAAGTAACAGTGTTGCAGGATGTTATTGCATAAATGGGGATTATTTCGCAACAGTGGATCTCAAAGATGCCTACTTCAACATTCCTATACACCACTCACACAGACAGGAAATATGTTTTATGATGATAGGGGAACACTTCCAATTCAATGTGTTGCCCTTTGGCTCCCAATCTGCTCCCAGAGTGTTCATGAAGGCTCTTGTGGGAGTAGCAGCAAACCTAAGAAAGAAGACCATGAATGCATACTCTTATCTGTATGACTGGTTGGTACGAGCAGACAGCTACCGCCGATGTGAACAAAATCTCACAAGAGTGGTCACATCATTAAACAGAGTAGGTTTCGCTATAAACTGAGTAAAGTGATCTTCCACTGCAGAGATAAAGAAGAATTTTCTGGACACTATCAAAACAATGGCTTATCCAACTGCAGGGAGGTTACAATCAATATTAACAGAAACTCTGCTTTAGCTGACATTTCAAGTCCTGACAGGGATGACAGTTGTGGGAATGATGCATCATGTGTTCACCTCATTCCAAACACAGGATGACAAATCAAACACTGTTCTCACACAACTGAAAGTTAAGAAGACACAGTGATTGTAGCAAACAAGTTCAGCAAAGGAATGAGATGGTGGAATGTATCCAAAATATTGAGGGGAACACATTTACAACAGCTCTACCACAAGCTATCATAACAGAAGCAATACACAAAGGGTGGGGTGCACACACAGCAATGGGCGTATGATCAGCACAGAAGACTGTCAAACATATAAGTTATGTATAGCTGAAGACCCTTGTCCTAGGGCTGAAAGCTTTTCAAAGCCAGATTCCATGCAACTTAGTTTAATTACTGACCGATAACACAAAAGCAGTGTTCCACCTCAACAGCCAGGGAGGAACAGTGTTCACACCCACACACTACCCTAGCTCTTACAGCTCATCTGGAATTTGGCCATCACAAACAACCTCTTATTAATAGCAAATCATGCCTCGGCGGTAGACAACACAGAAGTAGTCTGACTACGCAAAAAAACAACCTGCACTCACCAAAATGGGAAATAAAATGATCAATAGTAGACAAACACTTCCAAATTCTGGGTCAACCTCAGGAAGACCTATTCACGATTTAAAACAAAAATGCAAACCTTCCACATCCAGACATTACCACACAGAGTCCCTGAGAAGTGCTCTGTCAATCAATTGTTTTGGAATATTCATATATGCTTTTCCCCAATTACCAACAATTCCAATAGTTGTGGAAAAGATCAAAGCGTGCAATCTGACAGTGATCCTAGTAGCACCAAGATGGCCGTGGCAACCTTGGTTCTCTTCAACTTCTGCAACACTTGAACCAACATAATGTCGGAATGCCTTTATACAAGGACGCCGTAACAAAACAGCAGGGAAATGTTTTTCACCCAAGCCTAGAAGACCTACAGTTAATTGCATAGCTCCTGAAATCACAGCATTTCAGCATTTGCACTTACCAATGGCAACATCAAGAATTATTATAGAGACTAAGTGAAAATGATACTCTGCATGGTGTAAGGACAACACATTCCCAGACAGTTTACCTTGGGTGGTACTTTCACACATATACAAATGTAAATTATCCTATTCTTCACTAAGGGTACCTTTGTTGGCCATCACAACCTATATACAAGGAATACATGCAAAGACACTTTTACCATGGCTCTAATTAGGATATTCATGGAGAGGGCTAAAAGACTGTTCCATGCAAGAATAACACCTACTCTGCAGTGAAACCTCAATTTAGTTTGCGCAAGATTAATAAAATAACCTTTTGAGCCTGTGCCCGAAGCTACACTCTAAATCTCACTTTATAGTTGGTTATTAGCTATCAAGTTCTTGAGAGAACCCTTCTTCTGTATACACAAGACTAGATATTCATGAGAACTCACCCAAATTTCCTACCAAAAGTCATCATGTTTTCATGTAAATCAAACTATAATGCTGCTGTGTTTTTTTTTTTTTTTTTTTCAGAAACTGGCAAACAAGGTAGAAAGATTGCTGCACACCTTAGATGTGAGAAGAGCGATCATGTCTACATTCTAGCCATCACAGATGTCTGGGAAACAGATCAGTTCTTCGTAGGGCATTCTACCCAAGCCCTAGAACACCAGTGGCAGAAACCACAATGGCTACATGTATTGTTGAGTCAATAGTTATGTGCTTTTCACTGGCTAATAGGAACTTGAGAGGCAAATCAATGGTGTATTCAAAAAGGAAGAAAGAGGCTTCTATGGCTTGATTTGGAAATGTATTCATATAAGATTTATGAAGAAACCACATGGGCTTTTGAGCATAGATGTACTGAACACTACACCATAGATTTAGACTTGAGGAGGGAGCAGTAAGTGAAGCTGTATTAAAAACCTTTTGCTTCTACTCTAACCCATCCATTTAATGGGTGATCAAAACATAATCTGTGCAAAGCATGCACATCTGTGCTGCAAAATAAACCAATTATTTATCTGTAATTATGGTTTTTGCAGCTTGGAACTCTTCTACCGATATAGGTAACCATCACACCTCCCCTTTAGACGAGGATCGATATAATTTAACATCCTGGGCATGCACAGTGTCATTTGGGGAAATGCGTCCGACGACATATAGAGGTCCTGCCTATGTCTACTCAAATCACAAGCCAAAAAGCTTTTACCAAACAAGATAATTCAGACCCACCCACAGAAACTGCAGAATTATGGAAAGCGTGTGAATCTAGAAGAGTTTCACACTGAAAACCATAATTACAGGTAGTTTGTTGGTTTCATTTAAACATGTTTAAAGTTATCACCAAGGCTAAACATAACCTCACTTTAACTTTTGGATATCACTGCATTTCCTCCTTTACTCATCTGTACAATGCAGCAATTACCTGCATCCAGCCAACTACAAGCAGCCAACCCCACTCAGCATGACCTTGGGCCATGCACAGTGGGGCTTGGCCAGGCTCTGCGCCCGTCCCTCCAGAAGTGATCAACTCTGACTACATACAGCCATTAGCCCTACATAGTGGAGATAGAATGTAATGCTTGGCCTTTGTCTAAACCCGTACATTACTCTATTCTGGGGCCAATTCCCTCTGCACAAGGGCTTTGACCATGTGTAGCAGCGGTTACTTACAGGTGGCCGGGAGTCATGGAAGGTTCACCCTTCCCCCTTATATCCTGTTATTTTTGTTAGCAGGTTGCTCAGTACACTATTTTGGGTAATGACAGCAACAACAGAAAGTTGTCTGTGATGCCACACAATCAGATTGAGGTGGATCCACAGAGCGACTGCTGGATTTCTGAACATAAACCCTCCCTTGTCCAAGTGGTCAGCCTTTCATTTTTTAATTGGTTCCATGAATTAGCAGTCCAGATATCTCTAAAATGTAAATTCTTAATGCCTTCACAAGATCACCTTTTGAATGATAATTTCTTAAACTGCTGAATAGATGTGCACCAAAAAAGCAAAAATACTAAGTTGAGTAAAGTTTTATTTATGTAATTCCATTTAGCCATTTTTTCTGTCTCATGCAGCAAAAACTTGTTAGAGTTAAGATCGGAAATGCTATTTTGAAACCCCCTCCCCCCCACTTTGTGTTTAGGTCCTTGCTTGATGATCTGCACAACATTTGCTTTAAAAATCAAAATTGGATGTACTCTTTTCTGGGAAAATTAGTGAACCAAAGTTAACCCCTTAGCTGCTGGGCCGTTTCCCTCCCCCCAGTGCTGAGCCCTTTTTTGGCTATTTGGGGTAGTTTGCGCTTAGGCCTTCATAACTTTTTGTGCACATAAGCTATCCACGCCAAATTTGCGTCCTTTTTTTCCAACATCCTAGGGATTCTAATGGTACCCAGAGTTTGTGGTTTCCCCTGGAGGAGACCAAGAAATTAGCCACAATACAGTGAAAGTTTCGTTTTTTCCCAAAAAAAAATGGGAAGAAAGGGCTGCCGAAGAAGGCTTGTGGTTTTTTCCCTGAAAATGCCATCAACAAAGGGTTTCTGGTGCTGAAATCACCATCTTTCAGGAACGGGCAGACTTGAATCAGAAAACCACATTTTTCAACACAAATTTGGCATTTTACTGGGACATACCCCAATGTTACTATTTTTGGTGCTTTCAGCCTCCTTCCAGTTAGTGACAGGAATGGGTGTGAAACCAATGCTGGATCCTGGAAAGCTACACATTTCTGAAAACTAGACAACATTCTGAATTCAGCAAAGGGTCATTTGTGTAGATCCTACAAGGTTTTCCTACAGAAAATAACAGCTGAAATAAAAAAATATTGAAATTGAGCTGAAAACAACAGCCATTTTTCTTTCTGTTTTACTCTGTAACTTTTTCCTGCGATGTCAGATTTCTGAAAGCAATATACCGTTTTGTCGGCTGGACTCTTCTGGTTGTGGGGATATAAAGGGCTTGTAGGTTCATCAAGAAGCCTAGGTACCCAGAGCCAATAAATGAGCTGCACCCTGCAGTTGATTTTCATTCTATACTGGGTACACAGCAATTCATTTGCTGAAATATGAAGTGAAAAATAGGTATCAAGAAAACCTTTGCATTTCCAAAATGGGCTCAAGATAAGGTTTTGAGGAGCAGTGGTTATTTGCACATCTCTAAATTCCGGGGTGCCCATACTAGCATGTGAATTGCATGGCATTTCTCAAATAGACGTCTTTTTTACACACTCTTATATTTGGAAGGAAAAAATGTAGAGAAAGATAAGGGGCAATAACACTTGTTTTGCTATTCTATGTTCCCCCAAGTCTCCCGATAAAAATGATACCTCACTTGTGTGGGTAGGCCTAGCGCCCGCGACAGGAAATGCCCCAAAACACAACGTGGACACATCACATTTTTTGACAGAATACAGAGCTGTTTTTTGCAAAGTGCCTATCTGTAGATTTTGGCCTCTAGCTCAGCCGGCACATAGGGAAACTTACCAAACCTGTACATTTTTTAAAACTAGAGACCTAGGGGAATCCAAGATGGGGTGACTTGTGGGGCTCTGACCAGGTTCTGTTACCCAGAATCCTTTGCAAACCTCAAAACGTGGCTAAAAAAAACACGTTTTCCTCACATTTCGGTGACAGAAAGTTCTGGAATCTGAGAGGAGCCACAAATTTCCTTCCACCCAGCGTTCCCCCAAGTCTCCCGATAAAAATGATACCTCACTTGTGTGGGTAGACCTAGCGCCGGCAACAGGAAATGCCCCAAAACACAACGTGGACACATGCCATTTTTTGACAGAAAACAGAGCTGTTTTTTGCAAAGTGCCTACCTGTAGATTTTGGCCTCTAGCTAGGCCGGCACATAGGGAAACCTACCAAACCTGTGCATTTTTGAAAACTAGAGACCTAGGGAAATCCAAGATGGGGTGACTTGTGGGGCTCTAACCAGGTTCTGTTACCCAGAATCCTTTGCAAACCTCAAAATGTGGCTAAAATAACACGTTTTCCTCACATTTCGGTGACAGAAAGTTCTGGAATCTGAGAGGAGCCACAAATTTCCTTCCACCCAGCGTTCCCCCAAGTCTCCCGATAAAAATGATACCTCACTTGTGTGGGTAGGCCTGATGCCCGCGACAGGAATAGATCACACAACGGTCAATGTTGGTCCTTACATGAGGCAGCTGTTGACCCTGGGGTGATCCATTCCTGACGCAGGCACTAGGTGTAGGCACTCAAGTGGGGTAGTGTTTTTATCAGGACAGGTGAGGAGTCACTGGGTGGTAGGAATTTTGTGTATCCCAGCATATTCCTGTAGTTTGTGTGACAGAAATGCGAGAAAAATAGTTTTTATTCAACATTTCAGCTTTGCAGGGTATTCTGGGTAAGAAAACTTTGGGGAATACACACAAGTCACACCTCTGTGGACTCCCCCGAATGTCTAGTTTCCAGAAATGTTTTGGTTTAGTGTGTTTCTCTATATGGCCGCCGAACCCAGGACCAAAAACACAGGTGCCTGCCTTACAAAACCAGTTTGGTTTGCCATAAATAATTTTGATGTCTCCACAATACGATTTGGGTGGTGGAAATTGGGGCTGAACTAAATTGGGGAGCTCCCAAGAGAGCACTCTCTCTCTGCTTGCCGCAGCATTCACCTGCTCTCTGGGTTGGGCTAACCCACTATTACCCAGTTGCACAAACAGCTTGCGAAGGGACAGCAGGACTGTCCTCATCACCTCCCTCATAGTGTACTGGAAGAGGAGTTATCGAATGGGACTCCTCCGACTGAAAAATCACTCCCAGAGTCTGTGCCATTGTCCTATCCCTCAGATGCCATCTCAGTATCTGATGTCTCAGTCTCTGATCCTATGTCAGAGCTGTCCTCTATAACCCGAGTGCCGGCAGCAGTCATCCATCAAGATGCCATCTCTGCTATTGGCTAAACTGTTGCTCTAAAACACTAGCCTACGTAAACAGTCACAAAATCGATGGTGTGTGTGAGATACGTGCAACAGTAGAGGCCACCTTACCTGCGCTTCTTCCCTCAATCAGCACGTTCTTTCAAGACACTCAAAAAACACCTTGTCACATACCATTCGTCACAGTCTTTAGCACCTCCTGCGCCCAGTCCAACAATCATTATTGGTGCTCCCACTCCCTCCTCCTCGGATTCCCTCATTGCCGCACAGAAAAAGTGCCCTTCATCTCTCCATAGCCGCCCTCCACCCCGTACATACATTTCATTGGTATTATAGCGCAGGTAATGGATGACTTTACTAATGTACTCAGCTATTTGCATAAAATACAGATTTGCTCTTTGCAGTAGGCATATAAACCTTCTGCGCTTCTTTATGGCACTAAAACTGCCACTAGACAAGTCTGACCCTTTTTCCCCCAGGGAAACCACACACATATTGACAAAAGTGATATATATATGACAGCCAACCACCTGAAACTCAACTCAAGCAAAACCAAAATAATCCTCTTTGGCCCACACAAAAACACCTGGGACCCCTCATGGTGGCCCACCACGCTAGGCCCTGCACCCACCCCCGCCAACCATGCACGCAACCTCGGCATCATCCTAGACTCCTCCCTCTCGATGACCCAACAAATCAACGCTCTCACCTCCTCATGCTTCAACACACTCCGTATACTGAAAAAAACATTCAAATGGATCCCCACAGAGACCAGAAAAACTGTTACTCATGCACTCATCAGCAGCAGACTTGATTACGGAAACGCCCTCTACGCCGGCACCACTCTAAAACTCAAGCGCAAACTACAGCGCATCCAGAACTCAGCAGCACGACTCATCCTCGACCTCCCCCGACACGAACACATCCCTCCACTGACTCCCCCTTGATAAAAGGATCACCTTCAAGATCCTCATCCTAGCACACAAATCACTCCACAACACAGGCCCTGCCTACCTCAACGAGAGTCACCTTCCACACCCCCACACGAAACCTCCGCTCAGCTGACCTCTCTCTCGCCTCTGTCCCCTGCATCAAACACACCACCACCGGGGGCAGATCCTTCTCCTACCTTGCACCCAAAACCTGGAACGCCCTCCCAACCCACCTTCGCAAGACCCAAAACCTACTTCTTTTCAGGAAGGGCCTCAAAACCTGGCTTTTCGAACAGTGATCCTCCCAGCCACTCCCCCCCCCCCCCCCACCCCCACCCCACCCCACCCCCACCCCCCAGCGCCTTGAGACCCTCACGGGTGAGTAGCGCGCTTTATAAATCTCTTTGATTGATTGATATATATATAGATCTATCTCTATATATATATCTATTTACATAGATATATCCATGTACATAGATATATCTACATAGATATATCTATCTATCTATATATATAGATCTATATATAGATCTATTTTTTTTAGTTGTTGTATGGTTTCCTTGGGGGCCAAAATGCCAGCTCGTTGCCTCGTGCCGACCCCCCCCAAGTGAAATCCCTGGCGTCTAGTGGTGTTTCCTGGAAACACTTTCAGAAGCCTTGTAAGAAAGGGGAGACTCTCCCCTTTCTTACGAGGCCTTCCCGAACGTGGGGAAGGCCGTTTTCCCCATTGGAGCAGGAAGCGGCCGCAAGGCTGCTTCCTGCTCCGATGGGGAAATCAACTTTGTAACGTCAGGGGGCGGGTGGGGGGCGGGGGGGAGACACGGAAGCTTCCGTGTCTCCCGGGGTTATAAAAAAAATAAAAGTAAATCCTCAGGTGTGATGCACCCGAGGATTTATTAACCCCCTCCCTGGTGTCGGCCACTGGTCGTGACCCGCACCAGGGAGGGAGTGTGGGCGTCGGCCAGTGGCCGACGCCCGCAGCCAAAAGGTTAAGAAAACGAAAAAGTCTTATTTTTTATTTATTTAAAGAACGCTGCACTGACTTAAAACAGTGACTTAATCCCTGCACACAAAACCATAGAAATTCAGCAGGTATACTTATACTTATGTTGAGAAACTACAACTTGTGGTCTAAAGTTAATTAATAGCATAAGTTATAGTTTCTTCAGATAAGTATAACTATACCAGCTGAATTTCTCTGTTTTGTATGGGTAAAACAAACACTAACTATAACGTCCCAGTGACCTTTGTTTTTTTCAGTGAATTTTTATGTTTTTTTAAAGTACAGTAATGATATAAATACCATATGTTAGTACAACCAGTGCTGCACACATCCTTGCAATGCGCAGCAAGGGTTGTCCGCAGGGCCTGGCCTGGAACCAGGCCCTGTGGCCAAACTCCCCACACATACGTACACCCAACCCCCACAATGAGCATGGCCTTTGGCTGTGCGTGGCTGGTGTATAGTGTGTGTTTTTGTTTTTTCTCATTGGGCTTCAGATCTGCAGGTACCCGCGGATCTGTGTCCCTAATTATCAATATTTCTTTCTCCTTTAATAACTTCAAAGTACTGTATGAATTTTCATCAAATTACAAAAATCATGCTTTCAGGACCAAGATCTAGCTTTCTGCCAACTTTGGTGTAATTCCGTTTAGCAGTTCGGGCTGTAGTTGTGTGTAAAATCCCTGTGAGAAATTGCATGGGGAAAATGCCTTTTGAGACCACCCCCTTTTCTTGGGCCCGGCTTGCTGAATCACCCCGAAACATTGCACACATCGAGTGAACCGAGTGGAAAATTAGTTTTGAAAATTTTGTGGATTCATCAAACATCCCCAAAGTTATAGGCAAAACCAAAATGCTTTTCCTATGGAAACTAGGTCCTAACTATAACTACCTACTGGCTTTTGCCTGTAGGTTTGTGTGTGTATATATATATATATATATATATATATATATATTTATTTAAGAAAGCAAAGGTTACAGGGATGTTATACTTAGGGTCTGAATTTACTTGCACAAAAACCTAGAAATGCAGCCTTTATATTTATTTCAAGTAACTATAACTCCCACTACCGCCATGCACAGATTTTTCCTCAATATTCTGACTGCTAATGTTCCATTGATATTTTTATTGACGTTATAAAAGTTGTCATGAGTGCTGTAATATCTGTGGTAATTAATAGTGCATGGCGAGGACACGAGTTATAGTTACTGTAGGGCGCAAGGTATAGTTACTTGAAATACCTCTTACTATAATTGCTGAATGTCTATGGTTTTGTGCGAGTAATTTCAGAACCTAACTATAATATCCCTATTACCTTTGCTTTTTTAAGTGAATTTATACGGCTTTAAATTCTATTTCCTAACTATAACTTTCCCATAACCTTTGGTTTTTTTCAGTGAATGTCTTTGTTTTTCTAACTTAAAGTATTTTTCATTACTTTACTTTAATTCAACCACAGCCATGCGCAGCCCTTGGCCGTGCATGGTGGGTAGTGGTCGCAGGGCCTGGCCTACACCACTCCACCACACTGCCTTTGGCCGTACAAACCAGGGATTGGTCTCAGGACCCATATAAGCACCCAACCTCGCCCTGCAAAACAGTGAGAGCACCTTTCATTGTGTACCTTAAATATTTGAAGTAGAAAAGAAATTAAAGCAAGGAAATGACCACTGACACACCTAGACTGGAACTCTCAACCTTCACTGTGAGTGTCAGAGACGTTAACAACTGAGCCACATATGACTACTTACTGTGCAGTGTCCAGACATATCTGACATTCGTTCCAAAGATTTCGATGAGAAAAAGACGTAAATGTTCCATCCCTAAGGAAGTTTAACATTCCCAACACTAATAAATAAACAGGCACAGTGCCATTTGGTACCAGGATTTAAACTTCATCCTACTGTGACAGTCCAACAGCTTTACCAGTAGGCCAGAAGTAACTCTGTTTTTTTTTTTTTTGCATCAAAATTTTACTTCAACATTCAAACCAAACACCTTGCTACTGTGAAACTCTGAGGTCATTGTATGGAGAGACCATTGCAATAAAAATCTCTCTCTCTCGCTTCCATCCCATTATGGGATGGACGAGAGAGAGAGAGCGATTTAGAGAAAGAAACTGACAGAGAAATTAGATAATATCGGACATATGGAAACGAAAAATGCATTTGTCAAGTAAAAAGAGTGAGATCACCTTCCGGTATGTACCTTAAATATTTGAAGTTGAAAATGACAACTGACACCTAGACTGAACCCCACAACCTTCTTTGTGAGAGTCTATGACCTTAACCACTAGACCACAGGTGACTCTTTACTGGGCATTGTCCAGAGAAATTAACAAGATCGCGGGGGACCTGATGGCCCCCATGGCCCCGGCCGGCTCCTTGCCTCCTGCGGGAGCCAACATTGCTCCCGTACATAGGGAATTGCTGCAAGAGCAATACTTTCATCTGTATCTCTGCCTGCTTGACTGGGCAGTGAAACAGATGAAAACTGTTTCCAGCAAGCAGGAGCATTTTAACATCTGCTTGCTGGAAGTGAGGTTGGTGTTTACTTTTGCTTGGTGGGAGTTGTCACAGCTACCACCAAGCAAAAGCTATCTTAAGGGTGGGCACCTTGGGAGATAGCAGGTGCCGGCCCTGTAGGGTGGCGGTCCCCAGGACTGTTAATGGCTCCAGGAAGAGGGCTTGTTTTGCACAGGGTGGGCCCCCACTTTCTTTTAAAAATAGTAATTGGCCCCGGGGAGGTGGTGGTCCTTTGGGTCCACGCCGACCCCCTCTTTAATGTTCATTTGAGCCCTGGTAGGTGGTGGTCCCCAGGGGTCTCTGCACAGCCCCCCATATAATTAATTTTTTTGCGTGTAGCCCCGGGGGGTGGAGGTCCCCAGGGCTTGGGGTGGGGGTTGGGATGGGAGGTCCTGTGACCCTCCTCCACCTGCTTAATGTACAATTTAGCCCCGGGGAGGTGGTGGTCCCCATGGCAATAGTAAGCCCTTGGAGGGGGGACCTCGTGGGCATCCTTCATTTTTAGGCCCCCCGGGGACTACATTAAGAACAAGTGTGGGAGACTGTGCTTGTTTTTTTATGGTTTATTTTTTTTATTTTTTTATTTATTTTTACATTTTTGACAGATGTGCAAGTGTGCTGCAATGTTGCTCTAATTGTTTTTTTTTTAAAGTACTTATTTGCCCTGGTGGGACCTAGCACTAAGGCTAGGGGGTCTTGGTATTCATACCCTGCCTCCTTTTCTTTTTATTGACTTTATTTAGTGGGACTCAGCTGAAGCCTAGTCCCAAAATGGCTGCCAACACTTCTTGGTTGGTAGCCAATCAGGTATGAGCACGGGGACCATTGGATCCACAAAAGATCCTCGGCCCTATATATCTATATGTGTATGTGTGTATATATATATATATGTGCTGTCACACAAGAAGCACAACTTGACCCACACTCAGTACATGTAAGCACCTTAGTCACACAATTGCAACCGGATGCATTTCGGCTTTGCTTACAGTATTAGGGTGAAGGAATAGTTCAAAAAAAATTTGCATGCTACCCTTTGCAATTTCCAAAACAAGCAAATACATGAGAAAAAAGCATGATTGCTTTCACTATCTGTAATCGGATTCTTGAGTAAAAAACCACTGGTGGTGTTATCAAATTTCCAGCAATGTAGAAGCGCCACTGACTAAACACAGTAGTGCTGTACTGGGTGCAGAAACGTCCTAGAGCCAAGATTATACCGCTAGATCGCATATTTATATATTTAATTTTACTTTTAATAGTATTGCTCCCTCGTTTGTATGCAATTAATATAATTAATAACTCTATCCTCAAAAAGCAACAGTGTTCCATCATTCGGTTTTGCTGTCTTGGCAAATGAAAGGAAATATGCAGCTCTGAATGTATAAGCATAATGAAAAAATACATGTCTCACAGCTCAAGTGATAAGGCTGTTGAACAAAAATGTGATCCCAATACCAGGTTTCTCTATTGCAGACAGGTCCAAATGTCAATATTGTGTGTACGTATTGCTGACACCAATTGTCGTTATGTGTATTTGGCTTCTGCAAGTGCTTCCCATACACCAAGATCATGTCACATATCGCCAGTCAATTGTTCGCTCCAACCTGTGGGAACAGGTATACGCTGCATGAAGTTGTCTTGGCAGAAAAGCAGAGACCCTTAATCTATCATAGGTCTAGGTTTTGCTTTACCGTCGCACATCTTTAACTGCCAAATAGGTCATGTTGTATTTCTTGATGGCTTGGTTTTAAGATTTATGTTATTTGTCAACATCGGATGTCAATGATTAATGTAAGAGGACTGGTTTAGCTGTGACCTGTGTATGTACCTGTTACCCACCTATTTAGTAATCTACCATTACGCTCTGGTCCTTTTTACAACGACAAAGGAAGCCCCTTTTCACAATGGGGGTACTATTTTATGGGCAATGACTGCACTCTTTGTAATTTGTCATTAGTATCATTGCATACATTAATCCGAGGTATTCCATAATAGCTCAAAGCATTCTTTGTGGCGGGTAAATTCTGAAATATATGGGGTGTGAGTACTATCTTACATAACTATTGTAATATTGGTTGAGATTACACCAACCACAGAACTATAAACGGCACAAAAAGTGCTACAAACTCAAGAATAGGAAAATTGCTTCAAAAAAGTACACATTTCATTTGTTTTCCCCCAAAGGTAAGACATAATTAAAAAGGCGCATCTCTTTTAAACATGAGTCATGCTTTCCTCTTAAAGGTGTAAGAAATATTACATGGGAAGACCCATATAGCAGCAGAACAAGATAATCTATAGCAGAATAATTTGAAAATTATAAGAAAAGAGCACTGAGGAGACATTACACCTTAAATGAAGGGCAAAAATTATTAAACGTGGGAGAGAATCAAGAGGAGTGCAGAGCATTGCAAATGTGTTTAAGGCAAGTCTGTGAATCAGGGGAAAGTGATAAAGCATGCAGTGGATGAGAACTTGACAGAGGGCGAAGCATGAATATTTCAATATCTAATTCTGTTTTTATGTGTATTTGTGTTTATAAAAAGATTTGGACAAAACTGCTATGAAGTATATATTTGGTTGCATTCCCTAGAAAAGAACTTCATTGCATTGAATCTTATCCTGAAGTCTTTTAGATATGGTACTTTTCACCCTGAGCAACAGGAATATTTACGTGTAAAACCCTTCATGAATGAGTCTCTTGCACATTGTAACTAAAATCTGAGGTGACACTTTCACTGAGAATGAATGAGTTGGGTAAAAGCTGCGCTTTCAGGTGTTACATGGTTTAAATTTGAAATTAATGATGGAATGGTGATTAGCAAGTGAAAATGACTAACCCTAGTTGAGAAAATGTGACATATTGCACGGTTTTGAATTAAAGTATATAATTTATTTTAAAATGAAAAACATGTCTAAACAAGCTCTATATGTTTGTGACCTGAAATTACAAAGCTTTCGAGTATTTAAAAATACAGGTTTTGCTATTTTGCTACTGTAACAAGGCAAATGACAATTTACAAATAATACATTGTAAGTCGTAAATGACTTTGACTCACAAAATGCCGACCGATAGCTGATCAGAGTAAAGTGGTGGCCCCCGCCTCCTCAGTTGCAGTGCTAAATATCAATAATTTGAAACCTCAATGATGGTCACAAACCAGTGAGCGGATACTGACCTGCCAACGCAGGTGACGGCCATTGTCACAGTCAACTCTGTCCACAAAGCAGTGCTTCCATTTTGTGAATGCGAGCTGCAGCCATCAGGGAAGCAGCCATTGCTGTAGTGTGTCACTGCATACTCTCCCCAATATCATTCACCGAATGCCATTTTTTAATTGTACAGGCAGTTTCTATCCCTGCATGTAACAAAAAAAAAATGCTGTTACTGAGTCCAAGTGCAGAGGTGGACGTCTGCTGTCCTCAGACGTCTTCTGTTGCTGCGTTCTCAGCCATTCGCAGGGAGCTGCACAATTAATTCTGCCTCCTACACGTTAATGGGATAGATGTTAATATTTTTTTGCGAATGGTGTTTTTGCTCTGAGATTAGAAAATTGCAGTGCAAAACTCAGGACTGGTCACAAAGCTATTGGCGTGCACAAAACAGGCAGTTTTGACCCACGGGCACCGATTTTTTTTCTGTGCCTATACTTATTTTATACTACAAATCAGTAGCGTATGCCACTGTGCCTTGGTTCTTGAGTAATTCATAATGTGCTTTAGCAACCACTTCTCCTCCCCCTCCCATAGAAATGGCTCATCCCTCGGATTAGCACCTGGGCTAGACTCATCTGTGTAAATCCATTACTGCAGCTCCGGAGAAGAGCGCTGTCCTAGTTTGAGTGAATTAGGAACCTTCTTTGCGGTACTTCCACATGTTCGGTTTTAAAACTTGTATGTCTTCAAAAAAAATGTCTTTCCATGTCCTGTGAAAGCACGATTGTTGACTATACTCCCTATTAGATATGCATGATAAGCAGCAAAACCAGATATGACTGCGTTATGGGACTGATTGCAAGTGTGCTGCTTGTCTGAGAAGAAAACGCAAAGGCAGGCGCGCGCTCGTGAAAAGTTCCTTTGATTCAGACGGTTCGCGAAGCAATGCAGAGCCACGGTGTGGGACGGTGTAGGTAAGAACTGACTGACTTGGTCACACTCTTGAATTCGCAAGCCGGGAACACTGGCCATTATGTAACATTTCTCAGTTAAATGCAGTTTATTTAAATTAACGCACCAGAAAAAGCTTACTTGTTGACATAAAAACAAAACGTGTATTCTTAATGTTGCACTAAAATAAACCCATTTTTATCTGCAAACGATTACTGTAAATGGCTTGAAAAGCTTGTATATAAATGCTAATGTTCTTCGAATCATTAAGGACTTGGTAATGGTGTTTCACTGAATTATACAAGCACGAGATTTTCTTTCTGATGATGTGTTGTCACTCGAATTTCTAGACAAGAACAGCTCGAGCATGACCAGCAGAATTTCGACAGGCAAAATGGAGTGGATTATTCCTCTGATTGTTGTTTCAGCCCTGACTTTTGTGTGCCTCATTCTGCTGATAGCAGTTCTCGTTTACTGGAGGTGAGCCGTCTCTTCTTGCAATTCTGAATGTCTGTTTTTCGGGGCCTCGAGGCAGCCACAAGCCTGCTTCTGTGATTATTCATGGGTGGGAGAGAGCGAGTAACACAATTTTGCATTTCTGAACTCGATGTTTTGCTACACTGTATACTTTCAAATTGCTGTGGTGGATTTCAATGTAACTTTTTTTTCTATTTAGAAAGGCTCTTAGATCGTAGCATGCTATATATTACATGTTGTAAGCGAGGGTGAAGAAGTTGTAACTGCAAGATGTGAGTGCAGGTGATGTTGAAAGCTAGGGAACGTGGGGAAATGCTTCTTTTCTTCTGCAGGGCTCTAAATAATGATTTTAGGAGAAAACTAGTAAAGTGTAAACAATGGAAAATGGCTTACATTCACCCCCTTGAAGTAATTTAAAGGCTCCTGCCCTTAAATCCAGGATTAGCGTCTGGCCCTCGGTTAACATTGCTGTAACTGGTTGTAGTTTTGGTGCAGATTTTGTCTCCTTGACCCTTTGCACAATTAAGTACTTCATTCCAGTCATGAGTTGTTATATCCTGATGATCCTATAATGACGCAAGGATGGAAACGTATTTACTATGTTTAAGTTGACTATAGGAGTAGATGTGTCAAGTTTTGTGTATTTGTGACACTTTTTTTCTTTTCTTTTTCTTTTCTTTTTGTAATTCCCTGCACATATTTAGGTTTGAGTTATTTTTCTGTTACTTGTTGTGTGGTCTGCAGGGAGTTCCAACCCACAAATTATTTTAGTTGTATGAATAAAGGTTTTAAACAGTTGATTGAATAAGTCACCTGGGCATTATTGTTTTTCCCAGTTCATCAGTTGACAAAGGGGTTGTTTAGGAACCCCTGCTTCTTAAAACAATAGGTAAACCTGATACCTTTATATCCATGGAGTTCCCTTGTGTTCCTAAAACACTTTTGGAAAGTTGGCATTTTCTTACTTTAACTGTTCTATGCCTCTGAATACATGTCTGGGGTGGCTTTCTGAATTCCTATAGACAGTCACACAAAGGGATTTGGGGTGTGACATACATCTTGATGGCCCATCACCAGGTTGATGAACCTTCCTGGGCTAGATGGGAGGGAGGAGCTGACACAGCCCCTGAATAGGGTTGTCTGTCTCCTAACAAAGAGCTTCCTAACCACCTGTAGATTGTCTGGAGCCAGGGAAGGAAGGGCAGAGACCTTGTGCACTCCACTGGGCTCTCTTTGAAGTCTCCACTACTTCAAAGGTTCAACTGGGTACAAGTACTGGACCCCAAACCCACCAAATCTGTACACGTCTGGATCTGAGAACATTCTGCTAGGAATAAGGACTGCTGTGCTGAGAGGAGGGACTGCCACGCTGCTCAACTGCTGTGCTGCTTCTTGCCTGGAAGTGAGAAGGACTGGACGTAACTCTACATCCTCACAAGAACCAAGTGACTCCAAGGGCTTGCAGGCTTGCCTCATATTCTGAAGTCTCAGGATCATCAAAGTCTTTCTCAAGCTCTGCTGTAGCTGCTGGACTCTGCCACATGCAAGTCCTGTCAAGAGGTGCCAATCCAGTCTTAGGCCTTGAAAGGGGATTCTGCAGATGTTCTCCTGCAAAAATCGACACATCAGCGACGTTGCGCCCATCGGAACCACTGCATCCTCCCTCAATGCCAACTGATTGCCACTGTCACCGAGGTCAATGACTTTGCATCACTGACTGCATGGGTCAAAATTGATGCCTCACCACCAGCTCCGGCGTATCGCCTTTGCTGCATGGCTTGATGATGATGCATTAAATCCATTGCAGAGAGTTTGACTCCGCACTTCTAGTGCTCCACTTAGATGACTGCGAGGCTTGACGACAACACAGCCACTGGACTGCATGGATTAGAACCGACACATCACCTCCTTGACATCGACGCAGCCCTTCATCCAAGGTACCTTTCATTGGACCCTGCATGGGTCCTGTAGCCAGCCTGCTCTCCATCACAGTTGGCCCAAACTTTGAATTTGCCCTATCTAGGGAGACCTCAAGTAAGCTTTTAGAGCTATTGATTGCTAAGCACTGTTTTGCAGATTATTCTTTAATATGTAATGTCTTAAGTTCTACTTATTGGAATTTTGTTTGTTTTGGTATTATTTTACCCAGATAAATATTCCCTATTTGTCTTAAGTTGTGTGAAGTCTTTTTGTGGTGTATTCACTGTGTTACTGTAATTTACACATTGCCTCTTAAAATAAGCCTGACTGCTCTGTGCCAGGCTACCAGAGGATGAGCACAGGTTAATTTAAAGTATGTGTCTGACATACCCTTACTAAGCTTATGGGCCCAATATGGACTGTGTGCATATCTCTGACAACTAGACACCCAATTTAGGACATTGGTGATCAGCGATGAGGATAGGACTTGTGTTTGTATAGTACCTTATAGTAATTTGTTCATTACCACCCACACCTATACCAATTTGAGTCAATGGTCTCTGATCTCCATTGGCAATTTTTTCTGATGGGCTGTTTTAATTTTTCAATTCTCCCGGATTGGCATTTTTGTTTTTGTATATGTCATGTCTGATTGGAAGGTCCCAACCTGTATCTGCAAACCTGGATTTTGAGTTGGCCAATCTGGAGAAGTATACAGTCACCCAGCTCAAGGATTTTTGCAACACGTTTGTAACACCCCTCCTATTGGTTTGTCAGTGTTTCTTAAAGAACTGAACTCACTTTCCTGTCATAGAATATTATTCTCCATGGTCCAGGTGTAGTGTCTTGCATGATTTAGAATGGAACCTTTCTGGCTCCCTGAGGACTCCATGTTGGTATGGGATGTAATCACTAGAATATTATGTATGAAAGTTTGGTTTAGAATTTTCCAGTTCACAGGTACACACAGAGCAATAAAGATGTGATTTTACAGCTGTGTGTGTGGTGTTGTTATTTAGTGGGTACCAGGCTGGTGAAGATGCTACAACTGGCGACGAGATAGGGGATAAGTAACCAAAGAAAAAAGTACTCTCCTGGAGAGTTAGCTGTGGTCCAAGCAAACTGCTTGTGCAGGTCATGAGTGCCATCGTCAAAGTGCCGAGTGGATGGTTGGCACTCCAACCGGTGTGAAGTAGGTAAATGGAAAGAGACCTTCACAGAAAAGTCTATACATAGTTGGTCAAGAAACTATGACCAAGATCCTACAAAAAGATACCAGGCTGCCATGCAAAATAAAGTTATACAATATACAGAGTGTTTAACGCTGAAGGAGTATTCAACCAGATTTACAAAGTGCAATTAAAGACCACCTCTCAGTTACCAAATAGTGCTGCTATTAAGAGATCAACCAGGTGTAAAATCATACAACCTGAAGTATAAAAAGAATAAGGTAAATAAATTACAGAACGAAATAGACAGAGTCATTATACCTCAGTTGACGGTGGCCCCAAGAGAAGGTCGGAGGGTTGAGCTAAAGGAGCAGTCCATATTTACAGGGGGCAGAAGCTTAGCAGAAGGCCTTTGTGCTAATGGGGCTTATCAAGGACAACCCCAAGGCTGGGCCAGGACAGGGCTGTGGCATGAATGAACTGATCTTAATTCCCAGGCAGAAAGGCTTGATGGACTGCATGGATAGAGACATTTGAAGATTTCATAGATGCACTTGAAGGGACTGATAACTGGAAAATAATCAAATATCTCAAAAATCTTGCTGGTGATGGTTTGAAAGAAAATGACTAGAACTGACGAAGTCACATACTGTCAGATTAAGAATGCACTGAATCTCAAATTTAATCCAGTACCAAATGTCGACTGAGTGATATGTTTTCAGTCAAGAACGTCAAAGAGTCTGAAACAATTGATGAATTTGTGGAAAAGCTTGACACACTCATCAAACACTATAAGTTTAGTTTATGAGTTTAATGATGAAGCGGCTATGACACTTAGTGATCCATGGATCCTTGTCTGATTCATTCAGATGATGAATGCTGAAAGAAACTTAGGCCCTCATTCTGACCCTGGCGGGTTGTAACCGCCAGGGCAGAGGGCAGAGGAAGCACCGCCAACAGGCTGGCGGTGCTTCCGGGGCAATTCTGACCGCGGCGGTAAAGCCGCTGTCAGAAAAGTGGAACCGGCGGTTTCCCACCGGTTTTCCCCTGCCCCAGGGAATCCTCCATGGCGGCGCTGCATGCAGCGCCGCCATGGGGATTCCGACCCCCTTCCCGCCAGCCTGTTCCTGGCGGTTTACACCGCCAGGAAGAGGCTGGCGGGAACGGGTGTCGTGGGGCCCCTGGGGGCCCCTGCAGTGCCCATGCCACTGGCATGGGCACTGCAGGGGCCCCCTAACAGGACCCCATTAAGATTTTCAGTGTCTGCAAAGCAGACACTGAAAATCGCGATGGGTGCCACTGCACCCGTCGCACCCCAGCAAATCCGCCGGCTCCATTCGGAGCCGGCTTCATCTTTGCTGGGGCTTTCCCGCTGGGCCGGCGGGCGATCTGCTTGAGATCGCCCGCCGGCCCAGCGGGAAAGTTGTGATCACCGCTGCGGTCATTTGACCGCGGTGCGGTGTTTGGGCGGTTTCCGCCCAGCGGGCGGTGCCCGCCGGGGTCGGAATGACCCCCTTAGTCTGGAGCAAATGTTGATGGCTGCCACAGCTGAGGAACGTACTGAGAGACCAGCTACTGACATGGAGGTCCAGAGTGGGTCAGTCATGAGTGTGAAAAGTCATTTGAAACAAAAGTTTGAAGGACACAAAGTGATGTCTACACACAAAAAGAAGTTGTGCTTAAGGTGCGGAGTTGCGTTACCACACAAAGGAAAGTGACCTGCCATTGGTCAGATATGAAAAGGCTGTGGTAAAGAGAACCATTTTGTGATGATGTGCAGAGCAAAGGAAAACGTAAGTGTGTCACAGCGTGAAGCTAAAATGGCAGGCAGAACACCACAAAAGCAACGTTGGACGCACTCTCACAAGGCCAAGTGGTCCCATCAGTTGAGGCAAATGGATATTAAACATAGTCAATCAGCATCCAAATCATCATCATCAAAAAGTTTTTCCGCCTCAATAAGTGAAAGAGAAGGAAGTGATTATGCTGTGTTGATGTTTGCCCTAGAACTAAGGGCACATGTTAGACTGTTCGCCTATGAGGAGAAAAGTCAGTCAAAAGAAAAGCTGACTTGTAAAGGTAACAGAATCGAATAAACACTTTTCAAGGATTACATTGAAAATACATGGATGTTCAATACCTTTCATTAACAAAATTGGTGCTCCAATAAATATAATGCTTGAAGTACAATGAACTGTCTTCGTTTTTGCAGCTACAACATCAAAGATTAAAGTGTTCACTTGCGCTAAATCAGCACCCATAATTATGGGGACAGTGAAACATAAGAAAACACAGATACAAGCACCGATCCATGCGCTTCAAAGTACAGCGGCAAGTGCCTTCTTGCTCAGTTTCAACACAGCTGTGGACATGGGACTAATTTCAGTAAATTATAAAATGTGTGCTGATCACAAATTAGTAAGTCAATTCCCGTCATTGTTTTATAGCTTAAGAAAGCTAAAGACTGTGAAGATAAAATTGCATATTAATGAAGGTATTCATCCTGTTACTCAGAGACATAGACATGTTGCTTTTCATTTACAAGAAACTGGTAAAAAGAACTTGAAGCATTTCTTAAGCTTGACAGTAATGAGCATTCCACTGGTCCAACGTCATGGATTTAGCCCATAGAAGTAGGGCAAAAAAGGACCATGAAGGAACTGTGCACATATGCATTGACTTGCGCCAGGCGAACAAAGCGATTGAACTTGAGCGATGTCCAGGACCTCACATTGCTGACATGATCACGCAATTAAAAGGTGCCCAAATCTTCTCTCAACTTGGTTTCAGTAAAGGTTATCATTAGTTAGAACTAGAATAAATCTGAGATATAGTACAACTTTTGCTACACACATTGGTTTGTTTAGATACAAGAGACTTGGAGCCTGATTTAGAGTTTGGCAGAGTTGGATACTCTGTCACAAACATGATGGATATCCCGTCCACCATGTGACAATTCCATTATAGCCTATGGAAATTGTAATATGGCTGATGGGCTATTCCTCATGTTTGTGACAGATTAACCTGTCCGCCAAACTCTAAATCAGACCCTTAGTTTTGGTTTGTCATCGACCATCAGAGCGTTTCCAAGACATCATAAAATGCATCATACAACCTTTTGTGAATGCATTTAACTATTGTGATGACATATTGGTTTTTGGAGCTACACAGAAGGGGCACAATAGAGCCTTCACACAAGTATGTCAATTACTCAATATTGCAGGTTTGACTTAAAAAGCAGACAAATGTGATTTAATTTAGACAAAACTGAAATACTTTGGTCATGTCCTTTCTGATAGGGGCATGGCACCTGATCCTGCAAAAGTCTAAGCCTTAACAAATGTAGCCCCCCCACAAGATGTTTCCATGGTACGTTCTTTTCTTGGAATGGCCTGCTACTGTCAAAGCGCCATTACAAGAGTTAACAAAGAAAAGTGCTTCTTTTAAACAGTCAAGAGAATGTGAAAAGACTTTCAAGAACAGCAAACACACCCTCAAAAATTCTTCAGAAATGGCATACTTCCAAATTCTCACACAGAGCGTGCTTACTCACAGCCTGAAAAGGAAAGCTTGTCTGTAGTATAGGCTTGTAAACATTTCCATCCTGTACAGAGAGACTTTCTCACTGGTGACTGATAATCACATTTTGCTGACCATCTTTAGCAATCCAAAAACCATGGTCCCTCAAATTGAACAATGGGGACTACGATTGCAAGAGTACGATTATACAATTGTACATTGACCAGGAAAGGATCAAAATCCTACTGACTACTTTTACAGAGTGCCTATTCAAGGTCATGGTACTCCATTCAAAACAGCTGAGGCCTACATCTATTTTATTGTCAAGTCAAGTACACCAGCTGCTGTATTGTTAACCCAGTTTTACACTGCTACGAGCCATGATAGTGATCTGCTAAATTTAAAGGACATTGTTCCATGACTGAAGTGTAACTAACATATTTGACCTCTCAGTAATGATAGTGAATATCAGAAGTACAAGAATGCTAAAGACTAAGGGGGTCAACAGGCTGGCGGCACGGAGACCCGTATTACGACCGCAGCGGTAGCGCCGCGGTCGCACCGTCGGGCCGGCTATTTTTCCGCTGTTTTAGCCCCGGCGGTGATAATCCGCCAGGGCAGCACTGCAAGCAGCGCTGCCTTGGGGATTCCGACCCCCTTCCCGCCAGCCTGTTCCTGGCGGTGGCGGTAAGGGGAGTCCTGGGGGCCCTTGCACTGCCCATGCCACTGGCATGGGCAGTGCAGGGGCCCCCTAACAGGGCCCCGTGCAGCTTTTCACTGTCTGCATAGCAGACAGTGAAAAGCGCGACGGGTGCTACTGCACCCGTCGCACGGCCGCAACATCGCCGGCTCCATTAGGAGCCAGCTCCTATGTTGCGGCCGCATCCCCGCTGGGCCGGCGGGCATAAACTAGGTTTGTGCCCAGCGGGGATGTTGTAATGGGGTCCGCGGGAGTGCGGCCGCATTGGCGGCCGCACGGCGGTTACCGCGGCCAAGCTTGTAATGACCCCCTAATTGTCTATACCTCAGGAAGGAGTTAGACTACGAGGACTGAGGATCCTGACTCTGGAGAGTCTACGGGAATGGGTGGCAGAAGTAGCTCAAGAAGGACATCGTGGTCCTGTTGCTACAAAAAAAGCTCTCCGAGATTGAGGGCCACCTTGGCGGATGGGACATTCGGTCACAAACGTGACGGATATCCCGCCTGCCATTTTACAAGTTCCATAGGATATAATGGAACTTGTAACACAGCGAGTGGAATGTCTGTCACCTTTGTGACAGAGTATTCCATCCGCCAAAGTCTTAATCAGGCCCTGAGTTTGGTTTCCACACCTAGATGAAAGAGTTGAAAATAAACTCAAAGCCTGTTGCACATGCAACTTCCTATCACCCATCCTCAACATACTCTGACCATATCATACCTGGGAGAGAATAGCCTTTGATTTCTCTGGTCCACTTGACAGTGGACATCTTTTAATGGTGACTGTAGATGAATATTCACATTTTCCTGGTTGAAGATCTCTCATCCACAAAACATGAACGAGTAATCTAAAAATCTTTTTGCAACATGCCATTTAACAGCCATTGTGAAGTCTGACAATGGCCCACTCTTCATCAGCAAAGAATTTAAAGAATTTTGGAAGCACCTGAAGGCATCAAAAGTTCACACCCTTCTGGCCACAGGCAAATGGACTTGTTGAGCGTTTTAAGAGTATGAAAAAGAAAGTAGTGCATCATGCAACTTGTGAGAAACGTGTTCTAAAATCTGTACTGAACTCTATATGAGCTTATTGTTCAGCATCCCACTCCACCACATGTGAAAGTCCTGTGACTTTGATGTTTGAGAGAGCAAGGGCAACCAAGATCCCCCAATCGAACACAGAAAGAAATAGTTATGAAAGCTTGATTTGTATGAATTTGGCTCTAAAACAGGAAATGAAAGAGTATGCAGACAAGAGACGACATGCAAAAGATCTCTCATGTACAAAAAGGACATTTGCTGATTGCTCAACAGTTACGAAAAAGAGTGATGTTCCTTACGAAGCTGAACCTTTTCAAGTAGTGTCTACCAACAGACGCATGGTGACTGCCCAGCGACCAGGGAATTTCCTTACCAGAGACTCTTCTCACTGCAGGCCTGTCATCGTTTTTCTACTCCCGATGGTGAAAGACTGATTCTGAAACCTCAATGGCTTTTGCTGATTCCTTACCATCATTGACAGTCTCTGACATTGAAGATGACAGTTTAGAGCTTCCAGTAAACAGATCTGGTCGATAGATTAAAGCACCAAGAAGATTATTGAAGAGATACTGTTGTACATGTTTCATTCACACACACATATATATATATATATATATATATATATATATATATATTCAATGATGTGTGGTTTTAGATACACATGCTTTGCATAAGTCTACCATATAGTGTTGGGTTTGGAGTGTTACAAGTTGTTTTTGTTCGTAGAATCTTTTCAAGTCACGGGATCAAATGACGACTCCTCTCGGTGATACTGTGCATTGGCATTGAGTCCTTTGTTAGATTGTTTTCCCACAAGCGGGTGAGGGGAGGAGTGATGGAGAGTAAAGAAAAAGAGATGGCCATGCAATTTATTCACATATTTACAATATGTACAATATTTATATGTTAAAGTAACCTAAGCGGGTACAGGCGTCTGGGGGGGAGGGATGGCACATGTGAATCAACATGCCATAAACAGATGTCTACTGGGTAAGTAACATTTTCCGTTTGATTGCATGTGTGGGTGTAGATACACATTCTTTGCATAGACTGTAAAACAGTCCCTCCATATAAGTGATGGCTAGCCTGTAAGAGTTGGAGTTGACTGAAAAGTGTTCTTAGCACTCCGTGGCCAATATTAGCTTTATGGCATGCTAATACATTTACACAGCAGTGTTTAGTAAATGTATGTGGTGTAGATCAAGTGTCAGCTTTACATATTATATCTGCTATGGAGATGTCACCTAGAAAAGGCATACAGGAACCTTTTTTGGTAGTTGAGTGTGCTCTGGGGGGAAATAGGTAACTGCTGTTTGGCTTTACCATAGCCAGCGTTGAATACATTTGATTATACCATTTTTTGTTATTGAGTTGCCTTTATGAGGTCCTGAAAAAGCAACAAAAAGTTGTTCAGATTTCCTAAACTCATTGGTTCTATCAATATAATACATGACAGCCCTTTTAAAATCTATTGTGTGAAGAGCATAGTTATTCAGTGGGTACCAGGATGGGAAAGGCACTAGAGCAAGTAGCTCCCTTTGTTCACAAGCTCCTCTGACACCGAGAAACCTATGTGCCCCAGCAATTAAAATCCCTATGCGCAGGGATTTGTTGCCAGCCTCATTTGCCTCTCTGTAAACATGCTCAGAAAGAAAAACATAACTTGAGTGACAACAATCTTACTTCTGAAATAGGACTGTGATTTGCACAGTATGCACTAATCATGACATTTTGGTATTGCATAAATCATTTCAAATGTTTCACAGTCAATTATTATTATTCGGTACAAAACAGATAGCCAATGTTAAACATTTTGTAAATAGCATTTGTAGTACAAATAGTTCTTGAAAAAGAGTAAGTGATTGGTCTGGATACCTCAAGTTTTCTTCAACAGGATGTTCTGGAGGAGAGTGCCGGAGGGAGTAAACATTAATTGGAGCGCACAGGAGGGTGCTGCTTTTGTGTACACAATCAATGCTTTCCCCTGGGTGCCCTGGCTCTAAGGGATCTTTCTAGGCTTGTTGTTAACACAGTAGTACACTTTAAACAGTCCTTAGCTGCTGAATAGTTAACTTTTTAGGTTTATTGATCCAGTGTTGCTTAGTGGAATGGATCCAATTTTACAATCTAACAGTAAGTAAGCAACATGTAAGGGGGTCACCAAGTATCTGCACAAAGACTGTGGTATGACTTGGACACCGAGGGAGCCTTTTTCCCAGCAGGTAGTGCACACAGACTACCTCCAGCAGGCAGAACCACAGCTTTTGATGTTCCTGGATAAGGTTTAATTTTCTGCACCATATCCATCAAATGGAGGACCGCATACTCTCATGATAGTGCCACGTAACATTCCCCAGAACACTGATAATTATCCGTCAAGTGTAGGCAGGAATTGGCCGACTTGGGACCTGTGGTTGGGTGCGTAAGAATAAACTCATGATCATAAATAGGATTATAAAAACATAGCATGGGTCTCACTATTGAGATGCTGTTAGGACCAAGTATGGCTGCTTTCCTGGGTGTAGGGTGGGTGGGTGGGTGATTGTTCATTTATTTTGGGAGATTAGCACAAACCCATGTGCATCTCCAATAAAGGAACTAGGCATTCAATAAATGGTAGCCTGTGTATGCTTGGAGGGGGAAGATACAGTCCTTAGACTTTAAACATAGCGAGCCTGTATTGCGAAACTGGTCCACTGTCCCTGTTTGCGCATTTAACCATTTGCAGAAGGTGCACACAGGGACAATGTGCCCAATTCCAAGTAATGCATGAGCCCCAGGATAGCTGTTAACTTGGGCTGCTGTGATGGAAGCGTATTAGTGAACTGTTGATCAGTTGTTTAAATCAGCCATTTTTTATATGCAGTTGGCACCTAGCTGCGCTGTAAAGAGGGGGACAGAGATACCTTGCAGGCTAGTGCCTTGAGTGCCTGCTCCCGCTCACAGGGCTATGCCTGGTGGGAAAGAAAATGTATGGGCCACCCTTTTTCTCTTTGCAGAGATTGCACTCGGGTGCACCTTTTTATGGTGTTCATTCAGTGCGCCACCTGAAGCCCCCTTTGTCCACGTCCACAATATGATGTGATGCAGACACAAAGTGTTTCCATAATTACTTGGGGCCATGCCCCCGTGCTACTGAGGCAACATCATCTCTGCCTTATGTTCACTGGCCCTATCTGAATAACGTAAGAGGGTGCTTGCGTCTACTTCATCTGTAATAATACTGTGCCTTGGGGGACACAGAAAGTGAGCACACACCCCAGTTTGCACACCTGGGGCACGGTTTATAATACGGCTCCAGGTGATCAAGTGGATACAATAGGAGGGTGGTATGTTCGGCGTTTAAAATTGAAGAGCGTGCCGAATTGTAAAGTTGTTGATGTAAGTACTTGTATCAATTCCTGTAATTATTGCTGGACACATCTAACGAAAGAAGCATGAAAGCACAGTATGATATTGTGTTACATCTTTGCAGCAGGTGCAAGATAAACTTAAAACATGAGTATAAGACAAACACATAGTGTACATTCATAATCATTTGTTTAAAGCTGGACTTTTATCCCTAACTGGAAAACTGTTCGCTTGACATCCATGGGGGAGAATTATGGTAACTCACTCTGAGCTAAGTGAACCTTCTATTGTTGGTCTTTGTAATTGCATGCTATCCAGTGCTTAATTTGAGCCGATGAGGGCCCCTGCCACTCATTTTCCTCATCAGATATTGACTGCATGCAAGAGAGGCAAAAAAATAAATAGGAAAGAGAAGAGAAAGACCAAAAAACTGACGCGAAGGGAGAAAACTGGTAGTCAAGAATGAGATTAAGGAAGAGCAGTGCCTGGTAGTGGATTAAAGAGGCTGGGCATTAATTGAAGACTGCACAGCATTGATGTTTGGCATACTGATTTTTAATAACACTAGTGGAGCAGATATTTGGGTACCTGCACTCATTCTTTTACAAACTAAGCACTGATGCTCCCTTAGCGCTTGATTGAAAACACACTCTACCTTGTGGGCCTCCTTTCACTCAGGAAGTACCAAAGGGAGGGAGCTCTACACAAATGAAACTACTGTGCCAAAAGCAGACTTGGCTGATCTTGGTTATTTTAGCCAGTATCACTTTGCATGCAGGAAGGTGGGAGCTTTAAGATACATTTCTAAGAAAGCAGACTAACAGTAATGTGTGCATTGCAAATGCCAACTACAGGACAAAAGAGAATATGGAACGAACAATTGTTAAACCTCAAAATGGTACAAATGAATGAGAGAGACTTGTATAGTGTGCAACTACGCAAGAGTGTCCTGGTATTAACAGGCAAAGCCCAGGTATGCGTCCTCCACCAGAGATCTTGCTACCCCCCAGAGAAGTGACTGATTGTAAGTTTACTTCAGAAAGTCAGCTAAGGAGAGATCAGGTGCATTTTTGGAGGGAGCTCATTCCAAGCCTTAGCAGTAAGGAAAGAAAAGGCTTCACTGCCCTTTCAGACATGCTTGAAGCACGGATTGCCAAAAGAGAAGCCGAAGTAGAATGCAGCACTCTGGATGGAATGTACTGGGTGAATCTATAAGCCAAGTAACCAGAGCTAAAGAGATACACTGCCCTCTGAACAAAAGCTAAGGCTTTGAACAAAATCTGTTTCTTCAGCTGCGGTCAAAGAATGTCACGACAGACATAGAAGTAGCCTGGCTGTGGCATTTTGGACCACATCTAGGTGTAGTGATATTTGTGTGTTGACCACTGACTTCGTGTCACACCACTTTGCACATGGCTTAGCTGCCAACCGTCATTTTAGTGGTCACTAGTTATAAACTCCATTTTGTATCCAGCTTAGACTCCATTTTGTATTCAGTTTAGCCTCACTGCCACGTTAGAGGGGCAAGTAGTTTTCCATACAAACATGTTATGCAACGTGTTTTCTATTTCTGCATGTTCTCTTTCTCACCAAAGAGCTAAGACATATTATCACGGAAGAGCTAGTACATAAAATGGAGGAGTTAGTCAGTCAGCACAATAAGTATGTACTAGACGGATGTTTATGGTACAGCAGGGAACGGTTTGACTTTGGGAGGGACGCCTTGGGATTTTGGCCAATTCCCAACGTGTTCTTTCAGAGCTTACCTAAACTTAACCAGCATTTTTTTATATTTCTTGATGGGAGGGGTTTTCCAGAAAGCTCCTTCTCCAGTTATTTAAGATATAAAAGATGACCCAGATCGGCAGTCGCAGATTCAGAGACCTCAGTCAGGATTTTAGACATTGAATGCCTGATATATTTCCTGTGAGGGTAGAGATCTTTTTCTTGCAGTTGAACGGGGTCATCGTCTTGCTGGCATGAGAAAGATGAAGTACCTGATAGGCCCTCCGGTGATACATTTTTATTAATTATTTGCTTTGCATTGTGTATAAATATATATGCATATATCAATATAAGTGTTTGTATCCTTGCATGTATATATTTGCAGTTCATAGATTGAAGATTCTTTGTACATGGTCTTACTCATTGTTGCACATTTTGAAAGGACACTTTTTACTATTGAAGCCTTCCTTCACGAACCTTGCAAAAAGCTATAATAAATGTCTTCTTCAGATTAAGAAGTGCATTCCAGAGAATCTTTTCAACTCCTTTCGGTGTGTATATTTTGGTTCAGTCAAAAGTAAAGCAAAACACTAGGGAATCAACAAAATCCCCAACAGGGCCCAGGGGATGAAAGATTAGTGCCCCTGAAAAAGAGATTTGAGCACATAGCATAAGATGGAAGCCTAAACTCTCTGCTCCCTTGAGGTTGCTGAGCTAAAAAATGGAGCATGAAAGTGGATGCTTACAGCCTGTCACCACCCCTCCCCCCCCTTTATGACATCTGTCACAGTGGACCAAAGAATACACCTCAGGGATAGCTAGCGCAATGTCCGGAGGGGAAGACTCGTCAAACCAAGATTCCATCATTTAGAGTACATGTAATCCACCACTACTGAGAAAATTAAAGATGATGTGGGCATATTTGTGCAGAGAAGTGGAAATTGATAAGAAGGGCTGGCAACTCCTTCCCTGGGTTACCCCCCCTCCACGTGAGGTGTTTATCGAGCCAAACACAGGCACATGAGAGGGGCCAGGAGATACTCGATCCAGGGAGGTACGTAATAGTGGCAGGCAGAACAGGATACCCATCCTGGAAAATCCTCTGGGTTCAGCAGGCAAGGGCAAGTAAGGCATGGTCAGAGAGCTCTGAGCTCACTACTGCAGTAGCAGAGATGTTGCAGATTGGCAGGAGCCCCATGGACAGTATGGCTGGTGCTGGTTGCGTTCAGAACGTGAGTGGGTGCAGATGGCATGTACGGCATGGTTGGAGAGCTCTGAGCCCACTACTGCAGTAGCAGAGATGTTGCAGATTGGCAGGAGCCCCATGGACAGTATGTCTGGTGCTTGCTGCAATCAGAATGTGAGTGGGCACAGATGGGCTTGCCTTAGGTGTGCTAAATAAAGCTTCTAAAGTGGCAAAGATAAGTCATAAAGAATATGTCCGCATCAAATGAACCAAGTTGAGGTTCAGTGTTACAGCAGATGTTCAGACATAAAACTCAAAACCTCTGCTAGGGGAAATCAGCAGCATGAGAGTCAAGTCTTCTGCCAGTGAAGTCAGGGCAAGATCTGCTAAACTATTCTAAGAACACACAATTATTACACAGTATAAGGTTCTGGTAGCTTTATCCCAGCCACTCCTGTGGGACGGTCCTGTCAGGAGCCGTTCTCTGGGAGCAGGTAAGCCCCCTACATTCCTAGCGTTCAATAAAGAAGCATGCAGCTGCACTGCCTTCAAGTTAGCAACAATCCACTCTGCCTGGGACAGGAGTGTCTCTCCCATCACCGCACATCCATGGCCAAGTTCTGATTAAAATGTCTAATTTAACAGTTTCCAACAATAAACGAGGAGCACTTCTTGACAACACCTGCAGAGGAAAGAAAAATGTGAAACTCGAAATACAGATAACAAAACAGTTCGGGCCTAGTCACAGTGCATCTAGCATTAAACGGAAAATGTTACCCAAATGAATACATTTAACATGACCAAGAACATAGGTTATAGTAAGATGTTATAAATGTGGCTTTTGCTATAAGGAAAACAGCCACACACGCTAGCATTCTGGTTAATACAGTTCGAACGGGTTAATATTCACCTAAATATGCAAACTTTAAATAAATGTTGCAGGATAATTTAGTGCTTCATGCATGTCAACACACTTATAAAGATCGCCGGCCTCCGACATCTTTCCACTAGGTGGTCATGGAATTGCTCAGTGACTTATAATAATACTCTAATGTATATTTAGACACATAATAACCCATATATAAATATGTTTTTGTATAACCATAGCACATGCACAGTGGTGTTCTGCTTTGTGTGAAAATATCACTGTCGTAGCTTAATGAGGATTCTTATTTTGCTACTATGTCAAAACAATAACTATTTGACATTTCTGCTTTCATGGCTAATATTTTCCACCGTGTGGCATGCATGCTCATATTTAGTTCGGCTGCTGATGCATCGTTAACAGGCAGGTAGTTGTATTGTCATCGGTTCGCTTTGTAACATTTTGCATAAAACATTTAAATACAATGAAACACTAGCATATTAAGAAAGTATTATGGCTTCATGGTTTAGCCAGCAGCGGTTTTAAATGGGAACTAAATTACAGTTATTTTTCTTTTCCAAATAGGAAGACACATTTACTTAAGATCAGGCATTGTTGTTAGTGTCAGACACGTTGGTGCACCTACGAATTAATGGCATGGCAAACAGCGCTGAAGCTGCGGCGGGCGTCTCGCTTAAATGAAGATGTTTATTCAGTACTAATGCGCATACATTCACAAGGGATAAACAAGGACACAGGCTGCTGCTAATATTCATACACGGGTGGTTACATGCTTCTCTCGTTTACATGAACAGTGTACGATAAGCAGGTTATAGCGAAGCCTAGTTTTATTAGTTCATCCTTCCTGTATAGATTATTTGAAATGTAATACCTGTTTTGCCTTTTACTAATGCGGGTTCAGGTTTATACTAGCGATGTGGTAAGTGTAGGAGGCTGGCCTGGTTTGTAGTGGGTACCAATGGTACTTACACCTTATACCAGGTCCAGTTATCCCTTATTAGTAGAGTGTAGTAGTGTTCTAGCAGCTTAGGCTGATAGAGGTAGCTATAGCAGAGCAGTCAAGGCTGAACTAGGAGACATGCAAAGCTCATGCAATACCTCTTATATCATATAGGTACTATATCATAAGAAAGACAATACTCATAGTTACTAAAAATAAATGTACTTTATTTTAGTGACAATGTGCCAAAAATATCTCAGAGGATATACTCCCTTAAGAAGTAAGTAACATACACAAAATATACACATCTAACCAAATCAGGTAAGTAAAACATAAAGTAGTGCGGCAACACAAACCATATACTAAGTAAGTGGAATGCGAACTACGAATGCACCACTAGGCAAGTGTAGTGTGTAGAGGGTCGCTGGGAGTGTGGGAAAACACCAAGGGTGTAAAGGAGACCCCACCCCAGGACCCAGGAAAGCAGGAGTAAAGTACTACTATTTCCCCCAAAACACCCTAAAGTCGTGATAAATGATTTTGCAAGGACCACAACAGGTTGCAAAGCTCTGAAGACCTGTAAAGGAAGGGGACCAAGTCCAAGAGTCACTAAAGTGTCCAGGGGTGGCAGGAGCCCACTAAACCCCGGATGAAGGTGGAAAATGACTGCCTCCGGTTGGAAGAGGATTCTGGTTTTGCACCAACGAAAGGAGCTAAAAGGTTCTGCTTCATGCAGAAGGTGTCCCACGGCGTGCTGGAGGATGCAGAGTTATTTCCATGGCAAAATACCTCAAACAAGCCTTGCTACCTACAAGAGTCACGGTTGAAGATAAAGGGTGCTGCCCGGGCCCAGGAAGGACCAGGATGTCGCCACTCAGGAGGGTAGACAGAGGGGGCCCTCAGCAACGTAGAGAGCCCACTGAAAGGAGGGAAGCACCAGCAGGAGTCCTTGAACACGGGTTCAAGAAGACTAAACACTGCGGTCGTCTCAACACTGCAAGGAGAGGTCCCACGACACCGGAGGTCAACTCAGGGAGCTGAGCATCGCAGGAAAGAGTGCTGGGAACCTAGGCTCGGCTGTGCTTGCAGGATTTCTTGGAAATGTGCACAGAAGCCCTTGTAGCTGCAGATCACACGGCGCACAGGATTACTGTCTGGGGAGGGGAGGCAACGACTTACCTCCTCCAAATTCAGACAGTTGGATTACTGGACAGTCAGGGTCACTTGGGTCCACCACCTGTGTTCCAGGGGCCACGCTCGTCAGGATGAGATGGGGCCCAGAGTACTGGTGAGGCTGTAGTTTGTTGCCTGCTGGAGCAGAGGGAAGATTCCGTCTACCCACGGGAGATTTCTTCATAGCTTCCAGTGCAGGGTGCAGGGTGAAGGCAGGCAGCCCCCAGAGCATGCACCACCAGGAAACAGTCGAGAAAGCTGGCAGGATTAGGTGCTAAAATGTCACTGGCAGTCTTCTGGCTACTTTGTTGCAGTTTTGCAGGCATCCTGGAGCAGTCAGGGGTCGATCCTTGGCCGAAGTCAGAGAGAAGTGCAGAGGAGTCCTGGTGGAGTCTTGCAAGTCGTAATCTGAGGAGAAGCCCACAGGAGAGACCCTAAATAGCCGTGAGAGGAGGATTGGCTACCTAGCCAGGTATGCACCTATCCGGAGGGGTCTCTGATGTCACCTGTTGGCGCTGGCCACTCCGAGGCCTCCAGAGTGTCCCCACACCCCTGAAAACAAGATGGCAGAGGTCTGAGACACACTGGAGGAGCTCTGGGCACCACCCCTGGGGTGGTGATGGATAGGGGAGTGGTCACTCTCCTTTCCTTTGTCCAGTTTCGCGCCAGAGCAGGGACTGTGGTTCCCTAAACTGGCATAGACTGGCTTTTGCAATGCGGGCACCATCTGTGCTCTTCAAAGCATTTCCAGAGGCTGGGGGAGGCTACCCCTCCCCAGCTTGTAACACCTGTTTCCAAAAGGAGAGGGAGTAGCACCCTGCTCTCAGAGGAAATGCTTTGTTCTGCCTTCCTGGGACTGGCCTGCCCAGACCCTAGGAGGGCAGAACCCTGTCTGTGGGGTGGCAGCAGCTATAGCTGCAGTGCAAGTCTCAGAGAGCTGGTTTGGCAGTACTGGGGGTCCATAGTGGAGCCCCCAGGATGCATGGAATTGGCTCCCCAGTAGCAGATTTGGAATGAGGGGGACAATTCCATGATCTTAGACATGTTACATGGCCATATTCGGAGTTACCATTGTGGAGCTACATATAGGCATTGACCTATATGTAGTGCACGCATGTAATGGTGTCCTCACACTCACAAAGTCCGGGGACATGGCCCTGGACTATGTGGGGGTACCTTTGCTAGTGCAAGAGCGCCCTCACACTTAGTAATTTTGCACCTAACCTTCAGCAAGTGAAGGTTAGACATATAGGTGACTTATAAGTTACTTAAATGCAGTGAAAATGGCTGTGAAGTAACGTGTGCGTTATTTCACGCAGGCTGCAATGGCAGTCCTGTGTAAGGGTTTGTCTGAGCTCCCTATGGGTGGCAAAAGAAATGCTGCAGCCCATATGGATCTCCTGGAACCCCAATGCCCTGGGTACCTAGATACCATATACTAGGAACTTATAAGGGGGTCCAGTATGCCAATTCGAATTGGTAAATGTAGTCACTAGCCTATAGTGACAGATTTAAAGGCAGAGAGAGCATGAGCACTGAGGTTCTGATTAGCAGAGCCTCCGTGACACAGTTAGGCACTACACAGGCATACACATTTAGGCCACAAACTATGAGCACTGGGGTCCTGGATAGCAGGATCCCAGTGAGACAGGCAAAAACATACTGACATACATGTAAAATTGGGGGTAACATGCCAAGAAAGATGGTACTTTCCTACAGTAAATGTCTATACCTCCACACCTCGAAAATAATACTTTCTAGATAATGTCCTAGAATCACGGCCTGCGTGTTTATCACAGGATTTGTTTAGTAGTGGCGGGGCTCAATGTATTTGTTTTTTAAATAATGGCAAAGTTTAACATGTTAGAAATGTGTGATCAGTGATTATCCACATACATAGTTGCATTGCATTTTTTTATGTATAGCCCCCATGAGGTCTTTCCCCTGCTCCTATGTGCTAGAACAGGGGAAGTAAGTGGTGTTCAATTCAGCGCAAAGAAGATGTGCTCCGACACACAGGAACATGCAAGCTGTGGCTTAAAATCCGTTCTCTTTGGTTGGAAGAAGAGGGGAGTTGCTGAACCTCTACAGGAGTGAGCCTTGAGATAGGGACGTTGATTGCAGCTAGCCCCAGGCACCTAATAGTTTGCCTCAGCTCAGCTGTTAGAGAAACATGCACATCAACAGTAGAGGTGTGTGTAGGTGGCAAAGTGTGTTCAGCTGATGGAAGCCAGTGGTGACAATAACAAGGCAGACCATTTTCAACTTACGGGTTTGGGTGCAGAATTCTTTACTTTTTGGAGATTAAAGTCCACTAAGATAGCTGAAGCTTACAAAACAATTTCGTTTTAGGAAGAATGGTTCTACAACCAGGTACGTCTGAATGGGATAAGTGGGTGATTACGGATGGGATGACATAGAAAAATGGGTGCATGTAATATATCCTACTGGACTTCACAGGAGTGGTCTCAGTTGGCCACAAAATAAACCTACACCAGTTTTCTTCGGTTCCAAAGGAATAAACCTCTAAATGGTTCAAATAGTTTCTGTCTGACACACTGTATGTCACGTAAACCTGACCACTGACCTATTCGCCTTGATGACAGTCACCTAAGGCGGTGCCCCAAGGGCCATCACTGTCTCCAACCTTTTTTTAGTCCACACCTTCCCCCATCAAACTTTTTGGGATATGTAAGGTATGCATGTGAATGCCTGATAAGTATTGGGGTAACTAATGTGACAATTGTCAACATATCATATACGGTATGACACTTGTCTGTAATTGGATGCACCAAAAGTTGTTCTTTCACTTCCCCCAAGATAGAGGTCCGCCTGTGCAACTAAGCTCCTATTATAAATGTATCTGTGAAATGAACAATGACACACAAGTAACGCCTATCAACTGCGTCTCATTTTTGTATTTGTATTTTGGAATTTGTAAAGCGCATTACAACCAGTGGTATCAAAGCGCTAAGACTGCAATAATGAACTGCTGCTACACCTGAGAAAAGCAATGTTTTCCCTACCTTACGAAAAGGCAGTAAAAGAGGAGTCTACACTTTTAAGTGGGAGAGAGTTCCACAGTCTGCAAGTGGCTATGGAAAAAGCTCTATCCCCCCACTTTTATTTTTTTGTCCTAACAAAGTGCAAGCTTAAGATCGGCTGATCTTAGGTGGCGGTTAAGAGTATACCACTCGATTGTAAGTATTGTGGACCCTGTGAATGGAAGGCCTTGTGCGCCATGCAAAGCGCCTTGAAAGTGATGCGCTTCGGCAACCAGTGTAACCCTTTCAAATCCTCTTTGGCCGATGAAAATTTGCCTAATCCAAGTACCAGCCGGGCACACTGATTCTGAATGAGTTGTAACTTATCCAGAGATGCTTGATTAATATCGAGGTAGAGGGCGTTACAGTAGTCTAGCCTAGACACAAGGCAAGTACTAACGTTATTCTGAGTTCCTGCGGGATAAAAGGAAGAACCGTCCTTGGCTTCTTTAGGAGCCAGGCACAAGTATTGGTGACTTTATTCACCTGGGTGTTAAAAGTTAAGGCTGAATTGCAATCAAACCCCAGGTTTTTGACCACTAGTGAGGGGGCCGGTAAAGTCCCACATGACTCAGGCCACCAATTTGAATTCCAGATGGAGGAATTTGCATCGCAGATAATAACTTTGGCTTTGTCCCCGTACATCTTTATCCAGTTTTGGTTCATCCATGTTTTGACTTCTCTCACACATAATTTGAATCTAATGGCAGTAATGGGAATGTTATCTTGGACGGAGACTATGATTTGGGTGTCGTCCACATAAGAAGACACCTGGAACTCAAAGGAACGGACCCACTCTGCCAAAGGGGTGACATAAAGATTAAAGAGGGTCAGACTTAAAGAAGATCCCTGCGGGACTCCGCAAGGGAGCTGAAACGCAGTTGAGCTGAAATCCCTCATTTAATTAAGAGAGTTCTATTTTGATAGAAAGTCGTGAAAATGTACAGGGCTGATGTCCTCAATTCTACCTGATGCAGATAAATAGTTAATATGAGGGGTGAAATGGTATTGAACGCTGCCGACAAATCCAGCAGGATTAGGATGGCGCCCCCAACCTGATCCACCTGTTTTCTGATGGCATCTGTAGTTGCAATCAGAAGAGTCTCCGTGCTATGGTATTTCCGGAAGCCGTGTTGAGATGAGTTCAGGCAGTCATATGTCGTCTCATAGGAGGAGAGTTCTTGGTTTAAATGTTTTTATAGGATTTTGGCCAGTGTGGGTAGGAGAGCAATGGGGCGTAAGTTTTTTGGAACCCTGTATTTTCTACATCTTCCTCAAAAAGCTACTGTTGTCATAGATGTAGTCATTTGTAGAGTTGTTGTCTTAAATAGAAGCTATGGTTTTGTGTGTGGCAGGATGGTTGGCAAGTATTTTATGTCTCCAAACCATGTTGACTGTCTCCTCTGTGTCTTGAATCACAAGCCAAATCTCTCCACTCGGATAACCATTTAATGGCGCCCAGAGAAAACAGGTGAATTTTAAGTCTCCGTGCTTTGTCCGCAAGGTTTCTCATGGAGAAATCCAGCCTGATGATACCATACCAGCAGAAGGCTAAGGTCAGCTTCCCAAAATACTCCCCATCTACAGAGTGCAATACAAATGGTATAGCCTTTTTCTTTTCTTGACACTATTATTTACAACGGCTTTACACAACAAATATCAGTTTCATCCTCTTGGATTTATCCCACACCTTTGAAAAACCTGTCGAATTCCTATGTCAGTTTCTGTTCTGCTTTCCCTCTTATCTCATATCCGAACTTACAGAACCTCTCTGGAATGCACTACTGAGTTTAAAGAAGACATTTATTGTTGTTAATTCCCCACCCACAAGTTCCTGAGAGACGAAATTAGTAGATTGGAAGCACACGTTCAAAAGTAGTCACAGCAATGAAAGCAAAATATATCAAAGTACTTCTCAGTTGCAATGTACACAGCAAATATAGGTGCATAACTTCAAAGCAAAGCATAAAAGTCAAAATTAATCACCGTATGGGCAAGGCGGTAGGGCCTATACTCAGCTTCATCTTTCTAGGGTCTGCAAGTTGATGACTCCGGTCAACTGCGAGAAAGAGATTCTCTACCCAAACGGGAGACGGGCAACTGACGTCTAGTTCCAGTCTGAAGTCAAGCAGATTCAAATCTAACTCACTGTAGTCCAGAGTCATCCTTAAAAGCAAACTCAGTGTGAGAGCCAAAGAACCTTGGAGAGAGGTCAATTCTCCTGAGGTCCTACGTGCTCTTATCAGCTAAGGTCTGGTGTGAAGAAAACAGCTTGGTCCATCTTGTGGAAAAACACAGCTCATCTGTAATGTCTCAACTGCAATGTCTAACCCTACGTTAAAGCCAATAGGCAGCTAACCTAAATATCAAATGTAATGGCTAATGCCATGTCAAAGCCAATAGGCAGCTAAACTGAACAAAACATATAATGTGCTACTGGTGAACCTTGAGCAACTAATATGCGCAGTGTTGAAACAGTCATTGGTCAAACACAATTAATAGCATCACATTCCACCCTATGACCAATGAATTTTTGTTTCACATACCTCTTATTTCAAACAAAAACATCAACACAAAAAACATTATAAGCAAATCAGATTTGAATGATAAAAGCAATCACTGTAAAGCAATGGAAGTGGATTAACATATTGATCTCATGACCTTTCACATCAGATACATCTACACAGCAAAGACTGAAACTTACATACTCTGAATGAGATAATAGTGTCTCTAAAATAGCAATTTGATGTAGCATGAGTTCTACTCATGAAAAGGAACACGGTCCACCTGAAAGGTTTGCTGGAATGTAAGTGAAAGTCAGAGTTCCACACGAAAAACACACAGACAGTCAACTGTTAAGGTTGCTTAGTTCCAGTGGAAGAATGTAATCAAACAAGTTGAACTTGGATTGAAGGCGCCATTTGCGCAAAATGGATCCATGGTTCTTGTACTTTACTCAGTCAGGTTCAGGTTGGGGGTTCGGTCCTTCCCCCGATCCCACACGCACACACCCGGAGGGAGACCACACAGCACACTCATGGTCAGTGGCGAAACGTGGTAGGATCTGCAAAAGAAAAAAGTATGACTTTTCTTGCAAATAACATTTGTCATCTGAAATGTGCCCTTCCGCTTCCTTTCCCTGTTTTATAATCAGCAGAACTTTTTTGGGGCCCTTTGTTATGATTTCTGCAGGTTCTGGAGGGTCATTTGGGGATTCAACCCACACCTCAGCACTGAGGTTTTTATCTGCTGCACCACAGCTTCCCTTTTCTTGCACTGTCAGAAGGGCTGGGGCAGACTCCTTCTTTACCAAACCTCCATTCACTGCACTTTTGACAAGTTGGGCCATTCTGTCTCCAATTTGTATGAATGAATCAGATTATTTTCTAGTTATCACCATAATTTTGATTTCTCCTTGGTAATCTGCAGCAATCACTCCCCCTAAAACCTGATCAGTTTGCCATATCTGTCCTGGTAACTTTCCTCTCTCCAATTGATCTTTGACTGTTTGTGGGACAGATTGCTCTTGTGCGTGCTGCACAGTTTTGATCAAATCTAGGGGAATGTGCATCTCTCTCATCTCTGCCCACCTGTAAGTGGCTTTTTCTCCCAGATGTCCACATTTCTGGTGCACCCACTTAGCCATCCCCACTAAGTTAGAATTCTGGGTGTACACTTCAGACTCTGAATTTTTCTCTTTAACATCTGCAAGGGAATTGAACCAGTTATGTACAAGTCATGTGGAAAACCAAACAGCTAAACCATTGGCAGTGAACCAAGAATCAGTGTAAAAATGACACATCTCAAGCAGCTCTTGCTTTGAAGTCTGACACACATTGTACAACGCTGTTCCTTCTCCTGTGCTAGAAAACAACTTTTCAGTAACTGGATTGTAATCATTAGTCAAACAAACATGTTTTTTATCCTCAGGGGACACGAATTCAAATGGTGCACTCAATTTCACTGGTGACTCTTTTACCTGTGGTACTCCCTGCACCCGCTCCACATCCTGAAAAGGGGCTTGTGGCACCTGTTCATGTAGGGCTGCAGTGACTCTAGCCCTGTCTTGAAGGGGCTCTCTTTTCTTCCCCTCTTCCTGATTTACATGTAAATCAGTGTTTCCCTCTTGCACTGCGCAGAAACATAAAGTCTGAATTATTTCATTTGCCAAATTAAAAGCGCGCAGATGCTTATATTTTTTCCTAGTGACTTTATACCAAAGTTTTAGGATTTCACTCAGATGAGGGCTATACTGTTTCCAAAAATCAAACAAGCTAATGAAACTCGGTGTAGTGCAAACAGTAAGAAACTCTAAAATCTTTCGTTTTACTTGTGCCAGTAACTGCACATTTGGCGACGGTACCTCTGCCATGTAATTAATTTTTCCTTGCAGAAGCGGTCTGTAAATCACATTCTGAGCTCTGTTCTCCGTGTTATCAGTTAAGGAATACACTTCAACTGCCAAAATCTGAGGTGTATTTTGTTTCATGCCAGGTACACACGGAGGCTCAGACTGGCTCACAGCTGTCTTAACCCCCTCATTACTGGAATGGGAAAAGCCAAATTCTTCTAAAACAGCAGTTTTATAGATTTCAGCATTCTTGCTTTAATGTGTTCTGGCTAATTTGCTCACGTAAATTCTTATTTTCATGTTCTAACTACCTACATCTCTCATGCATTTTTCTGTAAGCAGATAAAAGTATCCAAACCCTTCTGTCAAGAACAAAAGGAACATCATTGCTTTCAAAAGGCACATTGTCTAAATATGCTTTATCACAGCAAGAAAACATGTTTCTCACAGCACCATCAGGCAGTTTAACTTCACATGCATTTTCAAACATGGTCTGCCGTGCTTCTGTAATTCTGTAAACAACAAAAAACAATTACACTTTTAAATTGTGCACTTAGAAATCTCCAATTTGACTCCCAAAACTGACTAAGCCATAATGTTCTGCTTTCCCTCTTATCTCATATCCCAGCTTACAGAACCTCTCTGGAATGCACTTCTGAGTTTAAAGAAGACATTTATTGTTGTTAATTCCCCACCCACTAGTTCCTGAGAGACGAAATTAGTAGATTGGAAACAGACGTTCAAAAGTAGTCCCAGCAATGAAAGCAAAATATATCAAAGTACTTCTTAGTTGCAATGTACACAGCAAATATAGGTGCATAACTTCAAAGCAAAGCATAAAAGTCAAAATTCATCACCGTATGGGCAAGGCGGCAGGGCCTATACTCAGCTTCATCTTTCTAGGGTCTGCAAGTTGATGACTCTGGTCAACTGCGAGAAAGAGATTCTCTACCCAAACGGGAGACGGGCAATTGACGTCTAGTTCCAGTCTGAAGTCAAGCAGATTCAAATCTAACTCACTGTAGCCCAGAGTCATCCTTAAAAGCAAACTCGGTGTGAGAGCCAAAGAACCTTGGAGAGAGGCCAATTCTCCTGAGCTCCTCGTTCTCAGACTGGATTGCGAGGTAAACACAAAATCTACGTGCTCTTATCAGCTAAGGTCTGGTGTGAAGAAAACAGCTTGGTCCATCTTGTGGAAAAACACAGCTCATCTGTAATGTCTCAACTGCAATGTCTAACCCTACGTTAAAGCCAATAGGCAGCTAACCTAAATATCAAATGTAATGGCTAATGCCATGTCAAAGCCAATAGGCAGCAAAACTGAACAAAACATATAAATGTGCTACTGGTGAACCTTGAGCAACTAATATGTGCAGTGGTGAAACACAAAGTCATTGGTCAAACACAATTAATAGCATCACAGTTTCTAGACTATAGACCTGAAATGTGTGTCATCCAGTTGTTCCTTCCTAGTACATTGCGTGGTTGTGTGTCTCTCGTTTCAGCAGTGTCTGTGCCCAGGTCTGGCTGTTTAGGTCGAGTGCGCCAGAGCTTTGACCTGTTGTAGGTATTGTGGGCTTTTAACTACGCCCACCACACGCCCATCACTTTCACTCATTCATGGGCTTCCCTTTCAAAAATCCTTTATCACTAGTAAATGCTTTACGTTTGTCACTCCTTGGGATGGTTTTGTTACCACCTTGCAGACTACCCCTGTTGCATGGATAATTGCACAATTGCTGATACGTTTGACTGTGAGCTAACTTCTTTTTCCTTTTGTGTCTCTTTCATGCTCATGGCGCTTTGAATCGGATTGCTAATGTCAACTGTTTTACTTTTCATTTTCAATTTAAGAAAAGTCCAGTTAGGAATTTACAACACTAATAGCTCTAACTCGTGCCAGTGCAAGACCCTTCCTGTTTTGCGTATGTGTGTTTATAGCTTCCATTTGCTCCCATCTCTCCCCCATTGCCCCTCTATTGAGCCTTAACCTCTCAATTTGATCAACCTGCGGAATGTAAATTCGGGGCTTGTGATATTGTTGTGAACTAATTCTGCTCTCCCCCACTCACACATAGTGTGAGACCGACTAAATAGATTTGTCTCCCTGTGCCTTCATTCCTTGATCAGCGAAATGTTTTGTTCTGTTACTTCTGCCACCCTGAATAAATCGACGAGATTAGAGTCCGCATAGTCTTGGTAACGATACAGGGGATTGCTGGGGAAGAGAGCAGGGAAGTATGGGTAAACAGGTGGTGAAGGGATGTTAGTTTGTCAAAGAAAGGAAATGAGTCAGTTGAGGAGCATAATGGAGGCCGCTGCAGCTGAATGAGAGAACGACCTCTGGGGGTAGAACGGAAACGGTTTTTGACATTGTACTCATTGCTACGGGCCTACACATATTGGCACTGTAAATGTTTTGGTTGTCAGCTTAGTTATTAATTTCATAGGCCGTAGAACGATGAAAATCTGAGTTGTGCGGTCTGCATGGTTGGTTGCCCGCACATTGATGCAATAGAAAACGGAACCCAATGATTTTCGTACTGGCTATGTTTACTGGACTGCAGTTTCTGTTGATTAGGTAGCAGGGTCGGTTAAGTCGTTCTGAAGGCGTCTATATTTCAAGTTGAACTAGTCTTCGCTCTCACTGCTGCGAACCCCATCGGTTATCATTTTGTTGCAGAGATCTGTATTGTGCAGGCCTCATTTCTTACGGCTTCCTAGGTTCTGTGTCTGCTTGAGAGCACTGCTTGTAACCCGGAGGTCCTAGATTTAAATTTGCGAGAAAAGTCAAACCCTTATACAAAATTCTGCTTCCAACTTGCAGTGCATCTGCTTTGGAAAACATTTATTCATCTAAGGGGAACAGGATAAGCACGGTTGGGCAATTATACAGCTCTTATTTAGAACATAAAAACAACCATTGGCAAAGTCCGTATGGCTGGCGCTAGTTGCCAGAATTTTGTTTTCTCATCACATGTTTGTTCATGGTGTTTGTAAAGCTTTATTGCTGTGGGAGCTGCTGCGCACTCACATATGTAAAAGTAAATCGACTAAAAGCAAAAGTATAATTTGATTTCACGCAGCACACCTTGCCATAATAGTCTCTGGCACTAAAGGGAACTAATTTGCGTGAGGTAAATGCTCCTTGTGAAATAGAACAATGCATTGACTACGGTGAACTTAACCAGTGGCGGAAGTGGGCTGACACATTGCTTCATGCTGTAAGGAGCAGAACAAATAAATAAATATTTTATATAAATTTATAATTTTACTAAAATCAAAAAGAATTGGCTAACATCAGTCTTAAAATCAGAGTTGTCTGTTAAATAAAAAGACCACTACTAGTATATTTACTCAGGCCCAAAATGTGTTGTCAGGAATGCTTTTGTTTACCAGTCGAACACTACCGGTTGTTCAAAACTGTGCTCACACTAAAAAGTACGGACCTTTGAAGAGGACTTCACGGGGGTGTTTTAATTCACCGATTTTTGTTTTGAAAATCTATTACAAGCCAGTGCTGGAAAGAGCCCTGGTTGTCCTGCAAAGGTTTCTTTTTTTAAATGAGGGAGCTACATTTATTCAGAACCCTTTATTTAGTTCTAAGTGGATGAGTCTGTTACCTATTCATCCAAATTTAGTTTAATATTAACCCCGTGGCAGCTGGTGGCCAGAGCAAATTATAGGATCTATTCAGTTTTAGCACAGTTTAATGATTGTAATAGTTATGTGAGTGACTGAGCTGTGTTTTGATTAATATTTTTATTGCAACACGATGCAAAATAAAATGTTGTTGTGCTTCAACAGCTGGGTTTTAGTTTAGGTGTTTTTCTTTCTCTGTTGAACACTTTAAGGAACTCGTTTGTTTTTCCCCATCTGTTGTTAATAGTTTCGGCCTGTGTTTTCGTGACTGAACGGTTTTCTTAGCAGAGGGCAGCTGTGTGCGGTGAGTGCATATCAGACTACTTTTCTTTTACTACTCGGTTCTCATCGCACAGTTCACAAACATCTACTTGTGTGCCTTCGCGAAATTCACAGGAGGTGTCAGTTGCCATGGCAGTGGCTCTACTACTCTTGAGATGGTCCAAAGTTGCCTAGGCAGGCTTTTGAAACAACTCAAACCCATGGTCGTCAGACAACAAATGATCCGATTCACTGGCTGAAGGTTACTTTTTAAACATGCAGGACGTGTGCCATATTAAAACAGCACCTTCTCTCGTCTTTCCTTTTGTAGTTTTTTAAACGCCATTACCGTTCATTTTACAGATGAACTCTGTGTGATTATGACAGGTTGTTCTAATGGAATGTGAATTCAATAGGCTAACTGCTCTATCACTATTTTATACTGTTTATTGTAAATGGTCTGTAGAATATATTTTTATTTCATTATTCTATGTGGCCGAAATTCTTCTACTCGCAAAGTTTTGATGGTCTCGGGATATTGTGAGATGTCCTAAGTTTAATGGGAGGAAATAATTTGACTTTTGATCATTCCCTAAATTATTGCAAGAAGTAGTGGAGCATATCTGAAAGATTTAGTGGGTTATGCGAACAAGGAAAATTGCACTGCTCGTTAGGAGAAATCCAGGCTGAAATAATTCGTTTATTACAATGGGATATGCTACAAAGCACCCTCGTGCAAATTCCACATGAATAGTTACAAATGGTTTCTACTGGATACTTCGGTGATGTGCAGTGAAGACAAAATGGCTGGACACTGAGTCTCATATGCTTAAAAGCTAATCATTGGCCTTGGGCTAAATAGGCCCCTCCTGAAGTGTTGGGGATCCCTCTGGACTGTTGAGCAGAGAGAGAAGCCCCCTCTGCACCGCAAGGGCTGCAGGAGCATTGTTTTGTGTTTTCAGACCTTTACTGAATTGCTGTGAACTAAATTCCAATGGAATATAGTTTCCCCTTGTTTTAGGTTTTACCCCCACTCTTGATTTTGTTGTCTGTTTTTGCAGACCTATTGTGGACAGTAAATATTCAGTTGTTACAACGCATGGTGTTTACAAAATATGCATGTATAGTTAATTTTTACATTGTGTTGTAATTTGCAACATGTTTTACTGTTATATTTAAAACATTAAGCTTTTCACAACTGATACACACCTGTGTGTGTGAGAGTGTGTGTGTGTGTGTGTGTGTGTATATATATATATATATATATATATATATATATATATATATATTCCATATTATCTATATATGTCTACATAGCCACGTATATATGTGTACATATTGGGGGGACCCCACAAAACCCCTTATATTTTTTTATTTGAATTTTCTTCTTTTGGGGGGGAAAATCCCCCTAAGCCCTTTCGTTTTTTTCATTTGAGGCTAGCTCCTGTAAATAATATATATATATAGTGAAAAAAGTGAAAGTTAAAGCTTTGCTATAGTTAAGAAAACCTAATTTATTATTTCTATACAAAGCCAACTTAAACTGCACAAACTTAAGAAATTCAAAGTTATATATTTATAACTAGGGCTCCCTGTGTTATGATATTTATTTAACATTTCCGTTTGTTTTTATCCATATTTATTTTTGGGCTATTTTATTGGTATTTATCCATATTTATTTTGTATTTTGAGAATAAATAGTCGTAAAAAGGTATATTTCCACATTTATTTACGTGACAAACCTGCATTCATACTTTGATGTCTGTTGCGTTTTAGCAAATTAAGCAGCCAAATATAACAAAACACTGCACTGATGGCTAACTATTAGCATTATATACAAATGTATGTTAACATGTGCCTATATTTAAGGGAATACCATCCTTTTTTAAAATCCCCGTGGTGTCTATCTGCTTAGCAGTGGATCTGCAATTCATTAAGCACAACAAGGTGTGTCACTCATAAGGAGCACAATTTTCTGTATCTTTCCGCTTTAAAAAAATACAGGGATACAGATATATTTATCTGTAAAAATTGGTAAAAATTGAAAACTGGAAGCCTTAGTTATAACTTTACACTTATAATTTAGTTATAATTTACAACCCTGTTGTAAAATTACCATCTCATGCACCTCCGTACCGTGAACTCACTAGCTATACTACATCAACTTAATCTTGCCCCTCTACCATGCACAATGTTCTCAATAATGCAGTTGTTTGATATGTTATCAATGATGCTATAAATAGCATTGATTTAACCCGCTACAACTGATATATTATGAAAGGGGGTAAACTGTGCATGGTGTACTCTAACCCAAGAAAAATATTTTAAAAAGGAAGCAAACTGATTGTACCAAAACCTGTAATATGTACCTTGCTATAGGCAGACATGGAGATTTCTTCTAAGCACTTAATTCTAGTGCCTAGAATAAAATCACCTACCTTTCTAATCTTGACAGCCCACCAACGATCAATAACATACCCTGAGAAACAAGAGGATAAATGTTTGCAACAAATTAGGGGTGTTTTAGAATGGATTACAGTGATCTTATACTTTGTAAACAATTGAAGCCTAGTACACCAATGCACCTTTAGGGTCTTATATCTCACCTTTTCTGTACTCCAGGAGACTGGTGAACTTGGAAGTTCTTCAGCATGTATATCATAACAGAATTGTCACATGTAAACGATTGTCCTACAATTCTTTTAATCTGTAATATAAAGGATGATGCTCTGTAGTACTGCTTCAAATTGGGAAAAGCCCGGGCCACCTGTAGATTTAGTGAGTTGTAAAACACTCATAAACATATGAGGGAGTATTATTTCCCCAAACAACTGAAGTCTTCATACTATCCAGTCTGGTAAAAAATCATTCACAACTTTGCAAGGACGTTAAAAAAAAAATATATATATAGTGTAAGAGGCAAGATCGACATTTAAATAAGCAATGTGAGGCCTTTAAAATAAATAGGGTGGGATTTCCAAATTTCAAAATAGGACTGAATTTTGCTTAAAAGAGGAATATAGTTTAACCAATAAAGATCCAGTATTAAATCTGACTAACACACACCTAAATATCTCTTTGGATTCCAATCATAATTAGCCCTATGCTTGGATAGTAAAACCTCTGTAGTGGCGTTAAACAAAAGAGTCACTGTTTCAGATTAATTCATTTTATACCACCCCCACACCCAAATGAGTATACCGCCCAGTGGCCTGTAATGCAGTCAGAATATTAATTCTTTCTGGAAGTAAAAAGGAGCTATGTCATCCTCATATAATTTTAATTTTGTCTCCTCTGCTATGGGGGAGTAACATACTCTTTTGAGAATGAATAAACTGAGCTAATGGCTCAATTAATAAAGAAATTAACATTGGGCAAAGGGCACATCCTTGCTGAGCATGTCGAGTTGGCAATACTGATCCCGCACATGCTTTGTTTATAATAAGTTGAGCTGCAATTTTGTCAAATAACCAAAAGACTGACCTCGTGAGCTTCAGTGGTAACTAACATTTCTCAAAACACTTAAATAGGAAATCCTAGCTTAGAAGGTCAAAAACCTTCTCTGCATGTAGCAGAACAATATCAGTCAGGATTTTTCCGCCACCACCCGATCAAAATAAAACACATTGACCTTCTAGTTGCGCGATTAGAGAAAACCATTCTGGTCCATATGGATTTGACTATTAACAAAATGAATTATAGTAGCTAAAACTTTTGTAAATATTTCTTAGTCTATATTAAGAAGTGTAATAGGATATGAAGATGGAGCCAACTCAACTTTACCCTCCCCTAAAAAAATGAATTAGCACACCCTTTTTAAAAGAGGAAGGAATATGTCCCTCAGCTCAGATACAACTAAATAGGTCAATCAAAGGGGCTATCAACAAAGAGCTAAAGTGTTTATACAATTCTGTCCCAAAGTCATCCTTCGTTGGGGAGAGTAGAGTGGCATGTCATACAGTGGAGAGGTGTGTAGTGCAATGTAGTGGTGTGGCATGTCGTGAAGTGTCTTTTGCATTTTCCATCAACTTTTCAGACAGACTTAGTTGTAAAATGGCTGAGTTCTTGGTTTCTACGTGAGTTGTACCTTATTACTTTTTTTTTTTTTTTTAGCAATAGGAAGGAATTAGGCAGTTTGCTAAAGTCATAATAGTTAGGGGAAAGTATTTTTATTGCAATATATATATACATATATATATATATTTGTTTCTTTTCTTTAAAGCAACAAATACAAATGCTGGGGTAATACTTTTGAAGCATTGTGGTATGTATTGTAATATATTTGCTTATTATGGTTGTTTTATTTGACATAAAATCTTTTTTTTAATTTCAAAAGGTACCGCAGTTCCTTCGTGGTACAGTGTTACTCCGTTACCTTTTCTAAACTATAGATCAAAAAATATAAATATTTTTCACTAACAATTATCAGTTCAACCAAGTGCCTATAGGTGTAAAACATAGGCAACCACAAAGCTTTCTGAAAAGTGCTATTTTTGCCTGGTTTGTGAATGGAAATTTCAGAGTGATCCTTAAATCATGGTCTGAGGGGGAAAAAAGGGTGGGTCCCAAAAGGCAAAATGGGGCCATAATTTTACTGTAAAGCAGGGGTGCACAGCCAAAGTCTGTGAACCTGTAGTGGCCCCAAGGACCCCATCCCTTAGGGCTGGCTGACTTGTTATGTATCAGGGAGCCCATCCTCAGTACACAATAGTTTAACTGCCCACACAGCAGCATTTTCAAATCTCGTGCAAAAGGGGGCAAAGTCTGCTCCCACTATGTGAGAACTTTAAAAATGCTGCAGCCTACTGTGAACAGACTTGTATTCTGTTACCAGGGAAACAGAACAGCAGATTGCTCCCAACCAGAGGGAGAAGCATAATTCCCTGTGGGTGAGAGTAATGCCAGCTACTGCACCATGCGGGGAGCCAGTTGATGCTGCAGGGAACCTTGGACTCCCCTGTGGCACCCTATGTTGTGTTTGTGGGTGCCCCGTGTGGGTACAGGTGCACCCACCTTTCAATGATGCAGACTCACCTTTAAATTATGTAAAAAATAAATAAATCATAAAACATGTTGTGAGTGATGTAATAGGTGAGGTCAGAAGTAGCTCTGCTAAGGGGCTTTATGTCTGGCCACTGCTTATATTGATTGACTCTCTTATTAGTTGTAACCACTTGTTATTCAATACCCCTTGGAAGTGCTGGAAGCAAAAGAATGCAGTAGTTCTCTGCTCATAAACAGTGAAAGGGAATATGCTTCCCAGTCAGAAGGATGGTAAAGAAGGTATGCTCCATGGGAGAGGTAAACACAAAAAGGCAGCAAGCAATGATGAGAAAATGACTGACCTTTAACCCACTGTATGTATTGACATTGTTCACAATAGTTTTACAGGAGTGCGGCCCCGGGTAGGTCCTCTTGTATGCGGAGGAGTAAAAAATTATGACACTCTTGGTTTTGAGGCTTGCGTATTCCTAGGAAGCCCATACTCTGTGATGGGATGGGCGACTTGCTGACAAAACTGACTATGACGTGCAGCCTACATAAGTAAGTGACCGACCAGCACTTATTTTTTTTCATATTAGTATAGGAGAAGTAGTAGTAGCGGTCCGGAAGAAGCGTCACCGGATCAGTAGTGACCACTTAGACGCGAAACATGTTGACCTAGTACCATAGGATTTTGGGGCACTACCTATTTTCCTTTGTTGGAGTGCAGCCGAGCATTATCTCCATCAGAACTCCCCGCCTTATTTTTAATCTTGGCCTTAACCTACTTCTGAATTATTAAATATGATGGTTATGAACCAATTTTAACTTTCATTTTTTCCTCTCTCCTACATACACCAATAGCATTCACCATTGATCTGACCAATTTTGGTATAGGATCGCCGGTTAAGTACCATCACCTTTACATCACCTTTACAAGTGCAGTGCCGGTCTGACGAGGAGGTTGCCCAGTGATGAAGCTTGACATCCTATTAGGTGTGTGAGGGCTCTCCTTAGCTACTGACTATCACTAGCCCTGTGTATATCGGTATTCTTTTTCATTTATGGAACAGTGTACTTTGTAATTGTTCATTATTTGTTCACAATAGACCATTTTACAACATTCTCTGGATAGTAAATCCTTAAGTGGATATAAATATTTATATTGTCTTCAGAAGGAACATCAAGATGTGGATTTTATGGCAAAATCAGGTAGAACTGATGTAACATGACTATTAACAGATTCAGCATAAACTCTGGCAAATGGACCTTGGCAGATAAATAATAGAAACCCTAAATAATGTGTTAGGATGGTTGTTTCCTAGGCACCTAGAGCCCAGTCTTCTTTTTCAGCTATATTGATTTTGTGACCTGTCACTGATTTTAGTAGCTGAAGCAGTACAGTTGATATGAGAATTAATTTGAGATGCTTAATTCAAAATTACTCCTGTACAGAACTGAACAGAAATACGACCAAAAGAATATATATCTGCTTGAGTCTCAAGCTTGATTGCCTTGTTTCCTCCTGAACACTTGCAGAACAACCTATTGACAAATTTGTAGAACATAAGATCACTGGGTGAAACTCAAGTGCACGACATGCCTTCTTCATTGAGGGAGCTTCCTGTTTCCTTTTAGTAAGGCATCTATTCCACTCTGAGTCACCTGCATTCATCTGTAGCAACTAAAGAACACATGAAATGAAATTCAAATATAATGACAAATATTAAATCATTCTAAAAGAACATTGACCTTTCAGCGGTACTTATGGTCCTAAAAAAGATTTAGAAATGAAATACCAGGGAGTGCGACAACTAGAATGCTGAGAGCATTCCCCTCCCTCTGTGAATTAAATTAAGATTCAAGACTAGAAATTCCCATCTTAATAGTGGGCATTAAAGCAAAATATGAAAGCCTGTGGTAACCGTGTTAGTGTTTCCCAGCCTTCCTTGCCATTATCGATGTTACAGGCCACTGAGAAAAATGCTTTCTGTTATGTTTTTTCAGCATTTGAATTGTGCCTTTTACTGTTACATTGTAGCCCTTTCGTAGTCTTTAGGGCCCTTTTTCGTATGATTCTGGGGGTCTGAGAGAAGAGTAAACCACCACCCGTGCGAAAAGTGAGAAAAGAACATGGTGTACTTACGTGAATAAATTAAAAAAATCAACATTGTTATGGATATATTTTTTCAAAAAATTCCACAAGAGCCTCTTTATCATTTCAGGGTGTGGGAACTGAATCTAATACTGTTACTGTAGCTGTTCCCATGTGCTGATGGTTGAATCCGCAGATGGGGAAATACAAAGTCCTATTGGACACAGCGCACACCTTAATCTATCTGGAGAGGGCCTTATTGGTTGCTTTCCAATATTCCCGATTAGGGTGTTTTGTTTCAGCCCTAAGCATTTGGAGGTTCTCCTCAGGATGTGGGGATCTAGTGTTCCCTGTAAGGTATTCTTAGGGGATACTGCTTTAATATTGGACAGTGCAGTACTGAGTCTTAAAATATCTGCTCTATGGCAAGTCATATTTTATTAGGTCGAGCCTTATTTAGGATCTACCGCTCCTTCTGGTGAGTTGACAAAGAACAGGTGTTCTGTTAGACCGGAAAAAGTGAAGGAGCAATAAAGACGCCTTACAATCTTGTTCTTATCTCGTCACATTTGCTCTGTGTTCAGAGACAGAGGTCAAAAGTCACTTTGTCTTCTTACACTTATTTTTCCTTCTAACTGCAGAGTTCCAGGATTTTGAAAGGTGAACATTCTGACCTGCTGTACAAAGTGTGTAAAATGAAAGGCTGAAGGGTGCCAGGTTTTTCCTAACACACAACATTTAAATAATGTAATAAACTGTACAAACATTTCAAAATATATTTCAGTAGTTGTGAAAGTCCCTTTTTGTACTTCTGCATGATGACAAATATATTTTAATAGGATGAAAAAAAATCACAACACTTTACTTGGTGATGTGCATATGACATATGTTTTCGGAAACCAATGTCCACGGATGATTGTTAATACACTCTATACTTTTATCAGTAAAGCTGCAAAATAGTGGAAAGGTTTATGGACATTTCTTGGAAATATACTGTCTGCATATGACAGTGTGCTACCATTTCACACTTTAGTGATCTATTTTTTTAAAAGTGAGTGTTGAAACATAACCTGAGAAACACTCCTGCCATTATGGCAATGATATTAGTAAACCAAGAGGCAAGTCATGGATCATGTGTACCTTATATGCGTGCTAGAAGTTTATTATGTTCATGGAGCAAACATTTAGTCAATTTAATCAAACAAAATAGACTTTTTTTTGTACTGCAGAAATGCTTAACTTCCATACTTAAAGGTGCACTCGTATGTGAGAATGAAGAAAAAGGAGACTCTGTAAAATAAAATATTTGCCTAGGATCACACAATTTGAGACGCGTTTACAGGTTAAGTACATTACAATTAGGATGAGTAGATTATTCAAGTTATTGGACCTGCAGGTCTAGTAAAAGTTTTAGGATTTTTGAGGCGTGACTATGCACAGGAGTGGTAATGTGGCAGCACCATGCACAACAAATCTTTGTGTGTTTAACAGTGGTGCCTCTAAATACTGAAAAAGTGCATTTTCCTGTTTTTGACTCTACAGTGATATTCTGTAGGTACGGAGTGGCACAGAAGGGACTAATCCTCAGACATTGCTAACTGATCAGTGTGTTGCTCACAATTAGTGGTTACTTCCTTGATTGGTCAATGCCAAGTGAGTGCAGAGTAGAAACGCATGTTGGGGTAACATTCTTGGAGGCAGTGTGGGTGAGTGCACTCTGGTGCTGTAATGTTTGCATAGTGCAAATGAGCATTGTTATTGGTATTGCACTATGAGGTGCACAGGACACCTCTCCGGCGCCACCCTACCTCCACTGCACCAGTTTACCCAGGGGCAGGCTAGTGAGGTAAAATGGCATGTAAGTGGTCTCTTGAACAGCACTGCTTCAGTAAATTCAAAGCAGAGTAGCAAGTCATGAGTGTAAAGCATTTAATACACCAATACAGTAAATAAGTAAGAAAAAGCATACAATAAAATTCCCACACCACTTTATAAAAATAGTAAATATTTTTATCTTTCAAATGACACCAAAATTACAAACATCCAATATAGGGAACAGGAGATGTGAATTTTTGAAGTTAAATTGAAAAAAGTGCTTTGAAATCAATACTGCCTACCTAGACCAAGTCACAATTTGAAGCCAGCCACGGTGGAGCCCTGCTTAGATACACTGAGCGGGAGGCCTCAGTCAAAAGTTTACCTTCGCACTTGGAAATGTTTCTGGAGCTTTTGTCTCTCAATATCTTGCGGTCCTCTCCAGCAAGTTGATTTCAATGCAGTGTCATTGGATTGCTTTTCCGTGAGGCCTGGGTCAAATCCTGGAAGTCTGAAGCTTTCAGAGGGATGAACCTGAAATTCAGGCAGGGTCACGGTTGATGGTATTTGGGTTGACTCACAACATCCTGTCAGTCCACTAATGGAGCGTTTGCCAAAAGTTGCTTCAGACTTCTGGAGCTTCTTCCTGAAGTACCTCTTGTGGGTTCAAAGTGTCCAAAACACAAATCCCAGGGTCTAGAAGCTCTGAGATGAACTTTAGGACTACAGTTCCCACAATGCACCTAGCCAAACCCTTAAAAGCCCACTGGACGTACTCTTGCCTTGGGACATTTGTGACAGTTGGTGCAGGCAAGCTCTGTTAACCTGTTGATTTCAGGTTGTCCACTACTTAATCCTTTTTGAAGCAAGGCAAAGTCCTTAGGGCTGTTGTTCCTTTGTGCATCAGGAGCAGTACTTCAGAGTGCCGTCCTTTGGGTTGCAGAACAGGGTACCAGCAGGTCATTCCTTCATCTCTTGGTGATTTCAGGCAACAGATCTGAGTTGCAATGCAGCTCAGCCATATTTATTCAATCATATTGGGGGACAAGCAAGGGGGCCTAATGAGATGCAGGAACCTACCCAAAAGCATGACAGCCTCCTCCAAAGTGTGGTATTTTCTTGTCCCATAAGGCGCTGCACTTTAAAATCCAAAATGGATGATTTCTCTCTAGATGAGCAAGACCTTGTTACCCCAACCTTCTAGTGTGGCACATTTCCATTAGCACTCCCATAAAGACCATCTGCAAATTCCTTTCCTGTGTCTGCTATCTATCTGTGGGGAACAGGGTGAGAGGGCAGGCCTGGCAAGCATTCTTTTCTGTACTGCTTCCTTTGAAGCCCAGTTTGATTTACCCAGCCCCCTTCCTGTTCTAGCCTCTGCAGCTGCAGACCTTCCTCCATCAGATAACGTCTGTTCATTGCAGGCCACTTATCACCTCAAAACAGACTGGCTAATTCTGTTAAGACTGACCAATCAGGAGAGGCCACTAGCAGGATGGATTTTGGCTTACAGAAAAGAAAGTCTTATAACTTTGTATCTGTATTTCTTATGATAAATCCAACAGTGTCAAGTTTTGAGTCCTGTCATGACACATTTAGCTCCTCCCTAGTAATACTTATGCTTATGTGAAATGTTCTCATGTTACCTATGCAGCTAAGTATCTACAATGAGTTAAAATGAAAGGGGCAGTTTTTCCTAACCAAGGCATATAAAACATATGTTCTACTGTCCCTGCTTATATGTGCATGGCACCCCACCCCTGAGGCACCTAGGGGAAGACCTTAGAGGTGACTTATATGTGAAAATAAGGTAGATTAGCACTTTTGAAATACCTATAATTCCAAAGTCGACTTTGCACATATTTTACTTTTTAAAGATGGCCTCCAAGGCAGGGGTGCCTTTGAAAATGACAGTAGGCAGCAGAGCACACTCCAGGGCAGGGCATTTACTAAGTCTCTAAACTTCCCTGTCCTATTATATACTAGGGACTTATACGTAGTTTGAATCCCTCTTGCCCTATTATATACTAGGGACTTACAGGAGTATGTCATTGCCAATTGTAATTGTACCAATTTACCATACACCTTTTGTTCACAGCAGTGGCCCTGGGCCTGATTAGCAGAGCCCAGGGCACAGATGGTGTCCGTTACCACCAGTATCCGTTACCACCAGTATCAATCAGAAATAATGGGGATGAACATGCTAAAAGGATGACTTTCAAACACAGGTGGACTGCTCTCATGCTGAGGAAGGTGGGCATGGCATTTATAAACTCCTCATGGCAATGAACTGTGCATAAATGATTGACTTTGGCAGATGGGACACTCCATCACAAATGTGACAGATATCCCGCCCGCCGTTTTACAAGTTCTATAGGATGTAATGGAACTTGTCATATGGCGGGCAGGATGTCCGTTATGTTTGTGACAGAGTATCCCACCGGACAACGTCGTAATCAGGCCCTATATCTCACATGCAGTAGGACTTTGGATATATGTTGAGGTAAAGTTTGAATCCAAGATGCAACTTGTTAAATAGATACCTTGATGTTAAGGTCCCTTTCCTGTCACTGACCAGGGCAGTTTGTGTTGCCTATAATTTTCTATAATGGATTTACCTGTTGAACCCTTTATTAGATCATGATGATTAAAAAATTAACAAAACATCTAAACTTTCTCAGATTAGACTCCACAAACCACTGGCATTTATTTAACCTATCTGTTGCCTTTGATTTCTTGAAGACAGTTTTTGTATACATTGATTACATCATTATTGTGTATTCTAATCCCACACAAGAGCGGGTGCAATATAATTTTGTCTGAGATGTGATGTTGTACCACCTCCATCCTTAATGGGATTAGTTGTGTACATGGGCTTTGTCGCAATAATATACTTAAAAACTGGTTCTCTCTTCTGTGTATTTAATGTTATTACCATAGCCCTATAATTCACCTCCATAAGCAGCTGTGGTAACGGCCTTCACATTTTAGACTTGCATAATTGTAATCCTTCCCGTGTATCACAAAGCTGCAAATGTCTTTGGAGTTAATGTGATTGCGGGTTTCTGTTTCTGCGGAATCCATAACTACCTGTTGTTAAATCTGATTGCTAGATAGTCAAACCTATATATACTATCCCAACCGGTTTTTCAGGTATTTCAAATGTTGATTTTAGGTAGTTCATAAGGTTCGTGATCATGTATTTGGTCTTGTAACATTTACGATACATTTATAACTGCTGCAATAGTTTGTGAAGCCACTCAAAAAAATGATTCACAGCAAATTCCATTCATGCCAGAAGCAGAGGGTCATCTGCAAAGAGAACTGGAATATTGTTGCCTCCTATTTTTGACATATCAAGCATTAAGGCTTCCAGATATGAACCCACATCATCCTTAAATAAGCTTAACAGTGGGAGTTTTAGAACACATCCCTGTTGGACCTCCGTACTGATTGGAAATTAACTGGAGCAGTACCCTACTTTTTGATACTTAACTAAGCTAGTGGTGTTTGCATGAAGGGGATGCAAGGCCTTAATCATCCTTTCTGGCATTTGCAGGGTCTTCATAATGCATTCCTATCCAAGGAATCAAAGCTGCCTTCAGATCAATGGGTGTTATATAATATGTCATTTTTTGATTATGACATATTTAGTACAGATTAAATACAATTTCATTGCATGGTCAGTTGTGCTTAAGCCCTTCCTGAATCCAGCTTGGGTGTTGCTAAATATGCTATTGTTGTCAACCCAGTCTTCGATGCGGTTAAGCATGACTTTTTCACAGGTCTAGCCCATCCTTGACTGAGGCCGAGCAGTAATTTGCCGGGTCATTTTATTTCACTTTTTGTTATTGGTGACTTCCAGGTGGTTGGTCTGTTACTTATTTTAATTGCCGCTGTCAATACGGTGCATAAAATGTGTTGTCCAAGCTTTACTGTCTGCATATTAAATGTCCACAGGGATCTTGTCCATCCCTTGAGCACTGTTATGCTTTTTACTCACCAGACAGATTAGTTCTTCTTCAGTAGTAATTACTGGGACTAAAAAAGGACCTTATATTACTGCTTAGAGAGGTAGTGAGGATTTCCTCCAGGGATGTGGAATTCCTATCGCCCGACGCCCGGGACACCTTGTTTGGGGTCAAGGGCAACAAGTTTTTATGTTTACTTTGTCCTTGGGACAAGTAGGCCCAACACCCTGCAGCACAAACCCTTTGGCTGCCTGTTTACAGAGAGTTGAACTCTCTGCAGTTGAGGTAATGTGTTTCCGAAAGATAATGCTGTTCGAACTTGTATTTATGGTTCATTATTTGAAAGCCTACATTATTAGGGTGCGTGCTGTAAATAAATGTTTTAAGGTCACACTTCACTACTGACGTTGGTTCCAGTACAAAAAAACAAAAACGTGTACACACATGTTTGAAAAGTTTAGGCTAAGAGGCTAAGTATAATGCTCCCAGAATGCTCTCTGATTATATGCAAATGAAGTGTCATTTAGTAAAATGTGTTGATGCATGCTAGTATTTCCCAAAAATATTTCTAATGGAAAATCAGTGTAACCATTTTCAACACGATTATGGGAAGCATGAAAATAAACAAACACTGACAAAGCCAACTGATCTGGCATATTTTTATAAGTCTTTTAGTTTCATCAATGCGTGTCTTGTTTTGACATGGCTTTTGTAACACTTTATTGTTGTGGGAGCTACCAGGCCCTCAACATTGTAACAAACATTGGCAAACCCCCCCAAAAAAGTTTTTGAACTCTTAAAGCACACGTTGCCACCAGCGGCATAACAAAGGCCCCGCAGCCGCCCTCCAGGGGGCCCCGTCAGCACAGCACCTGCCCTGAGTGAGTCTGGAGAGGGGGCTCCTCCATGTTCTTTGCAAAGGGGCACCCTCCAGTTTCGTTACGTCACTGATTGCCACTGTAGTTCCTGACACTGAACAAAACTACTTTGTGTGGCAATATGCTCCTTGCGGAAGAGCAGAATGTGATCACTCACAGTAAAGCCAGCCGAAAGAGAGAGAAATAGAAGTTTAATAAAAACAAAATGTCTTTGTTAACACCAGACCTAATTAGGGACCAAGACACCACATGTAGGTAGCTTTTTGCATGTCGCAAACAGCGACTTTCGCTGTTTGCGACGTGCAAAAGCACATTGCAATGCACAAACCCAGTTTTGCGATTCAGTAACCTGGTTACCGAATGACAAAACGGGTTTGCGACTCGCAATTAGTAAGGGGTGTTCCCTTCCTAATTGCAACTCGCAGTGCAATGTAGGATTGTTTTGTGACCGCGAACGCGGGCGCACACCAATTGCAGTTTGCACCCATTTCAAATGGGTGCTAACACTTTCGCAAAAGGGAAGGGATCCCCATGGGACCCCTTTCCCATTGTGAATGTCACTGTAAAAAAAATTTCAGAGCAAGCAGTGGTCCTGCGGACCACTGCTTGCTCTGAAAAAATGAAACGAAAACGTTTCATTTTTGTTATGCATCTCGTTTTCCTTTAAGGAAAACGGGCTGCATTACAAAAAAAACCCCAAAAAACTGCTTTATTGAAAAGCAGTCACAGACATGGTGGTCTGCTGTCTCCAGCAGGCCACCATTCGTGAGGGGGTCGCAAATTGCGACCCACCTCATGATTATTCATGATGTGGGCATTTGCGAAGCCCACGCGAATCACAGATGGTGTCAAGGACACCATCCTACATTCGGATTTGCGACTCGCAATTTGCAGGTCACAAATCTGAACCTACCTACTTGTGGCCCCAAATTCTTAAAGAAAGTCACAAAAGTGCACCCATGGTATATGTTGTACCCCTATAAAATATTTGTGAACTGTATTTTAGCGTGGGTAAATACGATGTGTAGATTTGCTCATGTGAAAATCTATTGAGCATTTGCAAGTTCATTTTCCCACCAGCACTTTCTTCCCAACCCTGGAAGAAGTTCTAATTCTGCCATTGTCAGGAGTAAATGTCCAACCTTTCTTATTATGGGAAAATATTAGAGAGAAGCTGGTAAAAATCTTTAAAACATGCAGGTTAGTAGGTTTGCAGACTCAAAGGCATTCCAGCCCTGGAACTATTGCTTACTGCTTCCTCCAGCCCCAGTATGCAGATCTGCAGAAAGGTGGCAAAATAAGGAAATTGCTACAGTGGGGATTGAAACTCCAAGTATTCAAGCCCTACTATGGTAGTAGCCCTGGCATAATCAGAGAGGCTATTAATTGCTGCCATAATTTGTCGCCACACTACATGGCACCAAAGGGACAAGTAGATCTTTTTACAGGACAAGTAGATTTGAGAAACAACCTGTCCCCTGGACAAGTAGATATTTTAATAAATTCCACACCCCTGTCCTCTCTGGTAGCTGTGTATAACGTACTATAATAATTCTCAAACACATTAGACTCCCATCAATGAATTATTTGTATTTACTTTTAAGCCACAAGCTGCCATATCCCATAATCTTATGGTGTCTTTTTCATGCACTGATTTCCTTATTGTGTACTGTGCTCTCTGCGTCGCCGCCTCTTTGGCATTTAATCCATTTCTGTATTCACATTTACATGTTTTAATGAGATCCTCCCAATTAGAGCTATCACTCCTCTTTCTTAGAGCTCTGTTTAGCTCCCTTTTCTTGTTTAACCAATCTTTGTCATACCAGTCTAGGTTAGTACTCCTCTTTCCTTTGTGGCTAGCCTTTTCTTCAGTATTGCAGTAACATAAGATGAAGTTTCCTCAGCTAGCTGTGCAGCTCTGCCAATGAACGCAAGTTCTTCTGCCATTGTGCGAGTACCTGATTCCAATTCATAACTTTGAAGTAGCTGCAATATGTATGGGGCAATTTTCTGCTAGCTTCCAAGTCTCCACCTGGGTTTTTTGGATATATCGAGATTACGTACATCTTTTACTGAGGTATCCTTAAAGAGCTTACAAGGGGATTGTGATCACATTCCACTTGGGGCTTCAATTTCATACTATGAACCAACCACAATGCTTCCATATTAATGAGCATATAGTAGATCATACTAGTTGTATTACTGGTCCTTTACGCTGCCTGACCTGTTGATTCACATTGTTTACACCCATTTAGTCTTGTTATGCCTGTTCAGACCATAACATTTATCAGTGAGGGTTCACTGTGGGTTAGTTTAATTATTACGTTACCACAGGTAGTCCACATGAGCTTTCTTCTTCTCTGCCTTTCTACGAGCATGGCTGATAAAGGTTTGGCATTTAAATTGCTGGAGACCTATATTATGTGATTACTGTCATCCTTGCCCCTGTTTATAGTTGCAATACTTCCTCTGCAAAGATTCTCTTCACTTCAATTCTTTCATTTGTCTTTTCTGGTGTAATAGCTACATTGAATAGATCCACGTTATTTCTTTTTCCTTCTATGTTATATGCTGAACACTAGAACCTAGTGAAGGTAATGTTTTTACCACCACATTTAACAATGTAGAAATCTGTATTACTAATCCATCTTTTCATTTCGCACCCCAATTCCTGTTTTCAGTTGCTGGTTTGGAGTACACCATAAATCCATCATTTGTTTTCTCTTCTGTTGACCACGTTTCCTAGAATACGAATAAATCGATTTGATTTGTGTCTCACCCAGGCATAACCATCAATCCTGTACCAGAGGCCCAGGGTGTTGTAACTTTTTATCCTACAGGCATTAGATGTATTACATGTTATTTGGCTTAAACCTGGTTGGCCCCATACATTTGTAGTTGGGCTTACTTAGCAGATCCTATCTGTTACTATTGGTTTTATTTCACTTGCATCGTCCAAACTTACTTGTATGTTTGTAGGATTGTCGACATACCTAGAACCAGTTGTCCTCGCCATCTTTTAGTCAGTGGGGCTTCTATTACAGCTTTAAAATTAGTAGATGGACTACAACCTGGTTTTGTTGAGTAATTCCTGCTTTATGGGTGAGAAAGGTGTCTGAAATGCCCAGTCCACAGTTTGCCGTGTACTGAGCATTCCACTGTTTCAGTCCATATTAATTTGGTTAGATCCTACATTTCCTCATATCTCTTTGGTAGTAGTTTCCTGCTATGGGTCAGCTTCAGATTAGTCTTTGTGAGCTTTAGGATGTTGGCCCAGTTCAGGATTTCATCTAGTCATGCGATAAGTACAATGGTGTGAAGATAACTAGGTTGTTTTTGCTCTAATGTTCAGCATTTCTAGCTTTTTGGTATGCATACTCTGTATAATTATTTTTCCTTCTTTGACATTCCTTATAGCTTCTTGTATACATTACTTTTTGTGATGTCCCTGTGTCATGTAGTGTGGCATATCTCCTTAAGAATTGGATACAGAGTCACAGCATGGTTTTCTCTCTTGCTGTAGTTTTCTACACTTCCTTGGAAGTGATAGATACGGAAGGTGTAAAACTTGCCGCCTCTGATCTTAATTAAGTTTTGGCTTGTACATCCGAGAAGGTTGCAACATCACGTTTATTCATGGAGAGCACAGTATATCTTTTCGTTCTCATGCTAGTGTCACTGGCAAGTTATGATTCCTAATTACAGTTAGATATCTATTTACATGCATGCGGATCGTAAATATCACTTCACATCCTGGACATTCTCTCTGTCTTGTTTCACAAGTCTTTTTCATGATCCAATTGTTCACATATTTCATGTTGATCAAGTTTCGCCTTATTGTTCTATGATGGCTGTTTTGCCTAATATTATGTTTTCTTTTTGCAGAATATTTCAAAGTCTTCATGTTGCCTGCACAAGGTTTATGGTGTATGCCCATGGTGTGAGTTTTTGGTGGGGGTAGGTGTCCCCTTTTCAGACTTTGACGCAGGAGTTAATATTGCTACAGCTTTTCGTGGTATCAAACAACAGGTTTCTGCTCTCCCTTACTCGCTCAACTGCTTTCCTCACACTAGCTTTGCAGTAATTTATGAGTGACTATAACCTTCTAGACATTTCCTAGTTTGGTTAAAATAGTAGCAACAGTGGTGCTGGAAAACTTTTCAGAGTGGGGGTGCTGCCATCAAAGTTACATCTCTGAAGTCAGATGGACTGTGAAAAATCCAAGTGACACACCTCCGGGTCAGCATCTGCTGCCCTCACCAGCTCCTCTGGCTGCTGCCTCTGCCTTGCCTGGGAACTAACTGAGAGCCTGCCTGACTCTCCGTTCGAGGCCCTCCTCCACCTGCAGGCTGCTGCCTGCGCTTCATCCCTGGTGGTCTAGTGGCCATCGACAAGTAAGTATCTCTTTCTATCTTTCCTTTACCCCTGCTTCTATACTTCTGCCTTTTCTTTCACTCGTTTTTATTTTTGGCTTCTTCTCTTTTTCTGTCCTTTCCTTGACCCTCTCCCTCCCGTGCTGCTCCTGCAGCACCCCTCCCCCCCCCCCCCCATCGTAGCATCTTTCCTGCCTCCCAGCTGACCGGACCCCTCTCCCCTTTTTAATGGCAGCACCAAAGGCAAGCCCATCTGCGCCCAGACCGTGCCCAGTGCCAGGAACCCTAGATCTCCGTCAATCTCCGTCAAGCCGTCCCCTGGCCAGCATCCATTACGACACTGTGACCCTCCACCGCCTTAACACCGGACGTCTCCGTGAATGCTGCACCACATCCCCAAGGACACCCACGGACCTTTTTCGTGCAGGAACTGCAACTTCAGTGGTGGCCACAACAAGCAGAAGGTACTTCTCACACCTGGAAACGCCAACACCCACCACAACCCCATCAACTGCCTCCTCCTGAACATCCGCTCACTCCACAAGCACGCCACGAACACTGGTATTTGATCGACACAGCCCAACCGGACATCACCTTCCTTACCAAGACCTGGACCAACCCCACCTCAAGACCTGACATCACCATCGTCATCCCAGACGGATACAACATCCTAAGGAGGGACTGGCCCTCCCGCCCAGGCGGAGGACTTGCCATCGTACACAAGTCCTCACTACATATAAAGGCCAACTCAGAAGAACAGTGCACCACCATGGAACACCTTCACTTCCTGGTCCACACCGATCACAACTCCTCCATCCGTGGCACCCTGGTCTGCAGATGGCCCGGCCTCCGCCCAGCATTCATTGACGACATTGTAGACATCGACAGCCCAGGCCCTGGCGTCCGACGACTACTTCCTCCTCGGCGACCTGAATTTTCAACTTGAGGACCGCAATGATCTAAACACCACCGCTCTATTCACCAACCTCGCCACCCTCAGCCTCAGCTGATCACTGCGCCCACGCACATCACAGGACACACACTGGACCCCATCTTTACTTCAAGCAACCGGATTACCATTGAGACCGTCTCCACCCCAGACTGGACTGACCACTGCTGCCTACACTTTACCATCACCACACCCAGTAGCCGCATCCGTGCCCCCAGGTCTCCCCACAGAAAAAGGAACGAAATAACCAACAAGCAACTCACCACAAGTCTCGCCAAAACCCTCCAGCCTCCCTCTGATGATGCTAACACCGCATGCGCTGTCACTCTAGCCCCCCTCTGTCTGACATTGGGCAAGCGCATACCAAAGAAAGCCATCTGGTTCACCACCGAACTCCAAGAATCCAAATTCACCAGCAGGCGCCTAGAGAAAAATGGAGGTATAACCAAACCAGCAAAGCCCTCGCCTCCTTCAGAGCTGCAACCGCCACCTACCACCAACACATCAAGAATGCAAGAAAGATGAACTCCGGGAACGCATCAACTCCTCCATACACAACACAGAGGAGCTTTTCTCAGTCATCAATGAGTTCACAAATTCCCCCTCTGAAGCCACTGGCATCCCTCCTTCGCAAGACCTCTGAGACAAACTCGCCACCTTCTTCCACCGCAAGATCCAAGACATCTATGACAACTTCCTCCCATAAAACCAACCCAGCACCAGAACCTACGACCGACCCACCCAGAGCATCCACAGCTGGTCCATGCTCACCAAGGAGGAAACAGCAAGCATCATAAACAGCACCCACTCCGGAGCCCCCACAGACCCTTTCCCGCACCACATCTAAGTCAGAGCCAGCACATCCATTGCCCCTGAGCTCCGGAACACAATAAACCGCTCCAACACTGGCACCTTCCCTGAGGACTGGAAACGCACCAAAGTAAGCCTCCTCCTGAAGAAACCCCCAGCTGACCCATCAGAACTAAAGAACTTCCGGCCCATCTTGCTGCTACCCTACCCGGCCTAAGTACCGGAGAAGGCCATCAACACACAACTATGAAATGTCATTGCGGTCAACAACTCTCTGGACAGTGCCCAGTCTGGATTCTGCAGCAACCACAGCATGGAGACAGCTCTTCTTGCAGCCACGGACGACATCCGATCACTTCTAGACTGCGGCCACACTGCAGCACTCATACTCCTCAACCTCTCAGTGGCCTTCGATATGGTCTTCCACAGCACACCATGCATCAGACTCCATGACATAGTAATCCGCGGAACAGCCCTAAAATGGATCCACTCCTTCCTCTCCGGAAGGACTCAGAGGGTCAGGCTGCCTCCCTACAGATCTAAACCCAAAGGAGTCAGCTGTGGAGATCCTCTCTGAGTCCAACTCTTCTCAACGTATACATGACCCCACTTGCAGCCATCGTCGGAAGCCATGGAAATAACATCATGTCATACGCCGATGACACACAACTCATCATTTCCCTCACCAGAGACCCGGACACAGCAAAAAGGATTTTCCACTCGTGAATTGAAGCTGTTGCCACCTGAGTGAGAGAAAGCTGCCTCAAGCTCAACTCTGACAAGACAGAGCTCAACATTGTCAGAAATGCCACCTCAGCATGGGACAACTCCAGGCGGCCCACATCTCTCAGCACCCGACCTTCACCGACTGAGTACGCCTGCAACCTAGGCATCATCTTCAACTCCTCCCTATCTGTGATCCGACAGGTAAACGTAGTCACCTCCTCCTGCTGGCACACCCTCCGCAAACTCTGGAAAACTTTCAAATGAATCCCAGCAGACTGCCGCAGGACAGTCACCCACGCTTTAGTCACCGCAAGCTTGACTACAGCAACGCGCTCTACGCCAGCACCACGATGAGAAATATCAAAAAGCTGCAACTCATCCAGAACGCTGCCGCCAGACTTGTCCTTAACCTCCCATACCAAGAGCATATCTCCCAGCACCTGAGGACCCTCCACTGACTCCCAATAGAAAAACGAATCACCTTCAAGCTACTCACCCTTACGTACAAAGCCATACACAATGTCAGACCAGCCTATCTGAACCACTGTATCTCCTTCCACACCCCGCCAGATCTCTCTGCTCTGCTCAATTGGCTCTGTCTGGCCACTATCCCTCGCATTTGAAAAACCACTGCCGGAGGGCGATCCTTCACCTACATCGCAGCAAAGAGCTGGAACAACCTGCTGCTGTACTTCAGACAAAGCCCATTGCTCACGAGCTTCAGGAAGAACCTCAAGACGTTTTTTTGAAAACATTTTTATCGGTTTGATTATTTTCAACACCGAGCATGGTGTTACAAATACAAAAACTGGGTCGATACAGTACATAGTTCAGATGCTAGCAGAGCAGCAGTTCACGTGTTTACTTATCAAGGTATCTCCTATGCAACGGACAGTACAGTCAATATCTAGTGACCTAATGTTTTGCCAGAACATGTGACATTATTAAGTATCATGAGTGCATCGAGTCTATTTCTCATGCCCCAAGGTGCATTGAACATTGCATTACATCACAAGTATGTTTTCCGTTGTGGCCAATTTATCCTCTTTTTGCGGTCACATTCAGCTCGTGGGGTATGTCAACAGGTCAGTTTTCGTTTCAATAATACATGTGTAATAATAATATAATGTAGTCTACTTCCCTGTCAGCGTTACATTCCTCACTTATCTCAGGGGGCCTTAACAAATGTAGGCCCTGTGAGTTATACTTTCTCATTGCAATAATTCACGGTGGTCGTTCATCATTTTTCGCTTCTAGTTTAGTCACCAGTGCTTCCCATATTTCTTAGCCCGTCTGTGCCTGTCCCCTGTCCCGTACTGCTTGCAAAACCTGCATTTCCACTCTTGCCCACCGCAGCGTCAGAGCGCACCAACTGGATATCTCTGGTACTTTAGATGCATTCCAGTTCATGGCAATCAAACGCTTGTACATGATGAATGCTAAGTCTGCAGATTTATGAATATGTTTGTTTCTTAAATCTGATTCTTATTCCTAACAGGCAGGATTCCGATACCGACAGAAATACGTGTTCTGTGATGTCAGTCACTTCTGCTACCACACCAAACCAGGCCCTCTGCAAGGGACCACAATCCCATACCATATGATAGAAGTGTGCTGCATGTAGATCGCAACAGGAGCATGCCGATGTGGACGCAGGGTACATGCGCTGGATACGAGATGGGGATAAATACGTCTGGTGCAAAAAAATTAATTGGGTGTAGCGGAACCTGGAATTATGTGACACTCTCTGTACCTGCTGAAGGGCCACAGACCATTTCCCCAGGGACAGGGGTTTGGGGAGGACTGAGTTCCATTTACATTCCACCACCCCCACACTATCCACAACCATGGCAGTCTGAGCTTTGTATAAATTAGTGATTACTTTTTTCTTGGTACTCTCTGAGAGTAATAAGTGTAGAACAGGGGAAGTCTCGGGTTCCTGATCCCCCTGCAACCATATCTTTTTAATCAGGTGGCATATAGCATAATACGCCATAAATTGTCCTGTGCTCACCGAGGGCAGATCCTTGATGGCTTCGAAAGACATCAATGTACCGTCGTCAAAGCAATCACCCACAGTCTCTATTCCTGCTTCCACCCATGGTGCTATGCAATGATGTTTAAGTAGCTGTGTGCTTCCTGGTATTTGGCCCAGTGGTATGAGAGGGGAGTGCGGGGGCAACGTTTGCTCCCCTGTATATATTTCAGCCAGCAGGTGGTAATTATCATTCACAGGTTGTGCCGTACGATCTGCAAGCCACTTTAAGATGGGAACACCTCTCAACTGCGCGCACACCCATGTTGTCTCGGACGACTCAGGTCTGTTCAGCCAATATAATGGCCATTGTAGTTGCGCTGCTGCATAGTATTGCTCAAAGTTTGGTGCTCCCAACCCACCCTCACATAACGGGCATTGCAGGGTACTCAGAGTGGCTCGGGCCTGCCACTGCCCCAGATGAGCTCCAGCAGTAACCTATTTAGGTCACGAAAGAAGCTCCTGGGAATAACTATAGGTAATGCAGCAAAATAATAAAGGAGCCTTGGTAAAATCAGTATGTTTGCCACTGCCACCCTACCTAGAAGAGAAAGAGGCAGCGAGCACCAGAACTGGAGTGAACCCTTCAGAGAGCAGAGCGTGCGTCCCAGGTTGCCATCCCTCATATCATCAGTCTTGCAATATATATGCACTCCCAGATATTTAAAGGTGTCCAATCACCACCTCAACCTGCTTGGGGGAAGCGCCTCTTTCGTCCCTTTGGGTAGTTCCACCATAGGGAACAAGCAGGACGTGAATTAGTTAACCTGCAGATCCGAAATTGTTTCATACAAATCCAACAGGGACATCACATCAGGAAGGGTAGACCGACCCTTCGCTAATTAAATCAACGCGTCATCGGCATATAACGATATGATGTGATATGTCCCCATACAATATATTCCCCATTGCGCGGCCTGGGCACGAAACCGAGCAGCCAGTGGCTCCATTGCAATTGCAAATAACAAGGGCGACAGTGGGCATCCCTGTCTAGTTCCTCTGCCTATGGTGAAGCTTTCTGATATCATTCCTCCTGTCCTTACCCTAGCTGTGGGGTCAGCGTACAGAGTCTGCACCCAACGCACAAAACCCGGTCCGAATCCCATACAACGCTGTGTGACGAACAAGAAATCCCAGCCCAACGTATCAAATGCCTTTTCTATGCCTAGAGATACTGCCACATTGTCATATGTCTCTTTAGGGGAATCGCCAATGATGCTTAATAGTCTTTGGATGTTTAGGAATGTGTTCTGTCTGGGTATGAAGCCGCTTTGATCTTCACGAACCAGAGTGTGTATGACCGGGACGAGTCTGTTCGCCAGCACCTTACCCAAGATTTTGCAATCTAAATTCAGGAGGGACAGTGGCCTATATGATTTCACATCCATGGGATTCCGACCAGGCTTAGGGAGCACTACAATTAACTCCTCTCTCTGGGATGTCGGGAGCTGGCCCCCAGTCCAAGCCTCCTCGAACGTGGACAGCAAGGGACGCGATAAATGCCGAGCATGGTGGAATAATACTCTATCGGTAAGCCATCCATGCCAGGAGTTTTATTACGAGCTATTTGTGTTATGGCCACAGCAATTTCTTCCGGTCTGAGAGGCTCATCAAGTGCTGCCACATGTGGCGTCGACAGTTGGGCATTGCATGCTGGTTGTCGATATAGCCCTGTATAATAATCTTTAAAGGTGTTATTAATTTCTTCTTGTGATGGCACCACTGTACCGTCATTCAGACATATAGCCCTGATCGGAGCATGCTGCTGTTCCTTCCGCAACAGCCATGCAAGGAGCCTCCCCGAACAATCACCTTCTGCAAACAAACACGTGAAATGGTAGTTATAATCGTGCCGGCAAAGGCGCTGATCTGCCTCTTCGTACACCCTATGTTTCGCACCCAGGGGTTCAAATGGCACTGTATGTTGTGCGACTGCTATTTCCAGTGCGCGCAGTTCATTTTCTAAGGTTACAACTTCATTATGTAGCGAGCGGTGCACACCCCTGGGACGCGGAGAGGCAGTGTCCTCTCACCACAACCTTATGTGCATCCCATTCTGTGGCTCTCAAATCAGAGGAACCCAATGTTTAAGTCCCAATAATTCTTAATGTAAGCATTTAACTCCTCCCTGAATGGAGCATTCAACAGTGCCTCAGTTCTTAAATGCCAGGTGGGTATTGCAGAATGCTTTCTCCTCCATTTGATAGTCAGTAGCAAGGGGGAGTGATCGGACACTGTCCTAGCTAAGTAACCAGAAGTCTTGATCAAAGAGCACATGGAGGGAGTCCCCCACAACGAGTCTATTCTGTTGTGTATGTCATGTAGTGAGGAATAGGAGGAGTACTCCCTGTGTGTTGGGTGTCCTATGCGCCACATGTCATACACTCCGGTATCGCTAGCCCAGGTTGTCAGTAAAGTAGAGTTTCGACTGCTCACTGCTCCCCTCAGTGGCGGTGATGAACGATCTAACAACACATCCGGAACGCAATTAAAGTCCCCACCCCAGACAACAGACACAGCCAGGTCGGTCAACAAAGCAGGAGTCAGCGCCTGGAAGAATTCACCCAATGCACTATTAGGAGCATAAATCCCAACTACGGTCAGCGGCTTGCCGACCAATAGCCCCTCCAGTACTATGTATCTGCCACCTGTATCCACCCTTTCTTTATGCTGCACATAAGGGACCCCCGGCACTATCCACACCAACACTCGCCTTGCATAAGCCGAAGAGGACGTACCATACACCTGACCACGCCAGCGCTTCTTCAGGGCCTGTAAATCACCACTCAGCAAATGTGTTTCCTGTAGTATGGCAAAATGCACCCCCCAATGTTTGAGACAAGCATATATACGGTGCCACCTTCCCGGCATAGCCATTTCGTGTACATTCCATGTTATAATAATATATTCCTGCATCATATGTGGTCTGTGTGTTTCCATAGTGTTATAAACAGTGCAGTCATATTCATCATGGTATATGCTCAGCTCCTAAGGAAAAATGCCCCTCCGCTGCCCTGGAAAATATATTCACTTGACAAATTTACTAAGATGTATCGCAACCCTACTAAACATAGTAAATAGAACCCCCAACAATAATCTCAATCCCAAAATATGAGGGTGTTCAGGCACGCCTGTGATTACCATTAACAGTAACAAAAAAGAAAACAACATATAATGATTGCAAAAAATCTTTTTCCTTGTGGATACCATCTGTGGGGACATGGTGGTGATTATGTGGGGCTCGCCCAGGACCCATACTGTCGGATAGCAGGTTAATTAAACATTGCCTACACCAGCCATGGTCGCAATATCGCCTGATTCCTTCAGTGTATGGTGCTAGAGTGTATACATACATAGATTTTAAGAAACATTTCAGGCCCCGAAGCTCCTGTCTGCCACATATGCTTTTCACTGTCCCTCAGTTAGGGATGTGCGATGTACTGTAGCAGGGACAGCCCAAGTTCCGTACAGATTTATCACCTGATCCATAAATGTGCATTCAGTTAGCACAGCTCATCTGCGGTACTCGGTGTGACCACTGGTCCTTTCATTACTCCCACTATAGTTGAGTCAGAGCCTCCTGAGTCTGAATCCGAATGCGCCTGTGAAACACCCCGGATCGGCGCAAACGAGTTTTGAGTGTGTATCGTTACATCTCCGATTGCCCTAGCTCTTTCCACGGCTGCCTGTGTCTTGGTGGGTTGAGCTCTCGACCTCCTTTTAGACCTCCTACGAGCAGGTGAAGTCAGCCACTCTCCATCATCCTTTTCTTCCTCCAAGGGTTGAGCAATTCCCTTAGCGTGCATCCATGTCCAGGCATCGGCCCGGGTGGCAAAGATGTGTGTGCGATCCTCCGTGATCACCCGGAGCTTGGCAGGGAACATCAAGGCATATTTGAAGTTGTGCTCATGCAGTCTTTGCTTGACTTTTAGATAAGAATAGCGTTGGCGTTGCACTTCTGCAGTGAAGTCTGGGTAGGCTGTAATGGAAGCCCCCGCATGCCTCACCAGGACGCTGTTCCGGAAGTTCTGCAGTATCATGTCGCAGTCCCTATAATTGAGAAAGCGTGCTATAATCTGGCGAGGAGGCATCCTCGGTGCGGCTGTCTGCCTTGTATTCTGTGTGCCCGTTCCACAGAAAAGAATTTCGATGTTGCCCCCTTCAACACCTCACCAAAAAGCCACTGCTCTAGAAACCGTTCCACACTGGGCCCTTCCACTCTCTCAGGGAACCCCAGAAAGCTTTCACTTCCAAATCTAACCTCTCAACATTTTTTTGGGTCTCCGACACAGTAGGTTTCAGAATGTCCAGGGTAACTTCTGACACCTTCACCCTCTCCACCAGTTTGTGGTGTTCAACCCTAAGGAGGTTGAAGTCCTGAGAGACAGCATCTATCCTATTTTCAAGGGAGAACTTGGTGTCCATGATGGCCTTTGATATTTTTTCAAATTGCCCCGAGTGTGTATGCAGGGTGCTTTCCAGGGAGCGTAAACTCGGCGTGCCTGACATTGCAGCCGGAAGGTCCCCATGCCCAGAGTGCTCTTGGGACTTGACAGCCTTAGTTTTCCCCATCATTCTGATCTTTCAGAGCATTGTGTTGACAAGTTAAATTATCTCCACTTTGCGCCGTCACCTCTCAATATTACAACAATATCGGTGGAAGGGGTGGCTCCAGTGCCATCCATTCACCGTGAATGCTAGTGTCATGCCGGAAAGGGCCTGGGGCATGTGCGCTGCACTCACCGTTCTCTGCAGTGCTGCTTTCTGGTTATTATCCATGTGGGTGGTACCTGTGGGTAGAGGCGTATTCAGGCGTCTGCTCCGATGTTAGAGACAAAGGGAGAAGGTAATGCCCTGACTCGGGCCTGTGATATGCGCATCGCGCAGCCTCTGCACCAAGCGCGGTACTGCACCCCAGTAGGCTGCACCCTCGGCCGTTCGCCACCTGGTTCCCGCATGAGGGGAAGCCCTGTTCGCCTCCACAGATGCACTGCTGTCTAATTGCACACTTGGCGGCGCGGTACCATGTTGTGCCGCGTCCCCAGCCACTCGCTGTCAGGGAAGGCCTCCGTCGCCTTCACCAGCATTTTGCACACCGGTCACACACACTGCTCCGGTCGCGGCTACAACGCTGGAACCGGGGCCAAACACCTCCACATAGCCCCGACACACTCTGCGCTGCGTGGCTGGTGCTGCAGCAAGTTATATCAGGATAGTTTTTGGGGCCCGAAGCGGAGCTCGCTTTCAAGCGTCCGTCTCGGCCGCCATCTTGGCCACACCCCCAAGACGTGGCTCTTAAAATGAGATTCCAGATTTTTGTTTGAATGCGCAACTAATGTGACAAGATAAAAACTAAATCTAAAGGTCTCTTTATTCTGCATCCTTCTGAATTCCAGCATGGTTATTTTGGGGGTGCTGCAGCACCCTCCTCACCCCTGTGTGCAGTGCCTATGAGTAGCAGTTGTATTTTAGCTGGTTCCTTAATTAAAATTTCTGCAACTACCTCTTCCATTTCCCTCGTAGTCCCTTCTATAGGTGCCATATGTAATGCCATTTTCTGTAGAATAGTTATTTGGTAACTCAGAGCACCTGCTTTTACATTCAGTGTCCCTCACATCTGTTTCATTAATGACACAGTTGGTTGTGCTGGTGGCATACTTAGCATTGGTTTCTGGTGAATATTCCTTTGTCTCGAATTTCTGTGCCAACTTCCCCTTCCCCTTCCTCTTTGCACTGGCCAGATATACATTTGGTCTTGCAGGTGAGAGGCAAGATTCTTAAAAGACAAGTTGTTTATCATTTAAGGATGTCCTGTCACTGGTACGACTATCGCTGTGAGGCCCAAGTTTTATTAGCACTCTTGTATCCACAGCTTCTTGATGCCTTTAGGCTCACTAGTTCTTCTTTGTTTGTATGGTTTGGGGGACGGGGAGTGACCGAAGCTATAAGTGTGACAAGGGCATTGGTTGGGTCTTTGTAAGTTAGTGCAGTGCTTTTGCATAATTTCCATGTTTTCTGCTGGGATCACTAGCACCACCAAGTCTATCCATCCATTTGCCAACTTCATCCTTACTGTCTATGTCTTTATTGGTTAGTTTACTTCTAGTCATAGAAAAGTCATGGGCCTCTCCCACAGGTGGTTCAATACACGTAGCAATTGCTGAGAAATTCTCTTTATGTCTCGCCAGAAATGGCGCATATGCTGTTGCTTAAAAGCCTCTTGTAAAAAAAAATAATAATAATTTTAAAAAAAGGACTTGGAGCCTGCACATTGCTTAACTTTACTTACCATTGGTTGGCTTCAGCCTCACTCTCATTTCCTTGCTTCTCATTGGTCAATCCCTTCAGCATTCGCATTTTTCCCTGTGTATGTTGGATTCCAAGGAGCATGGATCAAGTACATTTTCCTGTTTGTGGCCATTGTCCATCCACAGGCTGTGTGCTTGGAGAGTACATTTTGTTTGTTTTTGAGTGATGCACTCCACAAGAGTGTATTGTTTTGCTGGCCATCTCTGCCTGCAGCTCATACCCCACCCATATTATGTGGTTGCTTGCCCTGTCCATTACACTACCTCCGTCCCATTACTGCTTGCTCACACACAACCCTTCCTCCCCCCGCCCCCCCCCCCCCACACCAGTAGCCTGCCTGGCCATCAGCCCCCTCAACCCATGTTGCTGCTTGTCCCCCCCCACCTCCCGTCGTAGCTTTAAGTGTAGATCACTCCCTTCCATGTCCTTGCGCATCTGTTTTTCCCCCTCGATCTGTTATTGCTTCCCCCTTTCCCACCCCTGTACCACAAAGGAAGCAGTATGGCTGCATTGGAGCGCTTTTATTTTCTTCACTTTCAACATTGCTATGACACAATCAATGCTAGATGTGTCATATCATTTCTTTTAATTTACATGGTTTAAAGAAAATAAAAGTGCTATGACACAGTCAATACTGGTCCACTGTAGCATTTTTTTTTTCCCTTTACTTTGTCATGTTGCACAGTGGTCGCGCTGCTCTACAACATGGGTTTAAAAAAAAGCATTCTCAAGGCCAATAGATCATATATAAATGAGATCTATTGGCTATGCCAATGCTTGTTTATAGTAGTATGTACTTCTATTCCCCTTTTGTACACTCTTACTGGCCACTTTTTCTGTTTTCTTAGGATTTGCATCTTATCTTTTTCCTGGTTTAGTGGTGTTTTTGCAGTTGTGGGAGCTACTATTTGCTAAGTTGTCATATTTACAATCAAGTGGCCCTCCAGTCTTGCGTCCCTCTAATTTCTTCTGCCCTTCTCAGTTCTTGGTTATAGTTCAGCTATCCATTTGCAGCTTTCTTGGTTTTAGAGCAAGTGGCCCTAATTACTGAATCGGATTATAGTATTACCTGGCGTAGAATTTCTACATGCAAGATCTTTGTGCACGGCGCTTGCCAACTATGTAGATATGGACAGAAGGCTATTTAGCAGGTACTTTGTAAAATGCCCTACTTTAATGTCATTAGTTTTTCTGGTTTTGGTTAGTTCTTCTCAATAGGTCAACTTAACTCACTCTATTAAAAAATCAGAAATACATACGTGAGGCTCATTTCTGAGCAAGAATCTAGGTACCAGTGAAGAACTCTAAGAATTCAGAAAATCCTGCTGTTCCATGCACAAAAGAAGGCTAAACATTCAGAGCAATTACACACATTGTATCTTGGTTGGATGCCCATCTACTGTTCAAGTGATAGTCTGTAACATACTTGACATCTGACTCTGCTAGGACCTGAAGTGCCCAACTTGATAGCCACTTGGGACTGTTACTTGTAAAACCATCACCTGCGGCAGTGATTTTCTTACAAAACCTTGTAAGCAAGGAGGAGCTGCATCTTCCATTTCACTCACTTAAAACACTAATAAAGACTTTGGTTTTGAGCAAGCATGACTATTATTATTTTTGTTACAGTTGAGTTACTGTCCTAATTTACTTTCATTACCTTCATCTTCAAAACATCCTGGACCTCTCACCCCCACATCACAAATCACATATTGATTTACGGTTTCTGCTGTCCTTTCATTGTTCTTCCTAGTACTGCATCACAATCTTATATCTCTATGTGCATTAAACATTTTAAAGGTGTCGTTATTCTAGCAGCCATTCATTTAGGCAACCCTCTTATTAGTCCAGACGTCATCCGCATGGCAAGCACTTTCACGAAAGTACTAAAGACCTGGGGTTTTTTTTAACTAGAAAGATCCCGAATAGAAGCACAGAATGGTATTGGATATGTAGTATTCATACTGCCTGGCCCATCACTTTGTAATTAAAAGGGGCATTGCGAGATTAGCTCTAAATTTTGAGATTTAAGTAAAAGAAAGCCAGAAAATAATGTTCTTGCATGTTTAGATGTGACATGTCTGAATTTTAAGCTGTGGCAAACATAGACATCCAGACAAATGTGGGATTGGAGACCTCACATAGTACAAAATAATACACCACACCACTGATCTTCTAAACAAAGATTGGGTCCCAGCTGAGTCCAGGCAGTGTTTTCAGCAACAAAGGAAAGAAGGCTAAATGGCTAACTTACACCTGCATGTGAGCAGGTTTGATTATTATTGCATGAAAGTGAGGGACAATAATTGGTTCTCCTGGTAAGACTATGCTTGTATAAAGTAAAGGATTTCCAGAAGTTAGAGAATGAATCAGTGGGGTGGAGGAAACGAGGGAAAAGAGTATTAAGTTACAGTGAACTAAGGTCACAAATTATTCTTGTTGCAGCAACCTGGAATGAGGTTTCAGTCTCTTTAAATGACTGTTTCCAGATAATAAGGTTATTTCATAGATATTTGCTAAGCTATGTGCAAAGATAGGGTTTCCCTGTAATTCTACAAAGGGAAGCACAGGCGAAAGCCTCACCGAAGAGCTAGCAGAGGCATTTACTAAACTTCTTTTCTGTGGAAGAATATGTCACACTTAGAAGAATATTAATGTTCTATATTCTGGCGCAAGTGGTTCAAATTTATTCTGTGTGGATTAGTCAGATCTCATTTTGGCTCCAAGAAGTCAAAATTGACATACATGTGTTTTGGAGAATGTCTAAAGTAAGGTTGAATCAAGAATTTCATCAATTTACTCTAAGACGCAGTAAATAGAAAAACCTTGGTCCAAAAGTCTTTACTCATGGACGATAATCCTAGATTTCAGAATAATTGAAGTAGGAGCTCCAAATTCCAAAGATTTCTTAAAAATAAGAAAAGTATGCTCCCATCAAGCAGAACTGGTTATTTGTACCGGCCACACCAATATTAAACCTTGACTGATACCTTTATAAAAGGGTTCACCTGAAGTGAAGAATATCAGAGAAACCTGTTGTCTCCGTTTTAATTTGCCTTTCCCTTGACACTGTTCTTTGGCTGCACCAAGATTATGTTCACCCTTTTTTCCCTTGATGTTTTTTATGTTGGCTTTAGTCCACCTCCCAATGTCTACTCTTCTTGTCCTTATTCTGTTCTTTCACTAATCTAGGGTTGTCTACCAAATTGCCCCCAACATTACTTCTCTGCTTTGCTTTGACAACATGCTTTCACCTCCCATGCCCTCAAATACACACAAACACCTCCTAGGTATTAGCTTATAGATTTCCCATATACTAACTGTTTTAATTAATCAGAGAATATATATTTGTATATTCTGCAATAGAAACAGCAGCATAACTGGCTAATGCAAAGTGATCTTTCAGATTATCTCACTGATAGTTTTTATCTGTTTCTGTCAATAGTGTGGTACTGTAGCCCTTGTCTGACCAGAGCTTGCGTGACTGCTTATCTCGCCCTGCGTGCACCTGCCATGCATGGTTTTGTAAAGCTGAAGAAACAAGCATCAAACTGGAACCGCAGGGTTGTGGAAGGTAACATAAATCAGGGGTAGGCTGGCCTGTATAGGGCAATCTGGCGGTGACAGAGGGCTTTTCTGATATGTTAGTGTGGCGGGCGATTTTATGGCTGTTTGTTGGTCTCTGTTATAGTCCAGTGGGCTTGTTTTTACTATTGAGTTCCCTGACATTACCAAAAACATTTCCTGCAGAAAGCACTGATGGTGGCAGGGTTCCTTACCTTTAAGAAACCTGCACTGTTAGTCTGTACAAGCTCAAAGATGCCGCGGATTAGCAAAAGTGGGTCACTTTTCAGCTGTCTGATTTGATTTCTGTGGGCCACGTTCATCCTGGTGTCCCAGTCCCGTAAACCCCGATCTTTTTCCATAACCACTCCGGGCTGACTTTCCTCCCATTTATATTTACACATGTAATTATATTCTACCGGGGCCCCAGATGTGACACTGTCCCTGTCTCGTCTGTAATGGGATCGTATTTGTAATTTTGCCCCAGGGAACAGCAGTCAACATCAAACTGAGAGGCGTTGTGGATTAGCTCTTCGGCCTCCTAGGAAAGGCCGTCAGCTGCGTTTTGTGTACGTAACTTTGACCAATCAATGCTACTGCGGAGAATCTCCAAGAGGACAATCTAAAATGGTGCATGCGAAATGCAAGTACATTTGCTGCTGTATTTATATTGAGGTCGATATTGACCTAAATCGTTTGCGTCTCTTACTATCGAATTTCTAGTTTTTCGTTCTGTGATGCAAATGTCCTCATTTCGAGTGCTTTGTAATCTTGTGCAAACAGCTCATAGTTTCATAATTACGTTACGGAGGAAAAAAAAATTGCGAACAAAAATATTCTCACGTTATTCTCCTTTCCACGGCACAAAAGTCGGAACCAGGTGCAAAAACCATTTAATTCCTGAGCTCAGATTTCATTTACCAAACTGTTCTTTTGCTCCCGACTCGCAATCAAGAGGCGGAATTTGTTTTATATTTTAGTGCACTTTTCTCCACTGACACCAACTTACATTAAATCTGTTTTTGGATGGAGAGCATGTTTTTGTTGTTGTCTTTTACACTGATAATTAATATTTTGTGAGCTAACACAATCATTAAAAAGCTTTAATTACAGTTGTTCGGATTCTCAAAGGTAAATTCAGTCGTCGACGCAGGTTGATGTCTAAATTTACTACACTTCTGCTTTCCAGGATTTCACAAAGGGGTGCCTGTCGGGCGTAAGCCAATTTATGGGTGCGGAGATCTGTGCACGAATACAGAGTTCCGTACACCCGTAAACCATACTCAAAAGATGAGAAAATGGCCCTTCCTATGCTTTTCGAGCTGTGTAGCTGTGTTTAACAGAGTGCCGTCCAACAACCTCTTTTGTAGGCAGCCGAAGACTCCTTACATTCCTCTTTCTAAAGGGGTTGGCTTTTTACCCCACCATAGTGCTGTTATAAAAACGTTTACATGGGAGGAAGACAGTGTGAAACAACCCCAGATTTGGAGGGGCTGTAGAGGAAGAGATCTTTCTTCGGATAATCATTTTCCCTGTAGCGAAAAAACTGTAAAAACTAAAAATGTACAAACAGGCGGAAATAGCCTCCACTTTGCAAATGCACGTTTGTTGTGGTTTTTGCTGTGGAGAACTCTGCACAGGGGGAATGGGATACTATTGGAAAGTCAAAACCTGTTGAGGAATCTTCATGGAAACCTGAGCATGGTGCATCGGTCTGTGTGACGTCAGAAAGTTTTGATGAATTTCATTATATATTAGAAGATGGGAATGATGAGAGCTCAGTTGAAGACCGTGGAGTAGCTCCGGGCTTATAATGGCTGGTATAAGCCAGAGCTCCAGTATTCCAATGTTCGTCTTAATGTTCTCCCTTTTTAACTCAGATCATTCTACCCTCAGTGAGTGTAATGTTCTATTAGCCTTATATCTAAGAGATGGAGAAGTGTGGCACAGTGGTTAGAGAGGCAGACCCTGATGCAGGGATCTAGCCTGGGACCAGGGTTCAATTCCCACCTCTGCAGTTCTTGGGCTCAATTTCCCTGGACAGGATATTTCTCGCCTGCTGCCTAATCTAATTCATGGGTTTCACTCTGCAACTCTGGGCAATAGCTTGATTAATCTCCACAATGGCCCCAACAGCACTGGGATGCCTGGCTTCACCTTGGGGGTTGCCCAGGATTGGGCACCTCACAGGGAATAACCACTACTTCTCAACACCTTATCTTGTGACTATTTCAGAAATACAAAGGTTTCCTTCTATCTGCATAATAAGTATTTTAAAATGATGTGTCTCGTCTACGTGAATATTAACAGCACATCGCACCGCAGGAAAAAGTTTGAGTAAAAGGTGGAGAAAATGGCTGTTTTTTTTTAACCTCAATTTCAATATTTTTTTATTTAAGCTGTTATTCTCTGTAGAAAAACCTTGTAGGATGTACACAAATTATCCCTTGCTGAATTGAGAATTTTCGCTACTTTTATGAAATGTTACCTTTCTTGGATCCAGCATTGGTTTCAGACCCATTTCTGTCACTAAGTGGAAGGAGACTAAAACCACAAAATATAGTAAAAATGGGGTACGTCCCAGTAAAATGCCAAAATTCAGTTGAAAAAAGGTGGTTTTCTGACTCAAGGTCTGCCTGTTCCTAAAAGCTGGGATGGTGGTGACTTTAGCTCCACAAACCCTTTGTTGATGCCATTTTCAGGGGGAAAAAACACAAGCCTTCTTCTGCAGCCCTTTTTCCCATAAAAAAAAAAAAAAAAAAAAAGAAATGTTTGCTATATTTTGGCTTATTTCTTAGTCTCCTCCAGGGGAACCCACAAACTGGGTACCTCTAGAATCTCGAGGATGTTGGAAGAAAGGGACACAAATTTGGCGTGGGTAGCTTATGTGGACAAACATTTATGAGGGCCTAAGAGCGAACTGCCTCAAATAACAACAAAAAGGCCAGGCACCTGAGGGGGAAAAGGCCTGACAGCAAAGGGGTTAATAGTGCACACAGGAGTAATGATTATGTGGCATCCATTTACTAATTTATTGAAAATGTTTAGAAGTATTTACATAAAGTTGTAGTTTTTGTGCATTTAAGACTAATAGTTAGTACATACTAGGAAAATGATATTGAGATTTGTAAGGGATATTTACTAGTAAATTGTGTTAAATTGGCAAATGTTCACCTTCTTATTACGAGTTTAAATTGTGAGCAGCTGTTGTTAATATGGTGTGGGATTTCTATCACACTAACTCCCGGCAAATATGGCTGCTCCATATTCATAGCTTCTGCCCCTTCTGTGTATCCTGACCTTTTTCCCCTTTCTTCCCCCTGGGTGGGCATTGTTTAAGAAGGGTGGGGTCAGAACCCGGAAGAAGGCCTTTACCTTTTACGTCAAAGAAAACATACACGCACTCAAATCAAAAGTACAACCAATACCTGGAGTGTTCACTGGCAATACAATGCCCAGGGACACGTGGTCTTTGAAAATGGCAGGCCTCTTTTTCGGCAGAGGACAGATGGGCCTGCCAGGTGCCTGCAGCGCTCGTTCATTCCAAAGATGTGCTGTTAATATTCACGTAGACGAGACACATCATTTTAAAATACTTATTATGCAGATAGCAAGTCAGTAAAGTCGCTTGTGGGGGCCTGTGTCTGTGTTATTTCCTTTTTTACTAGTTTTTTTTATTACTTTGCTATAAACCTTGTGGGTTTGTGTGAAACTGGAGTGAAGTTACGCATAAAGTTATACCACCCAGTTGCATTCAAAGCCCTATAAACTGCACATTTCAACTTTACAAGAGGAGTTTACTGGAATTCTGAAAGCGTGAATTATACATATAGGCTATAAACTATCAATCTGTCTCAGCTATATTCATAAAGGTGCCGTACATTTTGTTTGAGAATATAGCCTTTTTGATAGTCTTAAAATTCCAGTAAGACAGACTTTTCGCCCGCTGGTTAACGGAAACAGCTGACCCATTTGTAAATAATCAAATATGTTTTATAGTCAATTGTAGCTATAAAACATCTGTAATTGTATATGAGCCTTGTACCCCCTCTTCACAAGAGCAGAATTGACTCTGGCAGTGGATATTCCAGTGAGCGGCTACTGTCGTGGAGAGTTTGCGTGTATATATGGTACGGGGGCTCTGGTGAAAGCAGCCACCTCCAAAGAGGCACTCACTGACTGTTTAGCGCTGTAGACCGGCGTCTTGTAGATGACTTATGAAAGGAGGTGGGCCTCCCTGCCGTGGCTTTTGTTGGCAGCTACTACTAGACACACAGGGTGCCCCGTCTCCTGTCACAGGAGCCGCTCGCGCCTAGCTGGACTCATTAAATATTCAATTCCAGGCCCAGCCTCGAGCTGCTCATTAGCTCTGTTATGAGCAGTGACGCTGGAGCGGCGAGCCCTGCCTTCACTCCACATCACCATGCACGCGCTGCTGGGAGCACTCAATGTGCTCCGGCTTAGTGCCCTCTCTATGATGACCAGCCTGTGCTCCCTTCTTTGCTTAAAGTACAGGTAAACTACTGCCGACTTCTTGAATATTTACTCTCCCGTTCGTTGTGAGCGGCTCGTTCTGCGTTCCCCTTGGCGCAGCCTACCCCCGAGCCCCAGCTATAGTAATAGTTTATTGTACCGCGCCCTCTGTACTTTTACAAACATCCCTGCATCCGATGGAGCGGGTCATTTACATGCTTATGCAGTCCTGTGTTTGAGCTGATTAGAAATGCGTTTTGAAGACCATAAAGCTCTGTTCTACGTGCCTTGTTTGTTAATTTTTTTGTATTTGTTTATATCCCTGTTCAATTGTGCATTCCGAGCTGCTGCAAACTGTTATGCTAAGTGTAAAAACCTGCATTAATATAAAAGCCGGCGTAGAATATTGCTGCCTGTGTGTTTCTGTATGGCGTGGATAATTGTTGAGCTTGCACGTTTTTTTCACATATTTACATGACAAAGGCATTACTATGTAGGCTATTGAGTCATAGGAAGTACTGCACATGGTCACACAGTATGCATGTTCCTGTATACAAAAGCCAAGAAAGTGAAATAGTAAACTGATGGCAAGTGAGCAGGCGTATTTCTGAATTGTACTTTTGAAGTGGTGTCATCCCCAATGAATCCTAAATGCATGTTTTGGCTATTGTCCTGCAGAAAGTGTTTTCAGACCGCTCACTTCTATGTGGATGACAGCAGTTCCCCTCGCGTGGTTCCAAATGAAAGTATTCCCATTATACCGATTCCAGGTAAGTTAGGCATTTAGCCACCATTTGTGCATTGCTTTAAAAAAACAAGCAGCTGTAATTATTTTATATTTTGCAGTTAAATGTATTATCTTATTTGTTTTCGATAACCTTTTATCCCCCTATGGTGTATAAAAGTTCATTTCATTTGATTTTTTTTTAGTGCTTTTGCAGCCCCTCCAATTTTGTGGCGGGTGTGTTTTTTTCCTATTTGACAGTCCAGATCTGGAAGAAGCTAGGGAAAATGTAGCAGCATTGCAGTAAAACCTAAGAAGCTGCAGCCACTGGAATATTAACTCTGTTGAAAAGTATTTTGAGATTACCCAGAAACACTTGTCAGGAACAAAGAAAGCTTTGACGAATAATTCCTCAGAATGACTTGAAAGCGCTGTACTGCTGCTTATCAAACATAATGTTGTGGACATATTGGAAATGAGACTGTCAACAGTAATAGTATCTGGCTTGCTATAAAATCTAGGAGGTAATGAATCTGTCTGGAAGTGTAGTATATTGTACATAATGTGCCAATGAAATAGGTCATTAAATTTCATTTATTGTGTTTGACGAACAGGGCCTTTTGTACAGCAGCTCCTTTTGTGCTATTGAAAGCTTGGCTTCAGCTGTTCTTGTTCTGAAAAAATAAACCCATGCATTGTTTTATTGCTTCCATTTATTTCATTGCAGCGGCATTGTCATATCACTCCATATACTTTGAGAGATTGGCAGTAAAATGATGTAGTGCCTTACCGTCAAAGTAGTTTTCAAAATTTCTGGGCAAAAAATAAATCACTTCAAGAGCCTCAGTTCTGTTTTGTAAACCGATCAGTTCTGTTTTGGAAACCCCTTCAAAGAAAAGGAAGTCGAAAGACCATTTATTCTTTTCTTTATGTAGAGGGCCTACATTTTTTTGCACTCCATAGTGGTAAAACAGTGAAGTTTAGTTTAAGTTTGCAGGATTTTTTCCTGAGTTTCTTTTTCATTTAGAAGGTGAACAGTTTCCTCCTTTGGTGTTAAAATGTGTAAAACATGTTTTGATCTCTTATAACATAGGAGGCAATGCCAAGCAGGACTCTTGTTTACATATATGGAGGTTTATGTGAATGTAAGGTTCCATGATTGGCGTACGTTTAAACCTTACTTTTTGCCTGAGCGTTCTGCCAACAAGGGGTGCACGAGAAAGAATAATTCAACAAAGCGAGACTTCACAGGGAAAGGAAGTCCTGCTTCGTTTGCACTCTCTAGCATTTGAGGAAAGGGAAGAGAAATGCTCTCAAGTGACAAAATATTCAATTTTTCCTCAAATTTCTGAGGCAGTTAGCCAACCATGTGCAAAACCTGCGGTTATTTTCATGGGAAATGGAAACGGGCCAAACGCTCAATGTTGCAAGGTTGTGAGAAAAAGTTTCATTGCATCACGTTTAGTAGAAGTTTTCTGAGATGCACATTTCAGTCCGTTTGAAGCTACCACAGAGACCTCTGTGCCACCTGCAGGTCTCAGGATTGAAACCTGGTGGGACAATCTACTTGTTTATTTTTTTATTTTGAAAGTAAGCACCTTTGTTACCTATTTAATGGTACTCCAATCCACTTCTTTTGAGTAAAGGGATGAGTCTTCCGAACCTAGCTACAAACTGTGACCTGTTAATTAATTTGAGGTGTTCTAAAACGTCTCATAGGTACTCAATTTCACCTGTTCATGAAGATGAATAGATGGTTCAATATTCTCTTACCTTTGACCTTCTGTTTCCACCCACATAACAGCAGGGGCTTTAGACAAATGGTAGAACTCCTTACCAGTCAGTCTATATTTTTAAAAGCTGCTAAACGCCTCTTATTTATGAACAAAATGTTGCTTGTAAATTTTCACCAGCCAATTCCTGCATTTTAAAAATTCTGAAACTTCTTTTTTACACACTTCTCGAATGTATGTGCTCAACCCGCCATGTTGTATGTTGTTAAGTTTAATTACTTGAGAGTTTCATTTTCATGACCCAAGTGTACAGCTTGCGACTGTCGGTCACATGTGATTAGAACGCTTAATTCTACACTTCTAAGTCAGGTGGTAGAGAAATCTATCTGAAAGGGACTATTTGCTTTAAAAAAAAGTCTGCCTTGTACTAGTGAACAGGCAGGAAACACCCACACAATTTGTAGAATTGCAGAGTTTGAAAGTTCACACTGGGTGTTAAATTTTTTGGGAGACACAAAGTGCAATTGCACTAATGCAAAGCTAAGTTTTCATGTGCACTGATCCACTAAACATGCAGAAATGACTTTGTGTATGAAGATGGTAGTTCAGAAATATTTTTAAGGAGCCCTCCCGTAAAGCAGCATTAATAGCAGCTTTGTGGAATACTCTTGGGTGTTCTTTTGTGATGTTTGAGTACAAGCCCAGAGTTTAGCTGTTCTTTCAGAATAAGTTACTCTGTCAGGCTTTTTCTTCAGTTCTTGTGGTTACAGTAACAAATCCAGCAATATCAATCGTGAAATTGCAGATGTGTCGACACCAGGACAATATATTTGTGACACAGTAAGGAAGACAGTCAGACAAAGAGGAGAATGAAGGTTGGGGGTGCTATCAGATTGGTTACTGGCTAAGATAGAGGAGGAGGAGCTGGGAAGGGATTTTAATTTATTACTGTGTAGTACCTGGTAGGTCATACCTTGATGAGGTGTTTGAATCTATCTTCTGATTTGAGAAGTGGATTGTGATGATTTTCCCAGTGATTGGTACTTATAGGACCTGCCATCTTGTGTTCTCCTACCTGGATATTCTGGTCACAAGACTGTCAACAATATTGTTGTGGATGCTGTGTGGCACAGCTGAGATGGTGAGATAGGACTACTACCTGAGCAGTGGTCCTGAAGTCTTATTCAAAGTTCTTCACTCTGGCATACTTGTTATATTAGCTGTTACACTGAGATTGGTGTCTATGATGATGTCCAACAGATTTGGTGCTCTTGAGTTGCAGCAAGATGCCTTTTAGATTCACTGGTCTGAACCTATTATACAATTGTTCCCGCTTGTTTCCAATGGTAAAGAACATGTATCTTCAGAGGATTGAATTTGACATATACTTTTGCCAATTTTCTCACCTTTAAAAGAAAACCAGGTGTAGGAAGGTAGCCTCTTTCTAGCCTTGTTACCCCCACTTATGGCCTGTTTGTGAGTATATGTCTGGGTGTTTTTACTGTCTCACTGGGATCCTGCTAGCCAGGGCCCAGTGCTCATAGTGAAAACCCTATGTTGTCAGTGTGTTTGATATGTGTCACTGGGATCCTGCTACTCAGGACCCAAGTGCTCATAAGTTTGTGGCCTATATGTGTTCCCTGTGTGGTGCCTAACTGTATCACCCAGGCTCTGCTAACCAGAGCCTCAGTGTTTATGCTCTCTCTGCTTTTAAAATGGTCACTGCAGGCTAGTGACTAATTTTACCAATTCTCATTGGCACACTGGAACACCCTTATAATTCCCTTGTATATGGTACCTAGGTACCCAGGGTATTGGGGTTCCAGGAGATCCCTATGGGCTGCAGCGTTTCTTTTGCCACCCATAGGGAGCTCAGACGTGTCTTACACAGGACTGCCATTGCAGCCTGAGTGAAATAACGTCCACGTTATTTCACAGCCTTTTTCACTGCACATAAGTAACTTATAAGTCACCTATATGTCTAACCCTCACTTGGTGAAGGTTGGGTGCCAAGTTACTTAGTGTGTGGGCACCCTGGCACTAGCCAAGGTGCTCCCACATTGTTCAGGGCAAATTCCCCGGATTGTGTGAGTGCGGGGACACCATTACACGTGTGCACTACATATAGGTCAATACCTATATGTAGGTTAACCATGGTAACGCCGAACATGGCCATGTAACATGTCTAGGATCAAGGAATTGTCACCCCAATACCATTCTGGTATTGGGGTGACAATTCCATGCATCCCCGGGTCTCTCGCACAGAACCCGGGTACTGACAAACTTGCTTTCCGGGGTCTCCACTGCAGCTGCTGCTGCGAACTCCTCAGGCAAGTTTCTGCCCCCGGGGCCTGGGCAGCCTGGTCCCAGGAAGGCAGAACAAAGAATTTCCTCTGAGAGAGGGTGTTACACCCTCTCCCTTTGGAAATAGTTGTGAAGGGCTGGGGAGGAGTAGCCTCCCCCAGCCTCTGGAAATGCTTTGATGGGCACAGATGGTGCCCATCTCTGCATAAGCCAGTCTACACCGGTTCAGGGATCCCCCAGCCCTGCTCTGGTGCAAAACTGGACAAAGGAAAGGGGAGTGACCACTCCCCTGACCAGCACCTCCGAGGGGAGGTGCCCAGAGCTCCTCCAGTGTGTCCCAGACCTCTGCCATCTTGGAATCAGAGGTGTTGTGGCACAATGGACAGCTCTGAGTGGCCAGTGCCAGCAGGTGACATCAGAGACCCCTCCTGATAGGTGCTTACTTTCTCAGTAGCCAATCCTCCTTTTTGTGCTATTTAGGGTCTCTCCTCTGGGCTATTCCCCAGATAATGAATGCAAGCGCTCACCAGAGTTCCTCTGCACTTCCGTCTTCGACTTCTGCCAAGGATCGACTGCTGACTGCTCCAGGACACCTGCAAAACCACAACAAAGTAGCAAGCGACTACTAGCAACATTGTAGCGCCTCATCTTGCCGGCTTTCTCGACTGTTTCCTGGTGGTGCATGCTCTGGGGGCTGTCTGCCTTCACCCTGCACTGGAAGCCAAGAAGAAATCTCCAGTGGGTCGACGGAATCTTCCCCCTGCTAACACAGGCACCAAACCTCTGCATCACCGGTCCTCTGGGTCCCCTCTCATCCTGACAAGCGTGGTCCCTGGAACACAGGAGTTGGGTCCAAGTTTCTCCACAGTCCAGTGGCCCTTCTGTCCAAATTTGGTGGAGGTAAGTCCTTGCCTCCCCACGCCAGACAGTAATCCTGTGTACTGCGTGATCTGCAGCTGCTCGGGCTTCTGTGCACTTTTCCGAGACTTCCTTTGTGCACAGCCTAGCCTGGGTCCCCAGCACTCCGTCCTGCATTGCCCAACTCGCTGAGTTGGACTCCGACGTCGTGAGGCCCTCCTTTGTGACTCTGAGCCGACCGCTGTCCTCAGGTCTTCTAAGTGCCTGTTCCGGTACTTCTACGGGTGCTGCCTGCTTCTGTGGGGGCTCTCTGAGTTGCTGCACGCCCCCTCTGTCTCCTCTTCTAAGGGGCGACATCCTGGTCCTTCCTGGGCCCCAGCAGCACCCAAAATCCTCAACCGCGACTCTTGCAGCTAGCAAGGCTTGTTTGCAGTATTTCTGCGTGGAAACACTCCTGCATCCTCCAGCACACCATGAGACATCTTCTGACCAAAGTAGAAGTTGTTGGCACCATCCGTTGTTGCAGAATCTTCAGCTTCTTCCACCCTGAGGCAGCCCTTTTGCACCTTCATCCGGTGTTTAGTGGGCTCCTGGCCCCCCCCCCCCCCCCCAGGACACTTGCGTGACTCTTGGACTTGGTCCCCTTCCTTTACAGGTCCTCAGGTCCAGGAATCCGTCTTTAGTGCTTTGGTAGCAGTTGTTGTTCTTGCAGAATCCCCTATCTCGACTATACTGTCTTTCTGGGGTAGTAGGGTAACTTTACTCCTACTTTTCAGGGTCTTGGGGTGGGGTATTTTGGACACCCTTACTGTTTTCTCACAGTCCCAGCGACCCTCTGCAACCTACCATAGGCCTGGGGTCCATTCGTGATTTGCATTCCACTTTGAGTATATGGTTTGTGTTGCCCCTAGGCCTATTTCTACCTATTGCATCCTATTGTGATTCTACATTGTTTGCAATACTTTTCTTACTGTCACTTACCTGATTTTAGTTTGTGTACATATAATTTGTGTATATTACTTACCTCCTAAGGGAGTGTATCCTCTGAGATACTTTTGGCATATTGTCACTAAAATAAAGTGCCTTTATTTTTTAGTAACTCTGAGTATTCTGTTTCTTATGATATAGTGCTATATGATATAAGTGGTATAGTAGGAGCTTTGCATGTCTCCTAGTTCAGCCTAAGCTGATTTGCCACAGCTACCTCTAACAGCCTAAGCTGCTAGAAACACCTCTATTCTACTAATAAGGGATAACTGGACCTGGCACAAGGTGTAAGTACCACAAGGTACCCACTATAAGCCAGGCCAGCCTCCTACACCAGGTCAAACTGGTTTTCTAACCATTGTCCCCCCCCCAGTTGTGAGATGCAAAGGTGTCCCTGAGTAGTCCTGCTTCATGAAATTTATTTAACACTTCATCCAGAATTTTATCGTTAAATTGTCTATCTGAAGCAAAAATTGAGACATCGTCCTGAAAGACGGAGATTCCTTATATCCCTTTGAGCATGTTGACCATAACTCTCTGAAAAACAGAAGCTGCTGAAGGAAGTCTAAAAGGCATACAGCAGTATTGGTATGTCTCAAAAGGGGAAGCAAATGCTGCCAGATGCATCGCACTTCCTCCAGTTCAGTCTGATGGTTGGCTGAAGTTAAATCTAACTTCAAGAAAAATATTGCTTCCTTCAATCCTGTCGAAAGGTCAAAAATGTTAGGTAATGGATGTGAGTCAACCCAAATCTTTGTCGAGACAACGAAGGTCAACACATACTGTCAATTCCCCACTCTGTTTACGGGTCACTACCAAAGGTAAGAACACAGCGAGGAATCAACTTGTTCCATTATGCCCTTTTCACACGCTATATCCAACTCTTTTTCCAGACCTTTATGAATGATAAAGGGGATATTCCTGAGTTTGTTTAACCAGTTTTGCTCCCTCTTTTACAATGAGTTTGTGTTTGAAACTTTTAACTTTGCCCAATTCACCAGAGAATAAATGTGGATATTTATTCATGTTTTTTCCTAAGTCTTCATCATCCCCTATGACTAATACGTGTTCTTCAGTACCTGGTTTGAGAATCATGCCAACAAGTTGCTGGTGAAACCAACCTAGAATGTTGAGGCCTTTATGGGCTACATAAATCTTCCCTGCTATTCAGTAACCTTTGAACACCAAAATATCAACAATGCACCCGTCCAAGGCAATACTGCATCCCTCATGTGATATAGCCTTTCGTTCAGGAGGCAATAATGGTCTATTTGGCCAGACCTATAACTCTTAACTCTTGTGCAATCATGGATATACATGTGGCAGTTTACCACCAGGAATTTGTAAACTTTTCTACCCATCGTCATTTCATCATAAGGGTCAATACATGAACTTGGGTCACCTATTTTTATATCATCACTTTTAACATGTCCCTCAGATCTCTCTCAATACCTTCTTCTTCATGTAGTACACTTTCACCAGTAACAAATTTAACTGAGGAAGCCATCTTTGATCTCTGACCTGGCAAACTTACGGGAAGTGCCCATGTTTGTTACATTGTCTACAAACCACATTTTTCTCAGGACGTTGTCTTCTACCTTTTGTATGCATGCGATTCCCACAGCAGGAACCTATATTTTGATGTGTTAAAATGACTTGGATTTGTCCCCCTGCTTGAGAACCTTGGGCGATTTAATCACATTAGTTTTCACTGCTGCCCCTGGATCAGAACTGGTTGATATGCTGCGTTCCAATGCAGACGTATGCATTTCACAGCCTCTAACAACTCACCTAACCCTCACCTTTCATTCCTGCTCATATTTGAACTCAACAAAAATGCCACCACCGTTTCCAAATATCCACTGTATCCATCATGCCACAACTACAGCTTTATTATCTTCATCCTTCAACGGAACACTGCCTTGTGAAGAGCCCCTCTGTTCCGGAGCATTAGTTCACCAAGAGACGTGGGTCCGTGTCAGCAGCTCGCCACTTGCTCGTCGCCAAAAGAGGTGTTGTGATTCAAGGACTTCGGACACCAGATGCGAGTCTTCAAATGTAATTTATTCACGCTCAAACACAGCAGGCTGCCAGGCAGAACCATTGACCTCCAACTGCCTGTTCCTAAGACTGTTCTATGTGGAACCTTTGTGTGACAATGCCAAAGTTCAACAAGCTCATGCCTCAAGCAGCATTTAATACATAGGACCCTACATACCTCCCTTCTGTGTCTTTCCTTTCTCTGGTGGGTAACATAATAGAAAGTCAAGTCTACATTTCTGTGGTCCTACTGTCAACCGTCCCTATCTTACTTCGACTTCCACCTAATTAAACTTCAATGTATTGCCAGTGGTGTTCCACATAAGACATTTTTGAGCACACAAAGCCCATAATGTACACCAGTTTTTGCAAGCGCTGTGGTCCAGAAGAAATTGATTTACAAGTCACTGAGAGAGGTTGTTGGCTTCACAAACTGGTGAAACTGGTTACAGCTGTTGCCACGGAAAGACAGAATTTACCAGCAGTTCTAGAAATCATTTTTGTCATTTGTCCTAAAAATCAAAGCTTACCACTGAACTAGAGTTTCACAGATTAAAAAAAGTCACAAGATCAACATTTGTATCAGTTTCTTATACCAAGATAAAAACCTATACTTTTTTTTTTTTAACTCTGGCAAGGGTTTTCAGTAAAAAACTGCCATTGTCCATGTAATAACACTGTAATGCCTTTGTTATATTGAAACACTTAGTTTTGTTTAACTTCCATATTTCACTTCTAACCATTAGGCAATTGAACATTTTTTACTTCAAAGCACATTTTATATTTGACTTGTTTAGGCGTAGAGTTGACATTAAATGTCAGCACAGGCTAGTCTAACATGGTAACACTGTAGCCTTGTCTACAGTGTCCCAGGGCAGCCTTAGCGTTCTTATGTTGATACACCTTTATCTAGAAGGTCACACTGCATTCTACATGAGTCATATGCCTTTTATGACACGCATGCAACTTAATCAAAGCCAAATATTCCATTTGATAAGTGCCCAAAGAGTTGCACTGTTTTAGTGGCCAAGCATATGTAGTGAGAGGTGTTTGGCAGTCTTCAGTTGCCCAAAAGTCTAAAGTGCCAGACATCTCAACCCATAAAAATGAACAAAATCTGTGGGATTACGTAAAACAAACACTTATCCAAAGTCTTGTTAGTCGCATTCAGTTAATGAGCTTGGAACTTGAGTTAATGGATAACGCTTTTAAATCGTGACAATAACTCTGACACTGCTAGCGAGTATGTGCTTTGTTTTCCTTTGTTGTTTTGTCCTTGTGCTGTGACATGTATGTCCTCGCTTTGTATCTTTCTATTTAAGTGTCATCTGCAATGTCTAAAGATGAAATATGTTCTGTAAAATGAAAGAACCTCTAACTTTATTCTGGGTACGTTGACTGTTTACACTTAAATGCTTTCTTCATCCATTAGTATCTTTTAATATCCTATAATGTTCACGTATGTTATCAATTACATTGTTCTAGCCTGCATTGCCTGTTATGGAACACATAGCTCATCCTTCAAATTCCCACTTAATGTGAGATATCAGCTTAGGATGCATTTTAGAGTGATTAAATCCACATGCAACTGGTTTTCCTTGCCAACCTTCTGGTATATAAGGGGGGGAGGGCGGCAAGATTTGTTTTTCTAAGTACAAGTAGCTGTGCATTATGTCACTAAATTGCTAGATTAATTCAGGTTGGTTTAGGTAGACCGTCTATTTAAACTTCCAGCATTTGCACATGGATATCAAACACTGAATGAAAAAATAACACTCTTTAGTCTCTTTTGGGAGACATGTAATATGGGTGAGCCCTTTTCTAAGCCATGATCTAATAAGCAAATAACAAACATGGACGGATGGGTGTCCCCAGGGAGAAGTCTCAAATATGGAGGGCATAGAGATTTAAAATGCGACGCCTACTGAGATTGAGACTGAAGGGAGCACAAATGGAAGTGGCAAATTAATTACAAAAATCACCAGACCGAAGAAATCTGAGTGCCTAAAAGACTAACTTGAAATGGGAATTAGGGATTCTGAAGCAGCATTTGGATTCATTCACAGGAACAAAAGTGCAGTGCAAAGTGATAGGCAAGAGGACTGAAAAACATGGTGAAATAAGGAGCCAAAGTATTTACAGACCACATCTCAGCAAAGATTGAATGCTGACAAAATGTCAGTTGGGTGTGTGATGGCACACCAACTTGAAGGGTCCATCCTCTGTGATGGCTTGTGAAGGCGGTATTCAGGAGAGCTTCAAATGCCATTTTAGTCTCCATGGTGTGCCAGTGAGAAAAAACACACAACCACTAATGCTGACACAACTGCCAGACAGTGAATTGCCTCCCTCGACTATCAAAATGCATCTACATACGAGCAAATAGGTCCATCATGATGCATTAAACAAGTGGGCAGGGGGAGTGTATAGGCAGCCTATCAGGCGATCACAAAACAAAATGGAGCAGTATTGTAAAGTAAGTTTAACAAACCAATTCAGTTCTCCTTCCTGAGACTTGATTTAGCTATCTGAAAACACAAGTTAGTCATGGTAATATTGCTTGCTATTAACAGTCTTAGTGTTTGTAAAGCAAATGTTTGGTCATTGTGAGTGTATGCAATTCATTTGATGTTCTCCTGAAAGACTATTAGATATTTTCCTTTCAATACACTGAGCAATATTGTGCATCTTAGTGTTGCATCATCTTGAAAATTAACAAGACTTGCTATTGGCCCGAGTGCTATACGAATCACTTAGGTGGCCAATCAAATGGGGTTAAACTTACTCTGGTAATACATTTCCACAGCCAATCTATAAACTGCAAAGGTGTAAAACATGTCAGAATTTTGAACTGGACTGAACCATCCCACCTTAAGTATGTGGCCGTTTTTGCAGAGGCAAATGGTGATATTTAAAGGCTGAGAAATGTAAATGACCCAGATATCAGTGAGCAAGCTTGACTTAGACCAGGGGGATTTTGTGGTTTAGTTTAGGTGCATGGCGACCCAAAGGCCTCCCAGCACTGGAGCGGAAGCAGAACGACAGGGAGGCTACTTATGTTGGGAACACAAGGGTCTTCAAATTCTTATAAAAGGAAATTTCTTGACTATCCTGGCAGAGCTCCAAGGGAAGGAATTCCAGAGATTTGAGGCTCTAAATGTTGAAGATCGACCTCCTCATCTTGCTTTCTTAATCTGTGCAACGTTAATTAGATCCAAGAGCCCTTTGAGGGATGTAGGGCGTTGTAATCTGTTTAAGGAAGGCCAGACCCTTATTATGAAGAGCTCTATGCAGAGGGCCTTGAAGTTGATCCATTATTCCACAGGCAGCCAGTGAAGGGAAGCTAAAGCAGGTTTTGCGGACAGGTGTCTGGGAATCTTCATAAGTAGACATGCTGCGGCGTTCTGCACCACCTGAAGACTTTTTAGTACATATGGAGGTGAACTCAGATAGAGGATATTTCCATAGTACAGGCGTGAAATTATGAGAGCCGGAGTGATCAGTCTTTTTGCTTGAAATGAAGTATCTTAAAGACTTTTCTAAGAAGTCTTAATAGACTAAAACAGGTGGCTGCCAGCATTTTAGATTGATAGTTCATAGTCCGGTGGGAGTCCAGCCAAAAACCCAAGGGTTTTATGTTGTCTCTTGGTGAACTTCTCTTGGTGACTTCTGTTTTTTCCTCGTACAGCTTAAGTTTTGTAGCTGGCCATCCATCTATCTACTACTTGAAGACAGGGTGTCAGGTTGGGCTGACCTGTCTTAGAGATGGTTGAGAATGAGAAGACCAGCTGTGTATCGTCAACAGAGGAAACCATTGACAAACAATAAGGTTCCACAATCTCAGCCAGAGGGAACAAATAGTTATTAAACAACGTAGGGCTGAGAGTGGATCCCTTGGGCACGCCACAGCTGAGAGGAAGGCTGTTGGGGGGGGGGGTGGGGGAAGGAGTGATAAAGAACTTGAAAGGTTCTATCCCTCAAAAAGGAGGAGACCCATTTCAAAGTGCACCCCTTGATGCCTGCATGGAAAATTCTATGAAGCAGAATGTTATTATCTATGGTGTCAAAGGCAGCACTTAGGTCCAATAAAATGATGGCGGCCGCGCCTCCTAAATCCAGTTGTCATTGAACACCTTCGACTACTGCCAGAAGGGAAGTCTCTGTACTATGTTGGGGTCTGAAGCCCATTTTTGTATGGTGAAATACCTTGTGTTCGTCTAGAGAATCTGACAGATGTCTATTCACATGTTTCTCAATCAGTTTAGCTGCTATAAGCAAGAGAGAAATTGATCTGTAGTTACTCAAAAGGGCTGTATCTAGATGAGGCTTTTAAAGTTTAAGGTTTAATTATGGCATGTTTCCAGTGTGATGGGATAAGGCCTGTTATTAACGACTCGTTAAGGTTAATAGTCAGAGCAGGGGCAATCAAGTCTGAACCTAATGCCAAAATACGGAGGAGGGGCAGGGTGCAGTGGAGATCCTGATTTTATAATGTGTAACAAGTCTGTTACCGATTCTTCCGTAAGGGGTGGAAATTCTAACAAAGGATCTCTGGAGTTTAGAATCTGAGCCTGGCCTGCAAGGTCGTCATTCTGGGTGGTCCTATCTGGAAAAGCTAAATAGTTGTCTAGAATTTTCTTTGGAAAGAAACAGGCCAAATTATTGCTTTGCTCCTTGAAGGCTTCAGTGGGATTGGCGTGTGGGCACTTGAATGATTTAATTAAATATTGAGAAGATTTCTTTGGGAGAGTTGGTGGACTCATATATTTTAGATGCATAATATGATGACTGTGTGGCTTTAATTTCTGTATGGAAGTGTCTAATTTCTTTCCTATATTCATTTTTTGCAGACAAATCGTACGTTTTTCTCCACTTTCTTTCAAAGCGTTTACACTCTTTTTTTAGCTGCAATAGCTGAGGAGTGAGCCATGGTGATTTTTTTTATGGACTGCACCTAGGGTGATAGTTTTTATTGGTAGTACAGAGTCTAAGGATGTGGAGATTCACTCATTGAATGTGTCCGCTGAACTTAGGGTGGAATTAAGGAGAATGGCTCTAGTGTTCTCAATGGCGGAGGTGTCCATTCCTTGCAATTTAGCTTAGACCAGTGCCGACCAAATAACTTGTTTGCTAGCTGACCTGTGTCAGCGGCGGTATTGGGTAACATGAGTCTAATCAAAAAGTGGTCAGACCATAACAGAGGAAGGGGTGTCTGAGCTCAAAGTTCTGAGATGTTGCTGAACACAAGGTCGATAATATGTCCTTTGGTATGTGTAGGGCCATTAATCATCTATGTGAGACCTAGCGCCTCAGGGTCTGTAAGTAGGGTTTTAGCCACTGCATTACTTGGTTCGTCCATGTGAATATTAAAATCGCCGAGAATAGTAAAGTTAGAGTTACTTCCAACTAGATCAGCAACTTGTTCAGGAAGAGCTGAATAAGCATATCTTGAAGGTCAGGATGTTGGTAAATAAGAGCCCCGGAGAATGTGAATGTAGGGTGCACTGCTAGGGAGAAGGACATGCTTTCACAGTCCATAATTATCAGAGGTTGAGAGAGACATTTAATAGTCCTTAAAGATAATGGCGATTCCTCCCACCCCTTGTATGTGCCCTATCTAATTGGTTTATTGAGTACCCATAAGGCAGGGTCAAGGTGGCATCCGGAGAGGACTCCTCCCGGAGCCAACTTTCTGTCAGAAATAAAACTTTTGGGGCATAGTCATTCTACAGTAAATGGATATCAATTTTGTGGGTCGGTAGGGACCGGCAATTGACTGAAAGGAACTTGCCGACTGACCCATCGTACTTCCTTCGGGGCTGCACAACTACACTCTGAGGAGTCCATAAGCAATTGTTGCAGACGCAGTGTGGGAGACCAGGGACAGAAGAGTGATGGCAGCAGTTCAAAACTGGCATTCTGAGGGCAAGGAGTTGACTAGCTGAAAATGTTAATAGATCTAGGCCATAGGGAGCAGCATCCTGGCCCCTGGTCCCAGCTGGTCGTGGACGGGCTTGCCTTTGGCGCACCAGTGGGGCACCCACTGCACTCATCCACTGCATGTCCGCTGTTTCATGACCCTTATAAAGGGGTCAGAGAGGTGCCAGACAGTGCAGGTAGACCAGCAACCAAAATGGCATCTCCTTGAGGCACAGAAGCCTAGAGGAAAAATGACGCCCTTCCAGTCTTAAAAACAATTCAAAGTAAGCCGCGGCTATCACCACCTGCTGCCACTGAACATGGGCAGCAGGGGTCAAATGAGGAATGAGGGAGGGACAGAAAGGGAGACTAAAAGGTTTAAAAACAATTAAAAGTAAGCCGCAATAAGTGGCTTGACCCACCTGCTGCCACTGAACACAGGCAGCAGAGGTAAAATGAGGAACAAGGGAGGGAGGGACAGGGAGAATAAAAGGTAAACACAGCAATAAGGCAGAGAGCGATAGACAGCAATGAGGTCGGTCTTACCGATTGTCTGCAGGTCCACCAGTGGTGGTCTCCCACAAAACGTTTTGAAAAATTGGGACTACATAATGCATTTTACTGTTCAATCTTTAAACAAATTTGCTAAAAATCCATGGTTTCTGGAAGGAAAAAGGGCATTCATAGAAAACCCAGGTACTCCATGATGTGCCTTATATTCCCCATAGGGTTGGAGGTGGAACTGCTACAAGATAATTTTGCGAAAATTGCTTCAGCACAATTTCACTAAAATGGCTGCAAACCTGTCCAGAAAGTGAGATTTTACTTGGCACAGCATTTTCAAAGTGCCTATCTTCACTAATACGTTGCAGTTTGTTTCATTTTTCCATCACAGCCTCTCCCAGATACCCATTTATAGCTGACAATGTACTTGACTGAGCAGGGTTAAAAAATACATTAATACTGAGCTCAGTCTTTTACAGTAGTTCTGTTATTTGCAGGTTGATTTCAGACAATGTCAGCTTCCTGACCTCGATGCAGCAAGCTATGCCAGAGAGGAGGGAAACTTTAAATCTAGAGGAGGACTAGGGAGTGCAGAACAACCCACAGAAACACACTGTAGGTTATTTCCTGCAAAATCAAAACAATTCCTGCAGAGATGGTGTACTCTGAAAACCACTGCTCCTGCATGTATCCAAATTGTCAAATCACAGCTAAGCTTTTGTGTTGATAGTAAATAATTCCATCTAGTATATGCCAATGAAAGGGATAGCATAGCAGGCTCATCAAGAGAACTGTGACAGTTTGGAAACGTAGACAGATGTGCACGATCCGCCCCTGCCAGCCTGACGAATGTGGGAAAGAGAAGCATAGACTCACTTGTCCCTGCACCAGCCTGCTCTTGTGAAATGTGTTTGCACGTCAGACTTTAATAAGTAAACTTACAAGGGGGCGCGAATAGGTCGATGAACATTTTGACTTGCATTTAAGATATTCCCACCATAGATCCAGTACATGCAGATCAGTAATCAATAACCAAAGATGATTAATAGCATTAGTAATCAATTGGAGTCCGTAATTATCACACCCCATGACCTTTCAGTCATGAACAACCACACCTTTTAGTAAAAGTTAGATTATTTATTTCTCTATATTAACAATGCTGATGTCATGTAAAATAATCTCATAATCTAATGATAAACATACAGAAACATCACTGGCTGTCCAAATCTGCGGAAAAAAACGCAATCTAATCAAAGCTTGAACTACTACACATTCTAAGGTTACGGTGCAAATTAATAACAAGAACAATTGCGCAAACAATATCACATACATTTACTCAGCAAAGGAAAGACATCGACTATTACTCCCTATAGCAGACTTTCATTAGTGAGGATCCTTATCAAACACCAGGTTTGCATTAGCATGTTGGGTTTCATGCAAAACAATTTAGTCAACACAAATTTAGAAAACATCTAACTCTGGCTCTATCAAAATATTGCGGTTGGCACCTCGCAAGAAAAAGCAAATAGGCATAACAAAACACATGCGTAACAGTATACTTCTCCTCAATTGGATCGGCAAGCTAAGATAGTCTTTGTCATCAGGACATCAGTTTGGTCAGCAAGGCATCAGGATTCAGCATCAAAGTTCAGAAAACGCAAAGTCTTTAAGCATTAAAGTTAAGCATGTCTCTAGACGCTCAGTAAAGTAATGGCCTTTCTGCAAGAAAGAAAATGGGTAAATGTGCAATGGCAACTTCTCCTCAGTGCAGTCTGGCTATGTTAGATTTCCTAAAATTACTTCCCAAGTCCCTATTGGTCAAGGGATCGCATGTTCACACTTCGTTCAATAAAACTAAAATATCAAATCTATAACTTCTGCTAGTACTCGGTTCACATGTCGCTGATTGGCTTCTCTTGTAATGTCCTCATCATCTGGCTTGTCAGGTAACAATATCGTTGCAGCTTATACTCCAGTCAGTGCCTCTATTGTTCTCCTCCTGAGAAAGGCAGTCTTACACACATTACACTAATAATGTTACATTTTTACAAGAACAGCATCTTCTAGCAAGCGGTTCTCATGAGAAAGAATTTTAGCTACGAGCACATTTGGTCACCACAGTGGAAAATGACAGTTTAATTCTCCAAGCAGACATTTTATTGATTGGTTCAGAAATGCAGCTTGACATGAGGCCGTGCACTAGGCCAAGACCTCCGCTAAATTAAAGCCTACAATTAATAAATCTAATACATAACCCTTAATATGACATATTACTACATTAATCAAACATAAGCTCCATATTACACTTTGTGAACATTGGCGGCCACTCGCGTGGACTCATTTTCAAATGTGTGCATTATTTTTCTTTGTATTAATACATTTTATATGCAAATCCATTACTCAGAATACATGAATATTCATTAATGTTTTTATTAGAACACCTGCTCTTGCAATCCCTCCTCTGATGACTAAATGTGTCATCACACTAAACTATCACTCACAAATTTTTGCATTAGCTAAAATTCTGTTATTTCATTCCCTTTAAATCGTCCCTTTTTAAATTTTCCCTAAACAATTTTTCCCTTTTCTTTTCTTCCCTCCTTTGATTATTCTTTGACCTTTTCAATTGTATTCTTTTACACAATTTCCCCATATTCCAGTTAGGCAAACCATGATAATTAACATCCCCTGTAGAATGATCAATAAGAGCCCTTTCCCAATTTTGCTGAGCCAATTTCCCACTGAAGCAAAACCTTTATCAACTTTTTCCTAAACACCTGGTTCTTTCAATTCTCTCAAATCAGCACTTTCATTTGTCAGATAAGTAAGTAAGGGCCAGATGTAGCAAAGGTTTTTACCTATTCTGTGTCGATGGGAAAAGGTGTTCATACATATGGACCTAAGCTCCTTACTATTATCAGGAATGAACAAACAACAATGCCTAGAATTAAGCATACTACAAACTCCACTATCCTTTCCTGAAAGAATGTCTAAAGGAAGGCGATTTTGAAGAGCCATAGCTCTTTCAGCAGCTAATTCAGTATCTATCAGGAGTATGGCTCCTGAAAAATTAATCAGCATGTTATCCACAATAGTAGACAACTTTCGTAACTTTATCAAATTCAGAACAACTCCCACTGAAGTTGTAGTGAATCCTATTTTTTTACAGTTGTTAGCTTAGCCTTTGGCTTGCAGACTCGTGCCCCCGTTACCTGGTGACTTTTAACCAATTTAGCTTGATCTGTCTTAGCCCATTTAATTATTTAATTCATCTAAGATGGCTGCCTTGTTTATAGTTAGGCTACTTGTTATGCTTTGCATTATCAGTGCCACTGCGCTAAGGCGTCAAGATCAAGCAATAAAGACAAACAAACAGTAGGTGTTCACACTTAGGGATTTTCCCGCTCTATCCTTTCGAGGGATTGTTTAGAAAAATTGCCATCCCAAGCATGTCTGTTATCTATTGTTTGGGAAGAAACCAACGTCAGGGGTCCTGGTAGATCTGTATAAATACATCGCACTTTAGACAGATAATCAGAGGGATTCCGGCCAGAGGGCATCGCCACCATCGCTGATATCGATGCTGCATGTCGTCTCGACGCTGACCCAGTCTTCGTGTCCCTGCGAGGTCTGAGATAGAGACCTCATTCCAAGGTAACGAGGGTTGGGGGCTCCTCTCATAAACAAGGCATTGGCAGATTAGGTTTAGCAAACCCAGCTCTCCTTTAGTAGGAGGTTAGGCCTATCACATTAGGGTATTAGGGCATATTACATCTCGTATGTCTTTTACATGCATTACAAGATGGTGGGGGTCTTTGTAATAATGACTCTTGTCTCCACAATTCTGTTTCTTGCACTGTTCATTATCCTAATCATTGCAGAACTTGCAAATTATCGCAAATTGCAGTTGTTTTAAATAAAAACTATTGAAACTTTACTGCATCTTTGTCATTGTCTGTATTTGTATGAGACATGATATATCTGTGAGAAAGGGGTAATCTCCATTTAACCACAACACTCCCTGAGATGTCTTATTCTCAAGTCCATGCGTAAAGGCTGCCACAAATCACCTTTTACTATTGTGTTTCTGGTGAGGTGCTGCTAGTGAGCTGGTAAGGTTGGGACAACAGTTGCGATTTGTTGTAGGATAGGCATAGTCGCCTACAAGCAAAAGTACTGTCATCCTTTAACTAGCAGTCTTGCCTAGTGCAAGAGTCCAAACTACGACATAGCGCCACCAACGATAGTGTTTAGGCACTAATTTACGGTTACCCCGACTATCACTGTCTCACAGACAACAGGTACCCTAAGTACCATTATACGAAGACGTCCATGGTCTTTGGAAAATTCCTCCTCAGCTAAAAAGGTAACACCTGATTAAGATGTAGGTTGTTCGAGCTCGAACTCATAAAAGGACTTGTACTCCCCATTTTGGTGTTCCATTTCTCTAAACAAAAAATGGCTGCTGCCATTGACATTCCTAAAAATGCTAGACAAGTACTAACACAACACTTATTAGTGCATGGCCTTACATATGAGGGCGGGGATGTTACTTATAATAGAGGCTAATGAAGCATACCAAACAGAAACATTTTACTGTTGGGTCACCTTTCCGGAGGTGGACCAAAGAACACATACATTCCACACATATGAAATTGCAAACGTACCTCCACAGTACCGAGCATACCAGTGTCATGAAATATCGCTCACATACCAAGAGCATCAGAACTGGTTCGAAGGCGCCCTACCACATGTACTGCAAAGAGTGAGGTTAGGTCCATTAAGTAATGACGGACCTACATGGCCTGTGTTTGCCACCTACACACCTCACCCAGGCATACAAACTATGCCAATCTCAGATGTGCGAGATTTATATAATGAATTGGTGACATTATATAGATGATTAGTTCAGTTCATAATGCGAACATTGAACACAACACCAGCGCGTCCAGCACCACCAGTAACTGGTGGTTATCAATTGGCTACTGGGATTAATCCACAAACAATACATAATCTTATGTGCCCGCGGAACTGGAAAAACTACCGTTCTGGATTGCCCAGAAAACTAATCAGCTGGAAGCTGTGTTTCCCCATACGGGACCACAGAAAAAACATAGACTGCTCACTATGTGCTTGCCTTTTGGGATGGTTCCCTCGGTGGATGACTGCACCACATGGGGTACAGTCTTTGCTGCTATATACACTACCACAAATGGTACTCTGACACTTGCCAAGTTACTGGAAGTGTTAAAACAAATACAAAATTAGCACGGGCTGCACCAGCCATGGATTTGGGGAGGAAATTAATGCGTAACTTTGATGCGGTTTCCTCAATAATACTCAGTAATATTAAAGGGGAAGCGGTAGCACTGGCAATATGCCAGCGTCTTAGGGAAACTCCACACCAGGAACAAGAGAGACAGCTACCAAAAATTATTTCCGATACCTATACTAGTATAGGGCAGGATAGTTTGGGAGCCAAGCCAAAGAAATTGGAGATACAATGTACCTCCCATAAGGAGAGTACAAAGCAGGCACAAGAGGGCCCTGAGAAGCACTGGGACAAACAAAAAGATTTTAAAGATAGAAGAAATAAGAGAGCTGATTCTCCACACCGTAGAACTCTGAAAGGAGATACAATCTCAGAAATAGGGAGAATATTAAAACTCCAGACAGATATACTGATTCACGTCCCTCTCGTTCCTTTCAGGTTGCACCGGATAGACGTAGTGAGAGAGGGGGCCGTCCAGACAGATGTCCTGAATACGTGAAACAAAAGAAAGACTCGCCGCAGTGTACCATTAAAAAAGAAGAAAAGACTCCTCAGCAAAAGCCACAGTTTAAAAAGAAAAAGGTGGCAGCACTGACAGCTAAAAATGCCAATATACTTGAGTACACTGTTGAGGAACAAGATGTGGGCAGTGACTCTGTTAGACAACAGAGGTCACGATATGTCGACAGCGTCTGAAAGATCATCTGGATGCGACAGCAACTAGCGATTTTATCGCAGTTGAAACTGCAGACGGCCACGTTCTCCCAACCGACCGGGTTTTTGACTTAAAATTTCAGATAGGGGGAGATGGGGCGAGCACGATTAGTGTGATATTTTGGGATGAACTTACCAGTGATATCCTATTGGCCGAAAGAGACTGGCCACCTGAGCACGTCTGTAAGCTCCCAATTGGGGAAGATGTAATTTTGCCTTCTTTCTCCAATCTTGTTCTGGAAGGAGAAAAAGAAGCCTATGCTGCTGAATGGGCTTTAGCGCAGGCACCTGCATTATATCGCAATCATGTAGGTTGGGACAAGGAGTCTCCTTGTCATGTTATTCCTGTTAGGTCTCCACCCCAACCACAGCCACTATATCCTGTCAAATATGAAGCGAAAGCTCCGGTGAGGGAGATCCTTACCCAGCTTGAGTACCAGGGAATAATTGAGCGCTGTACATCTGCAATGAATAACCCGTTATGCCCCGTTGTGAAGCCGGACCATTAATACAAAATAGTAATTGATTATAGACATTTAAATAGTCATACTAAAACATATGCTATACAAAATTCACATAGCACAGCACTAATAAACAATATAGTGCATAAAAAATATAAAACAACATTAGATATATCTAATGGCTTTTTCTGCCAGAACTTAGCACACGAAAGTCGGGACCTGAGTGCATTCTCATTTGGCTCTCAGGAACAGTTTTGTCGTTTACCTCAAGGCTACAAGAATAGCCTGGGGCTATTTTCAGCCCGTGTAACATCAATATTATTACATGATATTGATTCCGAGGCGTTATCCTATGTGGTTGACATATATCTCACAGATGACGACCTCGACATTCATCTTGCAAGGGTCGATCAGATAATTTTGAGATTTGCAGACCTCGGTTACAAATTCAACTTTAAGAAAAGCAAGATCGCCTTTCTCAGTGTACTGTTTCTGGGATATGAGCTATCAAATGAGGGAAAGAGCCTGGCCCCGCACTTTCTAGAGAAATGTGCTCAACTGCACCCTCCTAACAACCTTAAACTGCAGTCATTACTAGGTTTCTTTACTTTTGGCAGAACATAAATTCCAGATTATGCACAGCGTATCAAGGCACTTTATGACTCGGTTCAGCCCAAATTTTCTAGCAGACACTGGACAATTAAACACACACGCATCCTTCAGGAAATGCAACAGGACATGCTAGAAGCTAAACACTTACACACATGTGACAAAAAATAAAATTGGTCATCAGAATAATTGCTGGTGCCATTGGTTTTACTTATGTCACCTTCAACGAGGGTGACAGTACCCATAGCATATAAATCACATTTATACTCTGATGCAGAACAGCATTTTGCACCTACAGAAAAGATTCTGACGGCAGTTCAGATGGCCGCATAAGGAGAGGCCTCTTGCCCAGGGGAAACGTATCATTGTCGTCACCCGGTGCCGGCCTTAGAGGCTGTCACCAAAGCAAGCATTCCCAACGCTAAAGCATTACATCCACGTTGGATGCAATGGGCAACATCTCTGACCGCCACTGATGTCAATTACATTTTTGATCCAAAACTTCAGACACAAGAGTTTCTCCAGTACGAACAAGAGTATCCCGCTCCTCTAAATATCCTGCCACTAGTTAGATACCATACTGTCATATATACTAAGAGTTCAGCACAACCGGCTGTAGGTACCAAACATCAGTACTCCGCAGCTTGCGCAGCCCTGAGCTGAATGATGAAGGATGGAGTCTTCCACCCTCACAATACCTACACGCAGACCCTAGGGGACTGCACAGCCCAGTTGGCTGAACTTAAAGCTCTTATACTAGCGCTCGAACATACTGAGCCAGGATGCCCGACTTTAATAGTCTGTGACTCATACTACTGTGTTCAGTCATACAACGATTATCTTAATCATTGGAAGACGAATGGGTTTAGAGATACTAAAGGGAACACCATTAAACACAAAATATTGGGGGGGATGGTGGCTGATCTTAAGGATAAGCTACTGTGTGTCCTTGTAGTACATACATTGGGCCACCAACGTGTGGGAGTACACGTTACTGGCAATACATTGGCTGATGAAGCGGCCAAAGCAGCAGTAGCTACAGCTTCTGTGGCTGCAGTGACTCGTTCATAAATGAGATTGGATAATGAAATACTGACTGCCGTGAAAGCTTCGGCTGCAGGCAAGCCCCTTTCAAAGGGATACCCTACAAACTATACTTACCATAAAAGTGCACAGAATGTTGCCTATGCAACAATTCCTGGGGTTGGAGATCGTGTGATCCCCAACGAAGACCAGCGATTAGATCTACTAAAAGCAGCGCATGAGGGTGTCGCTTCTGCACATGCTGGTATATCGGCCACGATAACACTCTTACAGAAACGCTTCTGGTGGCCTGGTCTATGCAGACGAACAAAGCAGTATGTCCTTTGCTGTGGCATTTGCCAGCAGATAAAGGGCTCTAATATCAAACACCCACTGCAGACATCCCTCTTAGTGTCCAACAGGCCACTACAGTGTGTGTACCTGGACCATTGTGGTCCCTTACAGCCTGATGATGCATACAAATATATTCTAGTGGCTGTAGAGTCTTGTTCTAGATTCCTGTGGGTATGGCCACAGCGGTCGGCTGATGCTCGGACTGTTATAAAAGACTTGCTGATCTTTATCGGTACATATGTGGTGCAGCATTCCATTCGGACCAGGGCCCTGCATTTGCCTCTAAGGCAGTCAGGGACACCATGGGGGTGATAGGTGTTGAACTCCATTACTCCTCACCATACCATCCCGAGGGAAATTCTGTCATGGAGAGGCAGAATCGTGATCTAAAGCAGTCCTTCACAGCTCGAGTATTGGGTTCAGGCTGCAGTTGGTTACATCACCTAGAGATGCAACCAGAGGGGTCCAGAGAGCACTGAATAATCTGCCAAGATGGTCTTTGAGGGAACGCACTCCTTATGAGGTTCTCTTTGGGATACCTTTGTATGTCCCAGATCTTGATGCCTCTGGTATGGTGGCAGCAGAAACACCATTTGACATAAATGAACATCTCACTGTCCTACAGGAGCTTCAGCAATTTTGTGATGATAAATCATCTACCAGTGCTGCCACCTTAGGAATAAGGGATTTAGTGAAAACTTCGACTGGCTGGATTCCTAAAGTTGGGGATCTGGTTCGTGAGAAGATCGCTATGAAGAAGGAATTCGGTCCATCATACAGTGCACCTGTACCGGTCTTGGGAATACAAAGTACCAGGACTGTCTTCTTACCACCACTGTCTGGTTCTCAAACAAACAGGTTAATTTCCATTGATGACATCAAACTACACCATGTGGCCGATCCTTCACAGTAGACCAAGAGGTCCTTTGGGTGGTTCCCGATCCCCTCTCACTACCCAACAGGACATATATCTACACAGTCGGATGAACAACACTATTATGGACTATGCAACAATGTCCCCAATGCTGTTCCAGATACCTCTTCGACCATGGGGAGGGCGGAAAATGAACTCTTGCTAATTCCAGTCACCACTTCAGTGACCACTCCTGTCGAAGATTTGGCTGTTTCTTATACAAACACCTCACAGACTGTTGACACTGTCTACCAGGAGCCTCCACGTGAAGTGGACCAACGTACAGATAATGCACAGGCTCCAGTGTTTGCAGAGACTGCCTCTGGGCTATTTCATTGACATTGATGATTTTTCCTCAGACTCATCCACCACTGTGATTGACAATGTTTCAACAAGAAGTAAGCTCTATCAATGGCTTGAAAAAAACTATTTGATATACCAGTGGAACTATTTATGGTTCTGTTTGACATTTTTTGGCATTATTGGTTTTGTGACTGTTTTCTTTTTGCTCATAAATGGTCACTATATTCCTGATCGCTCCTCTGTTGAGACTGTTGATGAAGTTTTAACTCCATATCATTCCTTGCATAAGGTCTGAAGAGACTTGTTCCCTGTAAATGTTACAGCAATACCGATTTCTGATGGGATTGTGTGGGACAAAGTTCCCTTTGATATATACGTGCCTACAGAGATGATTCAAATACCATATGTGTTCAAACTTCTTTGACAGATGTAATTACACCTGATGTTGTCTCTGATGATTGGGATGTCCAAACAGTTGATTCCATGCTAACTGAAATGAAGGACTGTTACGCATTTGGAAGTGATGATGTATATGAACATTCAATGAATTATGGGGAAATGTTCTGCTGTAACAATTGGGGACATTACTACCTACACTGTGCCACTAGATACAAGCCAGTATTGAACTACACACAGTGGGAACACTGTTCTACACCACCAGTGGGGAGCCCAAAATACTATAGTGATAAATGTACATATTTCTCTGCCCATTATATAAAAAAAAGTAGAGTCGTATTATTTTTAAATACCTCCAGCACAAATTAGAAAAATTTTGTTAACGGACACAAAACTGATTTATTCAGATCCCTTTGTTTCTCGGCTCGCAGTTGAAGGTTACGAATACTGGAAGAGCACTATTGACTTGAAAAGTATATGGGGAACTCAAGATTGGCAGATACAGGGTAGGGAAGCTTTATTTTGAGCATGCCTGATTCCTGTGCAAGTGATTTTCTTAAATGATACTATTCAGCAGACGTCATGTCTGGGGTTAGCAAAAATTAAAGACATGAACACACCCAGTATCCACACTCCGGCAAGGTTTAAAGATTGGCAATATTCCCTTAATATCACAGAGGAAAGGCTAGATGCAATGGTTAAGGCTGGTTGTTAATATGGCCCACTGACACTGAGTGTTTTTCAATGAACAGGCCAGACCCTCGCTTTATATCGGGTCAACATACAGGTATAATTACAACATACAGTGTGGGTAAACTGTGCCAGCAATGGGTACAGACCAACTCGTTAGCTGCAGTTATGAACACCTGAACACTCTTTCTGAAGATGTAGACTTGCAGGATTTTCTGCTGGGTCTTAGAAAACAGCACTCGAAAAGGTTCCTATATGCTATGTACAATGACATTTGGAAACTCTCACAGATTGAGGCTACTGCGCGTTTAAGGCAATTGGATAAGGAAAACTTAGTGAATAGGTCCTGTTGGACAAGTATTCATGCCGTTGACAACTGCTAAAGCCTTCTCTATCAAATATGGTGTTGTGTGCTATTGATATCACTCAGACAGACTTGTCCCGGTTATATCATGGACAGACACAGCTACGTTCCATCATGCAGCTGGGTTGGACTTTACAGACACTGAAAAATGGCCGTATTCCATGGAAGTACATTAACAGGAGTGAATTCTTCACTGCTTTTAATTTTTCCAGAGAACAACAAAAAATGGCTAATAGGAGGCTAGTTTCACCATGCTTCATGTAGAAAAACTTGATAAGTTGCCCTTCGCGGTAGCAGAGAGTCCTTCAACTATCTGGCTCTTACATGGCATAATTAATTTACCCATTTCGACCTTTCGTTTCTCAAGCTGCCTGAAACATCTTGCAGTGGGAAGGTACGAGTAACTAGGAGATAGCTATATTAAGGAAGAGTGGGATTTGCCCTTTGATTATAAGCGAATGTGAGACTGCTGTTAGTCATGCAAATATATACAAGCAGGTGTCCCTTCACGGTCTTTGCAATGCGGGAGTCGCAAACTTGGCCTGTTTACTGAAGGATACTCCGGTCCCTTTGATTCACCCGGTATCTCAAGTACTCTCCCATGGAAGTTATGTAGTACTGAACGATCAAAGTTGTTGCAGCATGCGACCAGGAATTGCCTACGCAATGTCTGTCTCGAAGGTCGTTACGTGTTGTGGACATGTTTTATCCCCCCCCCACACAAGAGATAAAAGTATCCGATATGTTGCCCTACATAGATACTATTAATGTGAAGTATGGCCAGCTGAGCAGGCTAAATGCGCTATTGTTTCAAAAACAGGTCGCCTTGACATCCGCAAGAGAGACATATGCTCTCCAGATTGCGAGATCATCAGCTGAGATGCAATCCCTATTAAATACCAACTTCCCCAAGCACTTTGGAGAACTGGTATCCAGAATATTCAATGCTTCGTGCACTACTGGGATTGTCCATTTCTTTAAGGCTGTTTGGTCTGGTTTCATGTCCATCTTCCACACTGTCTTCAGAGTCATCCCTTCGGCCACCCACTCGCTCTTTTCAAGTGTGTTTGGTGGATTTCCAATTATTTTGGCTTTGATTGGCAGACTACTACTGCTATTTCTTCTGATTCGCAGTGGTTGTTTCTTTCCAGCTACGCAGAGCAATGGAGCCGCTCCCACCAACTCTGCGGTGCCGTGAGCGCATGGTTCAGATCTTCGGTGCACCCTTGCTGATGGAATTGGAGCATGACTGGTCGTTGTCATTTCGGCCCCTTCTCTGGTGCGCACAACCAGTTTTCTGCTGCATATGGTGCCTCTTTAAACATCTGCTTATGGTCAGTCCTGCTTTTGCACTGACATCTCCTGTGGACCACGATCTAGTGATGTCCTCGATGAGGGTTCACACACGGTCATGCCCCGTGAGACTGAGGTTGCTCCGCGAGGCCACCTATGAACCTTCCGTTTTGAGATTTACCATGGACGACGGCACTGCAACGGATGACTTTACACCAGAAAGTATTGCTCACTACTGCTCTGTGGATCCGTTTGTCCGCCCAGCACTCGATTTAACATCAGATGATGATGACCCATTTTTTAGGTCCTTGGTTGGTGACTTCGATGACACTCTTTGAGATCATGCGTACAGCAAATAATTTGATGAAATGGCTTGCCATTCCCGATTAAAATTATGCATTTAAATTAACTTGCTTTGGCACGCTGTGCTTGTCATGGTTGACATTAACATCTCTGTATGTATTTTAGCTGGACTGTTTTTATTACCCTTTTAAAACATTTTAAAGTGTTTTTTTTTAGCTAGTTTTTATGCTTTTAGCTTTTAGTTCAGAGCAATTTTAGCATTTTGGGTTCCTGTACCTTTGTCATACCTGTTACAGCAATGGGGAGGGTGTTGTGAATCCTAGTTTGTTTTAATGGGTTTACAGGAGTTAGCTTAGCCTTTGGCTTGCAGACTCGTGCCTGTGTCACCTGGTGACTTTTAACCTACTTAGCTTGCACGGTCTTAGCCCATTCAATTATTTAATTCATCTAAGATGGCTGCCTTGTTTATAGTTAGGCCACTTGTTATGCTTTCCATTATCAGTGCCACCGCGCTAAGGTGTCAAGATCAATCAATAAAGACAAACAAACAGTAGGTGTTCACACTTAGGGATTTTCCTGCTCTATCCTTTCGAGGGGTTGTTTAGAATAATTGCCGTCCCAAGCATGTCTGTTATCTACTGTTTGGGAACACACCTATGTCAGCGGTCCTGGTAGATCTGTAAAAATACATTGCACTTTAGACAGATAATCAGAGGGATTCCGACCAGATGGCATAGTCACAATCGCGGATATCGATGCTGCACGTCGTCTTGAAGGTGACCCAATCTTCGTGTCCCTGCGGATTCTGAGATAGAGACCTCATTCCAAGGTAACGAGGGTTGAGGGCTCCTCTCATGGACAAGGCAATGGCAGATTAGGTTTAGCAAACCCAGCTCTCCTTTAGGTAGGAGGTTAGGCCTATCTCATTATGGTATTAGGGCATATTACATCTCGTATGTCTTTTACATGCTTTGCAAGATGGTGGGAATCTTTGTAATAATGACTCTCGTCTTCACAATTCTGTTTCTTGCACTGTTCATTATCCTAATCATTGCAGCCCTTGCAACTTATTGCAAATTGCAGTTGTGTTAAATAAAAACTATTGAAACTTTACTGCATCTTTGTCATTGCCTGTATTTGTATGAGACATGATATATCTGTGAGAAAGGGGTAATCTCCGTTTAACCACAACACTCCCTGAGATGTCTTATTCTCGAGTCCATGCGTAATGGCTGCCACAAATTACCTTTTACTATTATGTTTCTGGTGAGGTGCTGCTAGGTGTGCCGGTTAGGTTGGGACAACAGTTGCGATTTGTTGTAGGATAGGCATCGTCGCTTACAAGCAAAAGTACTGTCATCCTTTAACCAGCAGTCTTGCCTAGTGCAAGAGTCTGAACTACTATAAAGGAATTATTGCTCCAAATATATCTCCCACTATACCAGAAGGAGGATCTCTCCTCGGTCTCATATAATGTAATTCAGTCAGTTTTGGAAACTTCTTTAAGTCATCCATTTGAAAAATCTTTGGGAAAACTATTCCCAGATAACATGTCTCATACCGTCCTCTTGGAAGACGGTAATAAGCATTAGGACCACAGATGTAATATATCCCAGGAATCGTTGGATCCTGTCCATTCAACAAAAAAATGTCCATTTACTCTGAAAAATTCACAAATAGGGAACAAGTGCATGATTTAGGCCTATATATACAAAGTTTCCATACGTGTTGCACATCAAGAGCTAATTTCCCTTGTGTTTTAATTGCACTATAAGCATAATCATTCTTGAAAGTCCATTTCCCCAAGGCTTTTTCTAACTTTTCCTTCAACGCCTTACTCCTGTCATCTGTGTGATCTAAGAAGCTCTTCTCTAAAGGTGTAAGCAAGCATGTCAGGTTGTTGTGGTGTGCATAAGCCATGCCAAATGTTAATGTAGGTTCAAAGAAACCTCTAACTAATACTATGTCATTATCCTTAGCTACTGTACTCTAATACTTAATTATAGGGGCAAACGAAAACACCACATCGAGTTACAGTAAAAGTACTGGATGTACTCTTGGTCATAGAATCTTGTTAGTAACAGACTACAACTTATCCCATAAGTGAGAGGCAAACTGTGATAAGTAACTCCTTTGACTGATGAAGGAACCTGCGTATACACATAACAATTCTTCACATCAATTGTCTCAACATACTCAGCAAGTGATAGAAGACATTAGAAGGAAGTTCCCCTTGGGCATTAGTACCCTCATGCAAATACTTCTTATCTAACCTAAACTTCTCTATTGCTGTTAGTGCAGTAGTTGTTTCAAAAGCAGAAGTATGGTTGGCGTTGCTCTTTTCAAGAACAGTCATTCCCACAATCAATACCATGAACAATATCCCACATACAATCGCCAAACCAGTACTCCTATATTTACAGCACCTATTTTTTCTACCCTGCTGGCTAATGTCGCTCACGATCTATAAAGAGTCAGAAAGCAGAATTTTAAAAAAGGGCAGCAAAAATCAAAACAAAAATTTTCTTTCAGCAGTTATTTACATCTCTCGGTCTTTCTTCCAGGATCCCTTGTCACAAATCGGTAAGCAGCTTGTCAAAATCAGGTTTCAAAAGTAAAATCAGGTTATCAAAGTCTTTTTTGGTTACTTTCAACAGTCTTTTTTCTCTAAAAATGTTCCAACAGTTCAGTTCATCAGCTTCCTTAAAGTGCCAAAATATTGACCTGGAATGTCTCGATCAAAACAAAAAGACAAAAATTATTTCTGCCGTTCACTTGTAGTTGTATATGCCCATTCAGGACCTGTGTATCTTCGGCTTCTTATTCTCTTTCTTTTCAAATTTCAATCACCATTCAATTTTCCTTCACTTAGATTTTCTCTCCTTGTTGTATCTACTACTACTTCAATTGTCATTTCAACAACTAATTCCTTTCTCTTTGCTTGTGACTCTAGCCACTTATCTCCTTTAAGTGGACCCTTGGTCAATGTTCTTTGAGTGTTGAACTTTGCAACATCTCCTTGTTCTATGGTGTCTTCTCTTGATGAAACTGCAACTGGTTCAGGCGGAGTCAGATCACAGTGACTTTGATCCGCCTCAACAACTTCTCCACTCTGGGTCTGGCAATTGCTCTTTGTCTCTGAAAATCATCTGCTTCTAGGAAATCCCTCCTTTGACCTGGCTCTCCTGCTGCCCCAATTGAGATAGGCTCACCGTCACCCCCCTGAAGGTCTTCTCCTTCGTCTCTCACAGGAGTGACTGAACCATCCTCAACGGGCTCAAATCAGGTCTCAGTTCTCCTTTGTTCTCCTTCCATCCCTGAGACTTGGTTTGCTGTTGTTGGTACTTTCAACAACTGTGCTTTTTCATCAGCCGGCCAAATCACTTTCTTCGTGTGACTGGCATAGATCTAGTTTTGAACTCCATCTCACTTTACAGCTGTGGTAGTTGTCAGAACTACCTGGAAAGGACCCTTCCAACGGGGCTTGAAGCTCATTTTCCTCACGTGTTTCCAGACCAAAACCCAGTTCACTGCCCTCAGATTGTGCCCTGGGTCCTGGATCGGGGGCAGTGTGGTGGCTTCCACCTGCTGAGAGAAAGAGCGAACCACATCAGCCAGACCTTTGGAGTAGTCCAACACCATATCATCTGTAATGTTGACAGGTGCATTTGCAGGCACCACTGGCAACCTCCTGGCTCAACCCATAAGGATCTCACGCGGCGACAATCCTGTCTTCCTGTTGGCTGTGTTTCTCATTGACATCAGAACTAAAGGCAGTGTGCCGGGCTTTTTCAGATTCGTGGACACACACATTTTTTAAACTGTTGACTTCAAGGTACCATTCATTTGTTCCAATAGTCCTGATGCTTCAGGGCGGTAACTACAATGCAACTTCTGCTCAATGTTCAATGCTGCACACAGTAATTTAATTAAGTAATTGAAGTGACTTCCTCTATCCGATTCTAAAGAGATCGGAAACCCGAAATGTGGTATCTGTTCCCTAAGCAGTAGTTTTGCTACTGGCCAAAATCATGGACTATTCCAAATCCATACTGGCTATCCGTATAGATGGTACCTTTCAGCTGAGCAGAAACATGGCACGCTCTAGTAAGGGCTACCATTTCCGCTACTTGGGCAGAATACACTCCTCAAAGCCAAGAAGCTTCCAGGATACCAGTAATTGTGCACACAGCATATCCTGCTCTCAGTGTCACTGTATTGTCTCTTAGACAAGAACCATCAACAAAGATAATTTGGTCATTCTCTTCCAGTCAAGTGTCTCTAATGTCAGGTCTTGGTTTTGATACACAAGTCAGTTACTTCAAAGCAATCATGCTCAATGTCTTCCATCTTTTCAATTTCAACATTTACATTTGGAAGTAAGGTTGCCGGGTTCAGCACTGTACATCTTTTCAATGACACATTTGGTGACCCTATTATACTCATTTCATATCTGGTCAGTCTTCCACCAGTCAAATATTGGATTTTCATCTTTGTTAGTAGGATCTCAACAGAGTGAGGGACCATTATAGTCAATGGATATCCCATCACAATGTCCTCACACTGTGTAAGGCTTTGTCCAACCACTGCAACTGCGCGCAAACAACTTGGTAAGGCTACTGCAACTGGTTCCAAAGTAGCTGAAAAATATGCTACTGGTTGGTTTACACCTCCATGGACCTGCGTTAAGACAGACAAAGAATATGCATCATGCTCATAATAAAACAATGTGAAAGGTTTTTTGTAGTCAAGCATATCCAAAACCAGATCTTTGCACAGACTCTCTCTCAATTAAGTGAATGCTTTCATTCCAGCCTGGTCTAACACTATGGAATCAGTGACTTCTTTAGGAGTCAGTTTCTGAAATAGTCTCAAACTGACTGTAAAATTGGGCATCCACTGGCGGCAGTAGCCCACCATCCGGAGAAACATCCTGACATCTCTCTGTGTAGTCTGGGGATTCATTTGCAATATGGTTGTAACCCTTTTTCTGGATATCTTTCTCAATCCCTTCTCAATCTGGTGACCCAAGTATTTCACTTCTTTCTGACAGTATTGCAATTTAAGTGGGGACACTTTGACCATTCTTTCCCAAATGGTTCAGTAAGGCAATCGTGTCATACTTGCACTCGTCCCATATTTTCGATGCAATCAGCAAGTCATCAATGTACTGTACCAAGGTTGATTGGAAAGGCAATTCCAATGACTCCAGATTCTTTTTAAAGATCTGATTGAATATGGAAGGTGACTTTTTAATGTCATTTCGGGCACATGGGAGATGCCACCATCTATGCTGGACGCATCTAATGTGGTAATCCATGAGCCTGGAAAGGACCCCACAGAGTGCGGCTCCTATAGGCCTATCATTACTAAGCGTAGACTTCAAGCTGCTTATGGGCATCCTTGCCACCCACCTGAACCCGCTAATGCCTGGATTGGTGGACCCCGACCAGGAGGTTCCATCCCACACCAACAATATGGAGACAACACCAAATGGACATTACACACACTGGGCAAGGCTCAGCGAGCAGGGAGAGAGATAATGCTGCTCAGCAAAGATGTTGAGAAGGTGTTTGACCGAGTTCACTGGTCGCACCACCACACAGCGTTGGAGCACTTTGGCCTGGGGCCCCGGGTTCCGAGCTGAATTGCGTGCATGTAGTCAACCGAGAGCCTCAGTCAGAATCAATGAGGTGACATCCACTCACTTTCCAGTGGGTGGCAAGACCCGCCAGGGGTGCCTACTATCCCCCTACTTTTTGCTCTTTATATGGAGCCCTTTGCGCAGAGGGTGAGGGACAGCCCTAAGATTACTAGAGCTATCTTTGGTGGATAAGACTATACCATTGCGCTGTTTGCAGATGATGTGGTGGTTGCACTTGATGACCTGTTAAAAGCCCTCCCAGCTTTATTGTGGGAGGTGGAGGCTTTTGGGATGGTGTCAGGCTTCTGGATAAACCTTTCAAAGTCCCAGGCACTCAGTCTCACGCTCCTGAGGGCGACGATTAACATATTGGCACAGCAGCATCCCTTCCAGTGACAGAAGGAATCCATCCCATATCTGGGCACCTGGATAGCTAGGACAGTATCAGAATCCACTACGATGAATTATCAGCTTCTCCTTCGAGGTGTCAAGGCAGACTTGGCCAGGTGCAGACTCCACCCCATTTCATGGCATGGCAGAACAGCTGCCATTAAAATGTCAGTCCTCCATAGGGCACTGTTTCTATTCCAGGCATTGCAGGGTGAAATCAACCACTTTGTATTGGGGGTAAGAAACCCAGAATGTCTCGCCTCCTGGCTTACAAGCCCCTGTACAGAGAGGGGGCATGGGAATCCCAGATGCTCAGCAATACTACAAGGCCACTCATCTTAAGTATCTGGTGGAGTGGTCCAGACCAGATTCGGACAGACGCTGGCTGTTCATGGACATTGCAGTTGCGGGCACCTCCCTCTGGAGGATCCCATTCCTAACGCTCCGCCATAGACCATGGAGCCTGTATTGGTCCCCTGTCACCAGAGCTACTATGAGGGTATGGGATCAAGCAGCTCGAGCAAGCAGCTTAACCTCCTTTCCTTCCCCCCCTGACACCCATCGTGGGGAACCTGGGTTTCATGCAGGGCTTTGTACACGGCGCCTATCGTTCTTGGACCTCCCCCTCATGACGCTCCATTGGACATTTGTTTGACGCAGAGGGAATATTGCCTTTAGAAAAATTAAGAAGGACCCACTCTCTCCCGGAGACGGAGAGAATGCGCTATCTTCAGATCCGCCACTGGATAACATATCCCTCAATTAGGGAGAAGGCATGTAGACCTCTCACACAATATGAAAGATGGCTGCTGACAAAGACGACAGACAAACATGCCATTTCAGAGCTCTACGATCTGGGCGGACCAGATATCCAAATCCTGAGTCAGGCATTTTAAGAGATAGAGTTGGAAAGATCCATGACTCCCCAGGAGTGGGAGGCAGTCTATTTCCGGGCGCACCACACAGTGTGCTGTGCAACCAGCACAGAGACTGCACTGAAGATCGCTACCTACTGGTATCTCACCCCAGCCCAGCTGCATCAAGTGGACTGCTCATGATCACCCCTCTGTTGGAGGGGCTGCAGCGACATGGGTACCCTGACTCATATTCTGTGGGACTGCCGATGCTGTTTCCATATTGGGAAGGCATCTTAAATGACATAAATCACCACATGAACACCAAACTGCTGCGCTTCCCAGCCCATCATATTAGGCCTTCCAAACCCCCTGATATTCCCGCTAAAGTCCCTATGAGGTCAGCAGATCAGCCTAGCCCTAGGTGTGGCCCTACAAAACATACTGACTCACCGGGTAACCCCTCAGATCCCTACACAGCTAGGATGGTTACACAGGCAGGGTGTGGTTTATCTTGGAGATGGAAAAGCTCACCCTTACCCTTAAGGCCCTGGGGCAATCCTGTAGGGAGCTGTGGCAGCCTTTCCTGTCCTTACTCTCTGGGGTATTTAGAGAACTGGCCTGCACTAAATACTTGCAACTTCTCTGGTTACAAGACAGGGAAAGCCCCTAGAGGGCAGACTCGAGGGTAGACGTGTCAGAGATCCCACTCCTAATCCTGGTGATGTGACAATATGTTGGTACACCTGGGGAAGAGTAGGGGTCTTTGGGGGGGGGAGGGCTGATTGCTTGTCTGTCCTTATAGGGTTGTTGGGTGCTGCGACACCCCTTGATTTTTTTATTTTTATATTGAAAATTAATAAAGAAATTTGAACCATAAACTGGACAAGCCATAAGAGAATGTCTTTGGTTGTACAACACCTGGCAGGATCTTTGAATGTCAGGATGGTCAAACTCTGCTAGTGTTGCACAGCTGATCATGAACAGCAACTGTACTCAGGGCTGTGGCCTAGGGTGTCTTTCAGCAATGGGGAGACCCCTATCTCGATCTATTTGCCAGTATGCAATGTAAAAATCTCACTGATTACTGTAGTATGCAATGGTTTCAGTGTTGTTAACCCCATCCGACAAATAACAAAGGAAGACAAAATCTGGCAGGCTTTTGTAATTGAAAAAGTTCATAAAAAGGTAATACTTACATGTACATACACCTTTTTACATACATCTGTGTGTCAGCAGTCAGGCCTTTTCTGCCCCTTGCCTGGTTGAGTATCAATTATATTCACCTTCTGCTTATGACAATATACAACATGGGGTAGCCGACTTTAGTAATTAACTGTATTACTCTGTGTGTAATGATATTTTGCTTTATCAAGTGTGCATATCCACCAGAGTGTGGGTGGATAGCCATAGCTGGTGAGCCAGTCACTAAGTTTTCCATATTCTCCCATTGTATATTTCCTTTCATTTCTCTTTCTCTCCTATTTTGTATTCTGTTTGAGTGATTTTAAGAGTAGCTTGCAGCTCCCCAGATCGTGCTACCAGGCCCTTTATGTGCCGCTCATTTCATCTTCAACGTGCCGAATCCCACTAGGGCACTCTTGCCCCTCCTCGAACAATACTGTTCATAGTGCACCATTGTTTTAATTCCAAAATGACTACCTCATTTAGAAGCAGTGGTACAACAATAATGCACTCGGTACAATACCATTCCAAGATGGGCACCCAGTGCAATGTTTACCCTGTGGCCATCTTGGAATAGTATTGTGGATAGTGTATCATTGCTTTACCACTCCAAAATGTGCAATACGTTGATCCTATGTGGCCACTGTGTTACAATTTAAAATCAATGATACACTATCTGAAATATGATTGTGGTGGTGTTGCTGCTATTAGGCAGCACGTGTTTTTTTTCTACTTTTTTCTTTTGCATATACTTTGTTGAGTCTGTGCATGGTTTATTCTGGATAGCATGTGGGTGAATGCAGGGGTGGGTCAGTTAGTGAATTGATTTGTGAGTGTTAGGGTGATTGACAGTCTGCATTTATGATAATGTATTGAGTGGTTGAACCCAACAGTAATTGAAGAGGTGCTTTCAGTTATATGCCAGACATACTGGCATTGCCAATGCTTTTTCAGCTTGTATTCCACATTGAGCATTACTGAAACTGTGAAATGTCCTTCCTTTAAAGCAGTGGTTCCTAACCTGTGGTCCGGAGACCCCTGGGAGCCCGTTAAGCCTCCTCAGGGGGTCTGCGATTTCTTAGGAAATTAAATATTAACAGATTAGGTCCCCAGCTTTCAGTAATAACTCAGTGGGGGGTCCCCAGATTCGAATTATGATTCAGTGGGGGTCCCCGGGTTCCAGTAATGATAAAGTGGGGGTCAACAGAAGTCAAAAGGTTGGGAACCACTGCTTTAAAGCTTCTATTTTTCCCTCTTCTAGTTAACATTGCACCAGTGTCCTAAGCCTTTCTCAATATATTATTTGTCACCCCGTTCCTCCTATTGGGGTTTTCAGTGTTCACCTCCTGTGGACCTGTGTCCCTAGCACTGCATTCCCATCTCTGTAGTCTGTCACTCCATCCATTCTGGTACTGGATCAATTCATGGGGATTAGGTGGACGTGGGATATCGCATACCTCAGTCTCATATCTGTGCCTTCTCCGAATGCTGCTCTGAACATGGGGCCATGCTCAGGACCACTCTAAACTTATGGTGGAAGCTCAGTCTACAGTACAGAAATAATAATTTATGCACGCACACATCAATAAATATATTCTGCAAGGTTGGTGGCAGCGGCTGTCTGCCACCTAATAATTAATTATAGCAATTTTTAATATTTTTATGTTCTTGTCTTGACTATCCGCCTTCTTTCTCTTGTGCTAATTCCAGTACATTTACTGTAATGCTTCAGTATAATAAGAATACATTTCTTTTAGTTGGACATCGCTGAGGGAAAGAAGCTAGCCTTCCAAAATAGCTGTATTCCTGCTCGCACAATAAAAAGCATCAACAGATACAGCCAACATCGCAACTGTGAATACATTGAGATAGTATGGCATCGATGTTTGATCGTGAAAATAGGAAAATTAACTTAATCTGGAGGCTAAAACACTTGATGAAAAATAAACTTCGTTTTTGTTTTTTTAAGTACAGGTTGTCTGTGTCTCTAATGATCTCTGATTAGCATAAGAGAACTGCATTTTGAAATTTCATGCTGGAAAAAGAATCTCATCTCTTGAGACTGAACATGTCAATTGATGCAAAAGTCCCACCGGAGCGATGTCAATGTGAAGTAAGTAGGGGAATAAAGGCTCTGTTGGTAAGAATTGGCTCCAGGCGCAGAAGCCTCAGATTGCCAAGGTTGCCTCTTCAAAAAGTAATCATTTCTACAAAAGCAGGTCTTTCAAACCTTTTTTCAGAGAATTCTTTTGATAAAATGACTGAGACCTCTCAACTTTAAGGGAAAGGTCATCCTTTGTAAGTGCAGTGAATGCCGTAGCAATTATTTATCGCGCGTTTCAGGTTGCAATTTTTACTATCAATCTAATTCAATATTTCCTCATTTGCTGTTCATCTGGGTATATTGAAATCCACTTTACAGTATATGTTCTGCATCTAAAGTCTTTGGTATTTTAAGGTGATTTCTAGTGGATTTTAGCTAATGTTTTTCGGATAGCCTCAAGTGGATAGGAAGAGGTCTCACAAAATTAAACTATATTTACACACTATCTCCAACATCATTATTTAGAAGGATTTTCGTCCGCTCTTTTTCGGGAATGGTGACCATCGGAGTATGTGAGGCAAATAGAAGGTCCGTTTGCCAAGACATAAGGCACAAATGGGAAAAGTAGGTGGAAGAATGAGTGCAGTGATTTTCAAGTAGCAGCTCTGAAAATGTAATCACCTTATGGTATTTTCTTAAGTGAAGGAGCAAGTGCATGAATGACTCTTACAAGGTGGCTTTTAAATTCCATCCTGAAGAAGCCAGTCTGAATAAGGATGAATACATAGTATGCATTTTATAACAATAATTGTGATTAATTTATGCTTTATTGGCTGCAGCATGTACAGTATTCGGTGAGGGCATTGAGTAGTCTTGTTGATTAGTGCAGAGCGCACCCGGGATTATAATGTTATTTATAGTGTAAGGTATTTCTTTGGCAGGGATCTTTGAACATAAACCTACATTTCTTGGATCTACTCTTATTTCTACGGTGTTGGATAACCCTTTAAGTAGCAGTAATCTGAATGAAGTTAGGGTAAATTACATGTAATAAAGGCAAAAATAGAGTGCATCGTTGAAGGTGTGGTGTAGTTGATGCTTGCTCTTTGGAACTGTTTTCCAAGGTGTATGAAGTGGGAGCTGGAGTACACCAAGATAACGATTGGCTACTACCACCACCGTTGCTATAAGTGCAATAATATTGGTTTTAAAATGAGGATTACATTTTGCAAAATGGGGTTAGTACATTAAAGCATGTGTTTTTGTGGTTGCAGACCCTGTATTTTTTTGGTTCCCAAGATTTGCAACCGCAAAATCCCTTGGTACATATTACCCATAGTTATTAGAATCTGGACTTTTTCATTTGTGAAGAACTTGATATGATTCGGATGAGTAGTAATGGGTAACTAATCCAGTTGTAAGGCATTTCTAACTGAACCACTCCTCTTTTCTTCTGATTATTGTGGACTAAATTGTCAGTTTCTCAGATATATAGTCGCAAAACCATGCACTTGTGGTCATTTTTGCAATACATTGATGCACAGACTAGTTTCCTTTCATGAAATAAAAATAACTTTGTTTCTTTTCTTTTCCTATAACAATGAAAGAATCACCTTGAAGACTTAACATTCTAATAACAACAGGGGTGTGGACATGGCACTTAAAGGATGTCAGGCCCGAACTAGATATCTGGCTCCGCTCGTGGCCCACTTTGACTCTCAGGCCCAAAACAAGCAGAGCTTTCATTTGTCTGCTGCCCTCCACCCACCTCTGACCTCACGCACCAGTAGTTAAGGACTAAATATAAACCTTTGATCTAGCAAGGAGAATGAAAGACATGCCCATCTAGGGGCTGAATTTCACAATATGAAATCAGAAAGCCTCGGAAACCCTGGCTTCCATGCTTGGCTAAATTGTGTGATCCTATGCAAATTTTGTATTTCACTGAGCCTCCTTTTTTATTATCACATGTGAAAGCACCATAAAATATGTAAGTTCAAGATATGTGGTTTACAAAAAACTCTTGTGTTTGATTTAAAAATGTTGCTCCATTTACAATAATAATCAAGGGCACATATGTACATGGCCAGTGACTTCCCTTTTAGTTTAGTAATGCCATCAATATCAGGCTGTTAGAGCACATCTTTTTCTAAATTTAAACACTTTTAATAAATACCTCTTGATGCTGTGGTATATTCTGATTAACAAAAGTGAAACTCTTATGCAAATATTAATTTTGTGGTCTAGTTTGGGAAGTCAGTCTCCCCAGACAATTATGAGAGCATCATTAGAGATGGGCTTTGACTCCACCCACACTTTGGGTGCGAAGAATACATGTTTTGATTGGGCAGACGTTGAGTGCTTTCACACAAAAACTGCTGGCCATCCTCGCAGTTGTGATTATTTTGTTTATTTTTCCTACTACCTGAGCTTCAACTTTCAGGTGTATATACATGGTATTGTAATGCTGGAAAAGTATCTTAGATATACAGATATTCATATTATTTGTCTTCCTTTGTCAGCAGCAGATAGGGGAGGGCAGCAATGAGGAAAATATACTATTCCATATGTTGTTGAACTTGTGTATGTTTAATTGTGGTTGGGTTAGAGGTTGAACGAAAGAATGAGTCAGGCGAAGAGTGATTGGATGTATGAGTGACAGAGTGCATATATGATGACCTACTGAGTGCCCTAACCATCAGTGACACAAGAGGCACTTTCATTCATAAGCCAGACCTATTGGCACAACGAATACTTGTTTTTAATTTTGGAAAGACATTGTACATGATAGTTATTGCATGACTTACATGTCAATCATTCCATGGCTGGGTTCTTGTGTAGGCTTTAAGAGCCAAGCCAGACCCTGAGCTCGAGTCTCCCTTTTAATGACTCAACCACCTCTAATCAAGCACAGCTAAGTGTGGGTCAGCAAATAATGTGGCTTAGTCTCTGCATCGTACAGCACTGCAATAAACAGCAAGGCTCGTCGGGCCTCTGCAGATGTAGTTAATCAGACACCGGTCCATTCTAGCTCACCACAGTTTAAAGGGGAGCTTGTCTTACTAGACAGATGGTGTTACAAAGAGATTACCTGGAAGAGTTATGCCAGGAGCTCCAGGAAGCATCCATGCTTGTCCTTTCATTCAGTGCACAGTGGCACTGCCTTCCATCATAAGTCTGTAAAATGTGAGATAGCAGGCACCACTCTGGCTTTAGTAGCTGCAGAGAAGGAGATGAATGGAAACACCCTGACAATTCAATCATCCGTGTGTACAGCAAGATAACTCAAGACACTTTGATTTCTTCCAAAGGTTCAAAGTATGCCAGATTTATATCACAGCACACTGTTTTTTTTTCTTTTTGAGGCTTCTTTCATGGCCAGTGAAGGACATAACTGATTTTGCCTTTCCAGGTTGTTTTAAATTAAGCTATTGTTTTAACAGCATTGGGCTCCATGACAGGTTTGTAAACTTAAATCGCACAAATAGTATGTTTATCCCTTGGGTAAAAAATTACCTAATTCTCCAAGATTCTGCTTCCGTCGCCTGATCTGTTTTTGAACAGTGTGCTTGTAATTTTTCCTAGCAGCTAAACGTGTCCTTTTCTTTCCACAGATGATATGGAGGCAATTCCAGTCAAACAGTTTGTTAAACATATCAGTGAACTGTACTCAAACAACCAGCAGGGATTCACTGAAGAATTTGAGGTATGGCTTTACGTTATCTGAAGTACTCCTGTATAATGTAATTCATTTATATGTAATTAGCACGAGTTTAATGCTCTAAAATCACAGTTGCCCTGATTGCTTGTAGTGTAGCCCTGTAAGAACAATTGCATTGGTAAAATCTCAGCTGGTTCTGATTTGTGAATTATGTGCTTTACTACACCCTCCTTCAATGTCTGCCATTTCATGGGGCCTTGCACTGTTTAGTATAAACTGGTCCATTGTTGTGTTGTGGAATGTCTAAAATTAGAGAAAAGCAGCCTGCCCTTTATGTCGATCAGTTTCCAACTTTAAATCGCTTCATTGTCTACGTTAAATATGAATTGGGAACATGGTGCCCTGATGAAAATTCCAGTTGACAAATTGAAAATGCATTCCTTTGCATCCAAATGGTAACGCGTCAAGTAAATGGCAGTGACCGCAGTTGCACATTGGAAATGTACATTTATTTCTAGTGGTGCCAGTTTCAGCTGTATTAACCAGCAACACTTAATAATATTTTTGTTGAAGACCTGTCGTGCAAACGAGATTCAGTAAAAAAACACGTCTGCTGCCCGGCAGTTGGAATGTACGGCACGAGCGAATTCACGGTTTACCTGGGCGAGCCAGCGCCTATGGGAAAATGTTTTGCCACCCGTGAAACATTTTGTTGCCTTTCCCTTTTTTCGCATTTTGAACCGAAACTACGTTTGCCTTGCCTAAAGGCTTGCCGTCTTTTCAGTGCATCACAAATATATGTTTTTCTTATCAGCAAGTATTGAAAACTTTAAATAGTTATGGAACTTGGGTGATCAGTTGTGCAGATACATATCTTTTCATCAACCTTGTCCTTCCGCTTCGGAAATGTTGACTAGACGGATTCTCCCGAGGAGTACTTAATGACTAGAACAATGAGTCCCTGAACTGCAGAACAAAATAAACGTGCCCCGTGCCAGATGGGGTTTTGTGGCTGTGAATGTGCTTAGTCCTGGAAGTGATTTGGCTGAATTGGCTGTGGGTTGCATGGCTGCGCAGGAATATTGAGGCATTTAACAATGTTGATGGTATTCAGGACAAACATTTACCCTCCAGAGAGCACAGCGGGATCAGGATGATCAAATGCGCCTCAGGTTTCTCAATTATTTATGACTTGAAGTCCCAAGTGCTATTTATCACAGCTGGTTTTGACGCAGCTTAATTATTCCAAATATTAAGCACATCCATAAAATTGATGTGCCATAACAAAGGCTTTCGAGGAGCTGTATTTCAATATTTGCTATTAAGAAACAAAATTCATCTTTTTCTTACGCGCCATTATTAACAGGCCTTATTATGTACTCATGAGCACACCAAATATGAAATGAAACATTTTTAGGCTGTCTACTTAACGATGCTATGATGCTTTACATAATGCCACGTGGAATCATAACGCCACTAGGGCAAGACTTGTGCATTTCAATAAATGGACGTCCTCAGTGATTAAAAAAAGTAATGTTTTAAGACGATAAAATATACCATTCCTTCACAAAGTCAATCTTCGTAGCGCCATTGTGGTGTTTTTTTCGCCTGTTTTTTCCCGGATGACACCTAATTGATAACTTTTGCAGCATTTCCTAATTGTTTTCACAACTTTGAATTAAGTGCAAATTGACTGTGTTTCTTGATGTGAAAAGTCCGCAGAGGAATCCAGCGCACCTCAAGGAGTGTGTCAGGCTGTCTCACTTATGTGGGGCTAATTATGGATTAAGCTTTTATTGCGACCTAGTCGTAGCGTGTTTATTTTTGTTCAGTGTGTCTGTCGCAGGCACACTGATTATATTCTATTTTGTGATGCAAACGTGTAAAGCACTATAGCAAATGTGTTTTTTTGTGTGTGTGTAACTCATTATCCTTATTAAAGGAATGCAGCACTCTGAAAGCGTTTTGCAGTAAATAAAAGGGTTAAGCACCACGTCCGGAGTGATGTATTCCTTTTAGAAAGATATTCCCTACAACGCTTTTGGCGCTGGCTTGCCAAGTGTAGGTGTATTTGAGGGCACCAGAATTTGTGATTCACAAAGATCTGTCTGCCTATCTAACGATAGGCGATCTTGTTCTCGGCATATTTTTGGAACATATCGTAATGCAATAGCTGCTCCCTGAATATGCCCCCTCCCCCCCACCTCACCCATCCCCACCCCTCACCCATCTCATTCATTTGCCTTACATTTTTTCCTTACTTTAAAGTAGTGGGCGGTTGATCAGTTCAACCGAAAGTTTTAAACATGCCCTTTTAAATAATAACAAACATTCTGCATAATGTGATGATAAACTGTGTTTTGATTTGGTATGCGGTGATAAAAAAAATAACTTCAGTTTGTTAGTTATGGCTTGATACTCCTCGTCAACACTTCATTCACCACATTTGCAGCAGCTGTGCTCTGCTAATGATCCCCTGATTAGGCTTTTCCCATACCTTGCATTTGAAACTCATTGCAAGGAAGCGGGTGACATCAAGATGATTTACAAGGTCGCCGGCGAGAACATCAAAATTAACATATTCCGATTTTATTTACTTTGGCTGCAAATTGTCACCTCTTCTGTTAAACGTGCAGGCAGCGATACTGAAACCAAAACAGATGTATGCAAAACCCGCAAGGCTCAATAACAAAAAAAAAAAACACATAAAACACTCAAAGTCCATTATGAATTAAAAGCAAATTCAGGCCATCAGCTGGTAATGTTTTTCGCACACTTAACACAAACAGATGCATTCGAGACACCTTTGACCACTGCCACGCATGAAAGGCCACACAAAAACCCCTTTTTGTTCAAATTGACCTTTCTGCCTTGTAATGAGGTTTTCCATTTCAGTTACTCTTGACAGGAGCCGTGTGAACAGCCCATTTCACCCCCTCAAGGTTTCGATAGATGTTGGTGCCTGTTTTGCTGGCATTTCTGTGCATCACCTTAATTTGGATGCTCTTCCATTCCATCAACCTACTCTCCAACCCATCTCTAATTTAAGGGGTATTGTTATAATTGTTTTCTTGACAAAGTGTTTTAATAGTTAAGGTGTTTCCCGAGTGTATGCGTGACTAGCAGTTCCAGTACAGTGGTTTTCTTTCCTTTCTGAGGTTTGCTGCCCTAGTTTTTTTAAAGATAAACAAGACATTAGCCCCCGAATGCAATGAAAAACCTGTACTCTAGCAGCTAATTACGAATGGAATTGAAAAACTTGACAGAGCTGCTTATTTCTAATTTTTTACCTTAATGAAAACTGCAGGAAGTGTATATTGGACTCTTACTAGGATGTATTTTTATGTACTTAAAACTAAAACTTATAAACATATTGCACTTTATGCTGATAAAGGTCTTCTATGATAGTCTTTATATTATGTAGGGAATGCACAGAAACTCTACAATGTTTACAGTTTAATATTTTCCCCCATTTTTCTTTGTTTTTTCCCAGGTTAATGGTTTTATGGTATTGAATATCGTTGTTTCTGTTTTGCATCTCTTATATGTTGATTAGACACTCTCTGTGGTTCACACATGGCTTGGCATCCTTTCCTACCACTCACTACTTTTTTTTGCCAATTTGTTCATTTATTTTCCAACTCTATTTACTTCACAACTCATTCCATGTATTCCTCGCTCTCATTACATATCTTTTGTTTTCTCCATTCTGTTAATTTTTGCCACTCATAGCGTTTGTCTTTACCCACAATTATTTTTCTGTTTATTTCTCTTCCATTCACAGACTACTTGGTTTCTCCCTTCCTTTGTTAACTTTAACTCTTTATCGACTTCTTTCTCTTTGCACCTCTTTCTCCATCTCCTTTCCTGTTGCTCAATTTCTCCCTTAATCTGTTTCCATGCTCACATTTTGAGTCATGCCACTGACCCTTTCCCAATTCAATACCTGCTTACCCTTCCTCAGTGTTTTCTTCCCTACTCTGTTACTTACCGAGTCTTCCTATTTGCTCTTCCTACAAATCTTTTTCCTCCCATATTCTTTCTTCATTTTCCTATTTGATTTATACCCATCTCTCTTCTTAACCCTTTTCTTCCTAGTTCTTTGTCAATTATCCACTTTTCTTTCCAACCCTTTCTCCCACTCCTCCCCTTTTACCTGTTATTTTTCTATTCTGTCACTTGAAAAATATAGTAACCTTTATGGGGTGCATTCGACCAGCTAATGAGACCTATACTGAAGTTAACTGGTGGTAGTATTACCCAAATGTATTGCACTAATTAGACCTCAGAAAATATATACGCTGATTTAACCTTCTGGAATTTGACTTTGAGACCATATAAGGATACACCTGAATCTCTGCAGTGGATGCTTTCCTCCGCCATACTATTGTACCAGTGTGTTTATGCATGAAGTTTGCACCATTATTTATTGATGTTACTATGTGGTCTTACTATTTCAAACCTATCAAATTCTCTATGGATTCATTAGACTTTTTATTGCTAAGGATATACTTTTTGTAGGGTCTATTCTATAATCAATCATGTGCAAGAAAGACATTTCATTGTTAGTTCATCTGAAAGGGTTCTCGAACTGATGACTTTACTCATGGCTCTCTATTCGGTTTGCCACGGATTGTTACATTGCCAAGTTTTTGTATAGCCCACTCTTTGCAATTACTTGGACAGTTGGCTTTTTGTACATGCTTCCTCTGCAGGTATTTATGCAGTGGAACTTCGTCAAAGCAAGGTTTTCACCCGAATCACAAGATATTGTAGGGGGGGCTGGTAGGGGTCAGGTGATTTGTATGTATTGGATTATCCTTATGGAAGTGTTCCAAAAGCAGGTTTGGTCCTCGGCCTTTTTTTGTTGCCCTTTTGTTTAATCATGGCATGATTTCCATTGTAGTCCAATGGAGACTTTGTGAATCCCCTTAAATTAAGAAATTTTCACAGATTGCAAGGAGGAGACATTTGCTATGTTGATTTGTTATCCTTTACCGTTTCCTTGGGATTAGTGGCTTAAAGTCTGCAATTTATTAAGCCGTAATTGCCTTTTTGTTAATTTGTCTGAGAAGGCATTACAAAGTGTAAATAACTTAGTTCACAACAATATAATGCTGTAAATTCTAGGAAATGTTATTATTTTCAGAGTCTGCAGGATTTGTGTGCACGTCCTGCCACAAAAAAGGTTTGGCTATCCCTCAAAACCTGCTTGATGTGTCATTAGTCAATTTAATTTGTGTTCCACATACACCCTTTACTTTCTCAGACATTCACCCTAGAGATGACTCACCTTCCTATGATATGGACAATTTGGAGAATACTTAAAGTGTTACATGCACGTTTTTAATCACCGTAGCCAAGAATGATTATTCTTATACATTAAGAAAGATTACTCCATTGCAACCACACTGTGATTATGATTCATTCACGTCTTAGCACAAACAATAAGAACTGGATCACTCCTTTTAAAAATCAATCAACTTCCATTTATTCTACACTACCTCCTTGCACTTCCACTCTTATTCTTTATTCTTCTATAGCCTCTCCTAATCCCCTGAATGAAGGCACTTAAGTTATTACCATAATAGTCTGTAAACTGATCTCTTACCTGACTTACATACATCTGACAATTAGTCTGATAATTTTTGAACCACCCTCATTTTATACTTCACAACCCAACCTCTGATACAATTTTCCTTTTGTGACTCTACCCTTAATATTCATTGCCCAATACCCACCAAACATAAGTTTTTGCATCATCTAATTACTCTGTCCTGAATTTACCACACTGTTGAATTATGTTCCAAAGTGTAATCCGTTTTTAATTCCGACTCCAAGCAACTGGAAGCAATGCGTCTCTTAGCCGGCAGATAAATTTGTATATGGCAGACAGTGGCCAGAAAGAACCGTAGACCTATTACGACATGCCTGCTAATCAAAATCTTAGCATATGTATTTTAATGGTAGAAAACCATGTTGTCTACCTGTGAACAATTTGTTCAATGTAATATATTATTCTGCTGTTGGCTGTGAAAGAAAGTATGTCAGATCATACCCTACACCAGCCTTAAAACTGGAAATTATTTTTACATGTGGTTCCCATCTTTGCCAGAAAATAGAAACCTATAACTTCCCCATAGGTGTCATAAACAGAATTGCAAGAAGATCTAGTCTCTGCATGCCTCAGCAGATTGTGCGTATCATTGTTGTTTTCACTCCTGCCACTAATGTAAGGTTCCAGACTCAAAAGAATCACAAGCTATATGCTTTAAGTGGATCACATAATGTATCCCTAGATTTGTCACTGACTAGTTTAGCTGCCGATTTCTAGGCTTAGGCAGCATGGTTTGCCGCAATAGCTACTGATTGTAGTGTTTCACTTTTTTTTTATATACCTTGGCTATCCACTTTGTCTTTTCAGATGATAGACAGTCCACTTGTTAATACAGATGCTTTGGATATAGATGTGAAAATGTCCATGCAAAGCTTTGGATGGGAATTTAAAATGCATTTTTTTTGTTATGTATTAATTCACCCTGCTGGATATCTCTGGCAACTGCTCGTCTTAGCAATTATTCAAACTCTCGGACCATTCTTGATCTGCCAAGTTTAGTTCTGCAGTGGCACTGTGAAACACCAATAAGATATTGCTAGGGTTCATGCAAAGGTTTGAGCATTTTATTTATTCACTGTTTGAGCATTTTGTTGTTCCTATGCGGTCTTCTTATACTGCTTATACGCAAACTGACAAGCATGCAGACTACATAATGGGTCAATTTATGAAGTTCTCTGAATATGATATTGTTGAATGTTAGTCTGGGGCACTACATGGTCAATCTTCAAATTATAGCATGTTTGGGGGTTGCTGAAAGTAGAGGGAAGGTAGATAGGAAACAGGTGTGAGGTGACAGTCTTGATTGGAAGTCACCCTCTCAGCACTCAACTTGTGATCTAATTATTTAGGTTTCGGAGTCCAGATTTTCTTTTAGTTGGATTCAGGTATTGTGGATAGCATATAACTGAGTGACAAATGCAAATACTGACTCAGTCTTAGTGACTACAGGAACTATAGATAACCAGCCTATATTCTGTTCTAAGTCTGTAGCCAATTACTGTTTCAAGACACTATTATTCATTCCCTTCAAACTTGTGATAGTCTTTTGCTGCAGTTACTTTCAGTGTTAGCCTAAACTTCACGGCTATGTGATTCACTGCCACTGTGTTTCAAGGTCTTCCAAGTTGTGATATTCAAACAAAAAAAACATCAACATGGATGTTTGTATACAAAAAAAGAATCCCTCTTGGGATTTGCAAGTGGAACAATGTAGAGCAATTGACAATAGAGCACCAAGTTCAGAATAAATTGACATTTTTTTTGACCCTGCATTGGAGTGTCTTTTGCACAACATCTGCATTTTGGATGAAGAAGATTGGAATCTGTGGTATGGATGCCACATAGCCACTTGACATGCAGCAAACCATTCTCCTTACCCCAGGCAGAGTTTACAGGGATGACAGATATCATCTTTTCCTGAGTGGGAGCATTTGAACAATGTGGTTATCAAGAGCCCTGGTTGGTAATTAAGCAGCAATAATCACATGATTCATTTGGAATTGCATGTCATTCGGCTGGCCTTCAAGGATTTTCTGCCTTCCATAAAAGTCAGGTCATTCCTGACAAAAAACATGACCGACATGTTGTCTTGCAATGAAGTTGAGTCCTGTGCCCTGTGTCAGGAAGCAAAGTCTTTTGCAGTAGCTGTAACCTCACAGGATCGCCCTGATGGTTAGTCATGTGACTGGGTCAGTCCATGTTGGATCAGACCAAGTCAGCAGATGTTGTCTTGTTGATACTGAGTGGCATCTGTATGGGGAGGTGGCACAGGGCACCTCTGATTTCTTCCCCCCAGTGCTGGTGAGTTCTCAGCCTATTGCACCTTGAGTTTTCTCCTCAAGAGTCCCTAGGAGATGTGCCCTGATTTTGGTGGGACTCTTTTCTCCTTAACACATTTTCTGCTCTGCTGCTAATCCAACAGACCTTATGAGATCAGGCATGACCAGGCTTTGCTCTTTTTGGAAGCCCTGGACTCAGCCTGGAGAGTTTAACCTTTGAGCTCTCGTATCACATACTACACCATCTGCGTTGTCTGCCATTTAGAGAGGATCTGCTGTTCCAAGTAATAAGCACAATAGTGCATTCAAACCCCCACAACCTACACCTTGATGCATGAGATTGAATGAAACTTTGGCTGGCACCTCTCACAGAAGATCAAAACATCCATGTGCCTTTAAACAGTCCATTGTCTCCTCTTACCTCTTGGTGTGAGGGGAAGGTTGATCATCTGAAGACTAAGCTTTCTGATGTCTTGTTTGTTTTGCCTTTGCCCCGGCAAGGTTTTGTTGTTGACATTGGTAAACGTTACTTCTTAGTTTTGACAATCTTTTTTCACTTGCCTCATCGGTCCATTTTGTTCAAGTCATCAGTTGTGATGCATTATTTGAGGGGACTTTCACCTAATTTCCCCCCTTCTCCCTTTAGTGTGCTGTGGTGAAATCTGAATTTGGTCCCTGCTTATCTGATGTGTTATTTTTTTCAAGCCTCTGCATAGTTGAATCCTGGGGCTCTGAAGGCCTGGTTTCTCATTGCCATAATTTCTGCATGCTTAGTGAGAGTGTTACAGGTATTATTGTTCCAGCCTTTGTATGCTACCTTTTTTAGTGACAAGTTTGTGCTTTGGAAATGCTAATTTTTTCTTCAATGATGTGTCTTTTCTTTCTTTTCATCACACTCTGTGTTCTTCTCTCTACAACATACAAGGATGAGGAGTGCTGCACATGCTAGACCCTAAGTATGCCCTCAGTGTCAAGATTGAGTAGACAAAGGTTACTGAGTGGATGATCAGAGTTTCAGATTCGCTGATCAGAAGAAAAAGAATGTCCAGAAATGGACCTTAAGATGATGTGTTGTCTTTTTCCTCATATTGTTATACTTTGTCCAAGAATGGTCTCCTGAAGACCTTACGGACAATTATACTTTTGCTGAACTTGCTACTGCAGGCCTTGTTACATATGTTCCTCCTTTTGACCTCTGCTAGGTGGCATCATTAATATCCATCTGTACTTTCTCCAGGCATGATTCTATTGACTCCCAGTCCACTCTTCAGAACCTCCTCATTGTGGGGCATTACTTTGTTATTGCTTCACAAGGTGAGGAATCTCTGGTAAAAGCATTCACCTGGAAACAAAATCTCTTTCTGGGGGCTACTCGGTCTAATCACATCACTACCATACCTCCTCCCCATTGTGTGAAGTGGAGATTTGGGAGCCATAAGGCTTCAAGTTAAAACATGCACGCTATCAATATTTTCATTTTGTGAGTCATGCTTAATGTCTGAGCGTATGCAAAATGTAATTGAATCACCTAAATTCAGATTGCAGCGGTGACACCAATATAAGGCTTCTTGTCATCATGTCAAAAGGTGAGACAAAATTACATGGGGCCAGTGGTGCCACCTATTGGTCCAGAAAAGTCACTGTAAAGAGTTTCCTAGGTTCAATTTTGTGCCCAGGGAGAGTCAGAGGTGAATAATTTGTACTTCAATGGAGTATCAGAAAAAGTGTTTTTGACTGTAACATATTTCATTAGTCATGTCCCTCAATCCAGGGTAGGGCTGGCCGTTAGGTCACTGACATTTTCCTGGTGAGCTGAAGGCGATAGAGGGCTTCTTTTAGAGCCGGATTGGCCTTCAGGACCCAACAATGGACCCATTTTTTATTTGAACTTACACAGTCTTGGGGTAGTTTGAGCATTCTTGCCAGGGCTGATTTTGTTTTCCAGTCTGTCTTGTGTCATTCTGTGCCAGATTTAAGTATACAAAAAAGCAATGGATCTGGACTTCTTTAATTAATCTCAGCCACTAATAATTATTGGGGCCAGCCATGGACGTCAGTTCGCCAGAATGCCAGGGGTGGCGGAAGTGACATCACACAATATTTGACCTTCACTTCCGCATGCACACACATTCACAAAACAAGGTGAATTGTGCCCCAAGAGACATCCATAAGCATAAGGAGAAGCTATGGACGAGCTGCTGCTCTATTCCAGACACTGGTCTTGCCCCCCTGAGGCCAGGGGTCGCAAAGGAAGTGCCAGGGATCACATGGAGCAAGCCAGGGGTTGCAGCTGAGACCCCTAAATGACTTCCATAGGGACAAATTGCCAGACCATCTTTATTTTGCACATCATTCCACCTCAGTTTGGACCCAGCCTGCAAATTAGTCTTGACTCTGCTCCAATGGGAACAGTCCAGCCTAAAGTGCCAGGCCAGGTCCTTCCTGAACCAGAACACAAGTAGTCCAGAGCCACTTTCACCCTTTTTAGGGCTCGTCAGCCAAGTATAGCTTGGTTTCAGTGGCAGATCCATATCTAGGCATACCTGACAACTTAGTGCATCATATTGAAATATACAAAAAAGTGATTTATGGAATAATTGAATTAAACTCAGTCACTGGTAATAACTCTGGGCCGCATCCCAGTTCTTTGTTATTTTGCACACCATGCCACCACAGTTTAGACCCAGCTATATACAGTTCAGTCTTATCTGTGCTCTAATGGAAAAACCTCAAAGAGGACTAGGTGGGAAGGTCCAAGCCTTGGCATTATGTAGTTGAAATCTCATGAAAGTAGTCTTAATGATTTAAAATACTCCTTTTTTGCTCTATGCATTAAAACACGGAAACAGCCATTCTGTCATTTGCCTGCTTGCTCATCTCAGTGGAATTGATGCTTATTGACATACCTTCGCTGTTTTATTGGCACACCATACAAAACAGATTACTGCTTAATCAATAATTAGAATAGTGCTTGATCAATAATAATTCTGACATCTTGTAATTTACTATGTTGGCCTAATGAGCTTACTTATAAGAAATTATTCCTGGCTCTGAAATAGGTTGCTTGAGTCTATTTGATTTGTATCGCCTTCAAAATAAAGAATATTGCGAACAATTTGCTAGAAAAATTTGTTCAACGAAGACGTGGTAAACAAATTAAATTAGACTATAAAAATGAATACATTTGTATAATAATGAATTAGTATGTTTACCGCGATGTTTGCTCAATCTCTCTTAACAGGAAGTGCAGCGCTGTACAGCCGACATGAGCATCACAGCAGAACATTCCAATCATCCCGATAACAAGCACAAAAACAGATACATAAACATTGTCGCATGTAAGTAAACAAATATTAATAACTTTACAGAGTTCCAAAGAGAAATTACCTGAAAGCATGCCGATTAAGATATGTTCATGATTGTAGTCATTAAGCACTGTAGGGGAAATTACTGTACATATTAATCGAGATACATTTCAACAGATGGGTTACTATAAATTAAACTCTTTAGAACACAATGCTAACGGTATCCTCAGTGAGATTTTTAAGACAACACCGGAGGCTTCTATTAATATTCCTTATCTTGCTTTAATCAAAATAACCAACAAGTTATAACAAAATACTATACTTCCCAGAATCCTACGGGAAGTGAACAACCAAAATAAAAGGTGTAAACCATCAGAACTAGGCAGTGGCCACTAAAGTACCTTGACTGCATGCAGCCTGTCTTTCCTTGCTTCTTGCTCTTAATTTTGATATTTTGCTCACAGCTATATTCAGTTTCTACACGTGTGTCTGTCAATATCAAATGATTCCTATAGATGCTGGTTTATTCAGATATTTGTCTTGTAAGGCATTTGGTCTTTGTTTCAGTAATGCACAGTGTGATTCTAGCATATTTGACGAAACATTTTTATTCCCAAGTGCTCCCTTTGTCCCATTTCTGCACTCATCCTGCCCATGATTGTGTTTTTATTCCTATCAAACAATTCTTCAACTTGCACTTTTGCACAGGTATGTTGTGATCACTTCAGGTTAGCCAACACGCACAGAAAAGTTTTTAGCACACGTTTTCTACACCCCCTTAATGCCGCTCTAGTTGTGAAAGAACCAGTAGGAGCTCCACCGCTAGGGCAATGGAGCGTTTCCTCCCCCACATCCCCCCCCCACCAGCAGCTGCAAAACCCTTACAAGAAAACAATAAACTGCGTTTATTGTAATTTCTTGTAAATCGTTGGTGCCACAGCACTGAGGGGAAGTGCACAGCACTCCACCTCAGTGCGCATGTATGTTTGGCCGGCCGTGATGGGCCAAACATGCATACACACAGGGCTCTCTCAGCATGCATAGGCTCCCGGTCTGCCTGGGAGCGCCCTGGCTGGGCACTCCCAGCCTATCCTGATGCTGCTCTGAGCAGCGTCAGGATTGGCCTCAGGTCAGGATTGGAGCCTTCACTAAAGGAGCAGCGCGGTGGTGGCGGCTACGGTCCAGGTAAGTATTTTTTTTGTTTATTTTTATTTAATGTTTATTCCTCCCTCGCCGTCCCACCCCTTCAGCGCCCCCTGACTGGAAAGAACACTAGCCTCTGCCAGAGTTCGGCAGCTTATAAACCTGCCATCTGCATGCAGGCTTTGTATACAACAGTCCCACCTTAAGGGAAGTAGGCCTTCAGCAGCTCCCAACATCCTCTGGCAGAGAGGGACCACCTACTTCCACACTGCTGCTTTTTTTCTCTAATACAAGAAGGGTTTGTCAAAGTTAGCTGGAGGAAAGTGCTTCTATTCTCTCACACACATCCAGGGAAGTGTTACACATTTCTGCAGCTATTTAGTTTTCTTATCAGTATAGTCACAGTAAGGGTTCTGACAGAAGGGGTTGTTCATTTATTTTCATTTATATTCAGTTCTTCTAATCAGTTTCAGCCTTAACAAGTTTCAAATATGAGGAGAGTCATTTTTTTCACATAACAATGTTTTCATCCTATCAACAGTGGCATCTTTCGTTAAAACATACAGTGTTCTCTTATTGTAAAATATCTCTAACAATATGGAGTTCTCCATTTCACAAGCCTTGTCTAAAGCTGCATGTCCCTTCTACAGGATTCGGCAGCCTTGCCTTGACTCTGAACATAAAAGAACAACAAATATTTTTTTGCAGTGGTGGACACTGAGCCCATTTGACTTGCTGGGGCACTTGGTGTACAACTCATAAGGGTCTCATGAAATGTTTTTCCTTTTGTGTAAAAAGAAAATGCAATTAAGTGGTCAGCAAGCATGTGCCCTTGCCTTTGGAGAAGGATATTCCTTCTCTAAATTCATTGTGATGAGTCTCCATCCCCTCTGCTAAAGATAAAGAAGTCTGTAGTCTTGTTAAATGAAGTGAGAACGTCTAAACCAGGATTCAAATGTGTGGATATGACCAGTGCAGGGAGTCCTGCATATAACACCATTCACAAAAATAAGCATCAGCCACTGTACTTCGTGATGACTGTGCCTGGTCTAGATAGGTGAATGCTCAGACTTTTTTTTACCATTCACCTCTATAAAAGTCTTCAAACAAAAGCCCTTCAGCTTCACTATCTGCCTCTGTATTGGACATGTGTCCAGATTTAATTTGAGAGGTAATCCATTTCTTCATTCAAAAAATATCAAAGCATTACCATTTCCATGGAGCCTAGTGTGCCCAATTTGAAAGACATTATTGGGGAACGTTCTAGTCTCACATCTCCTGCAATACCCCAAGTCCTTGTTAAATGACCTATACGATCCTACAACTTACTTGGCAGGAAATTAAGGCAAAGCCAGTACCTTTATTTGGTTCTTTTTACATACTTGGAGAAATATTACAACCATTTTGTTGTCAGTTACCTGAGTGGAGGTAAAACTGTAGCCTGGGGAAGGTTGAGATCTCCTTGCATTGTTCATATTGTATACACATTTGTCTACAGATCAACATAATCTGCTGTAGATATTATTACCCATGTTGTCAAAAGTAACCCATTCAATTGAGTCTAAGCGATGGTTGTAGGATTGATTAAACATGGAATCTCAAATGTAAGCAACCCCTTCTTTGGTGGAAGAAGTGTTCAAATCCACTTGTTAAAGTATGGAAGTCTGTGATATTGCGGGGACTCATTCAGTTAAAGTCTCTGTTCCCGTCATCAAGGCTAATCCTCTCCACCTACTTTCCTCAGGTTGATGGATCTTTGACGCTGATGGAGGTTAAACAGAAGCTGTACATCACATTAGGTTATCATAACAATTTCTAGTCTGTCATTCAATAATGAAAGTTTGTTATGGGTAAAAGGGTTTTAACAATCAAATATTTTAGTAATTAATCTTTATTAAACTCAGAAGAGAAAATTAATTAATCTCAATCATTAGTTTTGCCAGAAATTAATAAACAAATAAGTATTCAATAAACCACAATAAAAGTGTTAAGCACATTCCAGAAGGGAAAGAATCCCAATTCTGGCCCCTCCAACTCCACTGGTACTTACTGCTAAGCTCTATGCAGCACCTGCAGTATAGTGCCTACTGCTGCCTCTGCCTCCTGGTTTCTGCTTCTTGACTGTTGACCCCTTCCTGGCTTATGGTTTCAGGCCCCCTGCCTCCCCTGTGCTCTTTTCTGCTCCCACTTAGGCCCCACCGCATCCTGCTGTTTTTTTCTCACTCTGACCCCCCCCCCAACTCCTCGCATCCCTTCCACTCCAGGACCAGTTTAATGGTGGTAGCTGTGCAACCCCATTGAGCAGGCCCCTCCAGCTCCCCTGGCACTTACTGCTAAGTGCTATATAGTGCCTTCAGTATAGTGCCTACTGCTGCCCCTGCCTCTTGGTTTCCTGACACTTCTGCCCCCTTCCTGGCATGTGGTTTCAGGCCCCCCACCTCCCCTGTGCTCTTCCTGCTCTTTTCTGACCCCTCTCAGGACCCCTGTGTCCTGCTATTTTTCCTGCTCTGCTTCCCCTCCTAGACACCCAGGACCTACTTAATGGCAGACACTGCAGAACCCAAGGCCCCTTGAGCTCCCATGGCACTTACTGCTAAGCACTAGATAGCGCCTGCAGTATAGTGACTACTGTTTCTCTGCCTCCTGGTTTCTGCCTCCTGCCTCTTCTGCCCCCTTCCTGGCAGGTGGTTTCATGCCCCTCTGCCTCCCCTACACTCTTCCTAGTCTATTCTTCCCCCACTCAGGCCCCCTGTGTCTTGCAGTTTTTCTCGCTCGGCTCCCCCTCATGGTCCTACCTAACGGTGACCACTGCAGGACCACACAGCAGGTGCGCTGCTGACACTCCAAAAGCATGCCTGTCAGCACATGGACCGTGCCCAGCGCCAGGACCCCTGGTCCTCCCACCATCTGCAGATATGCCGCAGACAAGCTCCTGGTCCTCAGCACTGGATGCCAAGACACTCACTGCTGCATGGCTTCCCCTGAGCTCGGCTGAAGGGCCTTTCATCTGCTGTCAATGCTGCTTCTCCTGCCTCATAGGACAACCCACACAGGACCCATCACCTCTACCTCCCAGAGGACCACCTCCAACCCGAAGCAGTTACCTTGCATCCTGCTCAATGCCCGCTCCTTCAGCAAACATGCCTCAAAGATCTTGGACCGCATCACCCCCCCTCACCCCAGATGTTTCCGTCATCCCTAAAACATGGTGCAATACCGCCTCTAACCCCCACATCGCCAACCCAGACAGACACAAGATGATACAACAGGACTGCCCCAAAAAGCATGGCAGAGGAATCGCAATAATTTTCAAGGAAACCATCCAATGCTACTGCCACGAACAACGAACCAACACCAGTCATGGAGCACCTTAAATTTCTACTACACATCGACTTCAAGACAACCATAAGGGCTACCCTCGCATGCAATCCACCAGGACCTCGACCAGCTTTGTGCAATGTCATCAGCAGCATCACTGCCCCCTTCGCCATCGACTCCCTCTACTGCACGCTGCTTGGGGAACTCAGTTTCCACATCGAGGACCTTAAAGACTCCAACTCCACACCCCTATTGGAGAACCTGAGCAACATCAGACTCACCCAATTAGTCTCCAAACCCACCAACGGAGCCTGACACACCCTCTACACCATCTTCCCCTCCAGTGACAGAATCAAATTCACTCATACCACTGAACTTCTCGGCCTGGATCAGTAAATGCGCTGACAAAGTCGTCCCTCTGACACCTGCAAAAGCCAACAGGACATAAGGACTAGTGAGCTGGTAGACCACAGAGCTTAGAACCACCAAGCGTAACTGTTTTTGACTCAAGAAATATTTGCACATATACAAGTGCCCCTCAGACAGAGCTGCATACAAATCAGCACTCAGACTATCACTGGTGCATCAAGGAGGTTAAAAAAAACAGCCATCACCAACTGCATCAATGCCACAATGAACCACACCAAGGAACTATTCAAGATCTTAAAGGAAGTCTCCAACCCGACTGCCACTGAAAGCACAGTACACCCCTCCAAACAGATCTGCTAATCACTATCCAACTGCTTCCACAGCAAGATTGCCAATATCTACATCTTAAACTCTCAGCCCACTTTGCCCGACCTGACAACCTCATCCAGCCGGCGAACCCTAGCCCAGCCTTAACCACCTGGTCTCCACTTGACATCCAGACCACTGCTACCATCATGTCCTCCATCCACTCCAGGGCAGCCACCGACTCCTGCCCCCACCATCTCTTCAACCATGAATCCATCATAATCAGAACTGAATTCACCAACCTCCTCAACGCTTCCATCTCAACAGCATCCTTCAAAGACAGATGGAAGCATACAGAGACCAGACTCCTCCTAAAGAAGCCCTCAGGTGACCCCCTGAGACCTCAAGAACTACTGGTCAATCTCCCTGCTTGCATCCCCAGCCAAAGTACTCGAGAAGGACATCAACCAACAGCACACCAACAACCTAGAATGGACCAACCTACTCGATGCATCACACTCAGTTTTCCAGGCCATCCATAGCACGGAGACCATGCTCATCGCTCAACAGATGACATCAGAACCCTCCTCGACCAAGGAAAAACAGTGGCTCTGATTCTTCTTAAGCTATCAGCAGCATTTGACACTGTCACCCACTGTATCCTTGTCGACAGACTCCACAACATTGACGTTTAACAACACAGCCTCAAGTGTATCACCGCTTTCCTTGCAGAACACAACCAGAGCATCTGCCTACCTCTGTTTGCATCCTCTCCCAAGAGCATCATAGGAGTGCCCCAAGGATCATTGCTCAGCCCCACACTGTTCAACACATACATGGTCCCCTCCCGCCCCCCTTTGCGGACATCACCAGAGCCCACAGACTCCACATCATCTCCTATGCCAGCGACACCCAGCTCGTCATCCAGCTCACCAAAGATCCCTCTAATGCCTAACCAACTTCTGCAACGCCATGACTGATGTAGCCGACTGGAAGAGAGACAGCTGCCTCAAATTGAACTCAGACAAAACCGAGGTACTGATCTTTGGAAAGCACACCTCTGCGTGGGACCACAGGTGGTGGCCAGAAGAACTTGGACCCACTCCCACACCGACTGACCACACTCACAACCTTCGCATAACCTTGGGCAGCCAACTGACCATGAAACAAGTCAACGCAGTCACCTCCTCCTTTTCCCTCACCCTCAGCATGCTCAGAAGGATCTTAACATGGATCCTACTAAACACCAGAAAGATTGTCGCACAAGCCCTCGTCACCAGCTATCTCGGCTATGGCAACACTCGTGACACCAGCATCCCCTCCTCAGAAGACTCCAGACAATAAAGAAAGTGACCGCCAGACTCATCCTGGACCTCCCCTGTGTAACCACATCACTCCTCAACTCAGGAAACCCCACTGACTCCCTGTCCAGAAAAGATTCCAGTTCAAAACACACACACATGCCTACAAAGCTCTCCACAAACTGGGACCGTTCTACATCAACCACCGACTGAACTTCCATCTTCCCTTGAGACACCTGCTCTCTTCCTCACTCCCCCTCACACAAGTCCCCCGCATCCATTGCACCCGCAGCAAGCTGCGCTTTTTCTTCATTGCTGCCAAAGCCTGGAATGACCGCCCCCTCCACTTCCGAACAGCACCCTCCCAGGCAGACTTCAGAAAGCAACTCAAGACCTCGCTTTTCGATGCAGACACAGCACCCTCAGTTCCCCAAGACCCCTAGAGGTGCTAGTGTTGCACTTTGCAAATGACTGATTGATTCTAGGCATGAGAATGGTAAATGTGTCTGTCCAGAAACCTGTAAGGAGTTCTAAATTCAAGAGAAATTATAAAGCTCTAGTATCAAACGTTGCCGCTACAATTCAATAATCTATCAAAGCAGAGCTTCCCAGAAAGAGAGGTTAAAAAAACTCGGTAGAGTCTCCAAGCCGCATATGGCATGAAAAGTAAGGGATGGGCAAAGTACAAGGAACACACGCAATTATGGAGAGGCAAAATTGATGTTTCAATGTCATGTTGCTTCTTCTTTCTTCAGTTCACCAATCAGCTTCCGATGCACCCATGGGAACGCTTTCACTACCTGTCTTCTCACAATAACACAATAAACCTCAGACAGCAACTTCTGAAACCAAACTTAAGTCTTATTGTGTAATTCTTTCATCTAAGTTCCCATAATTCATAATCTCATTGAAGACTGCATTCCTGAGTCTGAACTTTTCTATCCGTCTAAATAAAAAGTATGTTAATTAGCTAACAGTCTTTTTAGAAGTAGAAACATCTGTATACATGAGAAGAAAAACATTTTGCGCAACAACTGTTCTTCGTGATAAGCAGGTCTTTCAAAATGTCAAGATCAAGCCTCGTACTGTTTCTACAATTCTGTCAGTTTACTTAACTATAACATGGCAGTGTCTTGAAGTTTCAGGCTCAACACATTTAAGTACGGTTTCCTACTATGATTCTGTATTTTATGCACATTTTAAGCATAATTAGCTTTGAACATTATTCAGCATTATTTTTTACACGTTTAAAATGCTCCATCATCTGTAACTTGTGAATTTCCCCATGGTACCAAACCAATGCATCAGAATCTGGCTTGTCATTGTGAATATCTGGAGCATCTGTCTCCTCAATAGCATTAGTATAATGAGAATCTATTTTGTCAATCAAAAATCAACTTACTGACATCAAAGCCCCTACGTCTTAGCTTGGATGTCTGGGTGGGTGCAAGTCAATATTCATTTGGGGAGAACCTGCACAACTGAGCAATCAGTACAGCTGTAAACCCCCAGGAATGGATTAGGAGCCACTACAGATTACTTGAGTCTGCAAAACATAGCCTACTTTAGAATAATTCCCAGTGATCCTGCGGAGGCGAGACATCCGCAAGTAATACGTGCCATGGTAATTCCCTGTAGCAGTCTCATGTTTGCTGTCAATAGATTGCACAGTGCTGATTCCATTTTGTCAAAAACCTTCCGAGGAAGTTTACATGTTCAGTATCATAATCTAGTCCTGAACCACAGCATGTCTTTTGTGGCTACAAATGTTTCAGGTCAGTTTGGCTAACTCGAGGTATTTTGTCACAGGCTGAAAGCTTCATTTGAAACTTTCGGTTTCGGTCACATTCAGAGTTTACAATCTGTTTAGTCAGTGTGGAATAGATGGTCGTTGAAAGGGTATGTTGATCCAAGTTCGGATATTGTTATTTTTGTAAAATAAAATATACATTTTGGCATCCTTAGATAATCATGGTAAGACTTTAAAACCTTTAATTTCAGCCATTAATCCATATCGACTGAATATACTCGGTAGATAAGACTTGTTGGAGAACATATGCTGGTTGGTCATTTTCCTTTTGCTAATCTACCTATTCCTGAATAAAATCCTTTTTGAGATGTTAATTTACTCTTCCAACTCTCTGTTGCTTGGCCTGATAACATTTTGTAAGACAACAGCTTCTTATCTGCATATTCACAACACCAGTGTGTTTTGCTTCTATAGGAACAATTACTAATGACAGCTGATTTCTAATGTCCAAGATTTAGTATTTCCTATCTGATAGTTTTTCCTATGGGGCCTACTTAAATAGCTTTTGTAAAGAAATATAAATACCTTGAGAACTGTTGAATATCCATATTTTCCTGATCAAACCAAATTAGTTTTTTGTAGGTCCTTGAAGGCTAATGAAAATAAATCAAATTCCTAAAGAGGCTTTTCTTCATAATCTTTCATTTGTTTAAGTAAATCATATGCCCATGAGTATTCTCTGACTTTAGTCTTTTGGGGGTTAAATGGTTCTGAACCTTTGTGACGTGGCGTAGTTTCACTCGGGTCAGGAGTGTGTCTGAATGACATTCTGTGAACAGGTTATTGGACTAAAGACAGTAGTTTCCACAGGTTTTATTGCAAGCTACCTCTTCATATTTCTATTACAGTGGTCAATATGCGTCAGAGAAATGTAATACGAGTCTCTAGACTTGAAAACAAATTGCAGAATTCCCTAGCTAGGTAGAGTTGGAAAGTCCTGATATTTAAAATACGAGGTGGTTATTATCCCTTAGTTTACTTGTTCACACTTTTTCCCGTCCTTCCTATCCTGTAAGCAGCTTCTATATTTGCTAATACTTCAAGCAGTCTTAAAGAAGGTTCATATATCTTTCTTGGTTTCATTTTGGGACCATTTCTATTTCGCTTCATCATCCTTGAATGACTGTTATGCAAGAAAGTATGATAATTGCAAATTAGGGGGCATTGCTTGCTTGTTTGTTGGTGTTTGCCTTTCATCTATTGGTTGTTCACTTCCTACAGGATACTAGAAAGTGTAGTTTTTTTTTTTATACCCTGGCTGCTATTCGGATTCAAGCACAAAGGTTAAGCATAGTGCTCACCTTCCTCTCTCTAATAAAATCAGTGCTTCCCAACACTACCTGGTTAGGAAAATCCGCATTCTAGGCACATTTGTACTTAAACGTAACAAAAAAATATTTTGGTGCCAATTCTGAGATATGAGATCAATGTTGAACACCAGGCAACACATTATAAGTAGGGCTACCATAACACTTTGTAATATCGTGTTTTTGCAGTTCCTGTGAGTTGTTTGCAGCTGCACAGATATACACAACTATTTTTTACACATAATTTGTCTTATAGAAAAATAAGCGGTGCCTCAATTTGAACTTACCTTTCTACATTATGGTCTGCTTTTAACATGCCTCATTTTCAATGTCACTATCATTTATCCCTGATAAATGATAAATTGGTAAATTGTCCGTTTGATACTTTTGCTCTTCATGACACACTGACTAATTGATCTTGTTGGCAACTCCACAGCACTAACAGTTATCAAGATATCTGATAATTGATGTGTAATTACTGTCTAGGTTCTTATAATTATGCATTTCATCCTCTTAAACGTTCTTTCTAATCGTTTTCACATCTCTGAAGCTTTTGAGAAGTTCTATGCCATGGCCTATTACTATCACCCTAACTCTGCAGTTGATGGATTCCTAAGAAAGCACCCCAGGTCTTGTACCCACTATTGGTGTGAAAGGAGAGAGACGTGGGCTGCCTATCTCCATTGATTTATCAGACCAATCAAGTTCTAATTTAGTTGACAGAATCCGCAGTGTATTGATTCGATATATTGCCTTGAATTCATTATCTGGGCCACATCTACTCGTCAGTGTGTGATCTGTAATTATCTCTCTCTGCGCACTCTCCGCTTGCACATTCACCGTCCCAATTAGTACATGCGGTCTACACCCGGTATGTTTTTATTAGATTTTTTTTTCCATTATTGTTCTGTTTTTTTAAATATATTTCTGTTTTGCCTTGCCTAACGTAATGTTTCCTTTTCCGTTACACTTATGACACCAGTGTTTTTACTACTTTGCACTGTCTCTCTTCACGGGTGTTCTGTTTAGTCTGCTTTTTTGCCTGGTAAATGTAGATCATGTGATTGTCACCTTTAGTGATCCATTCAGTAAGTATTCATACATCAACTCTAGTGAGGTTATATGTTGCTTGCAAATAAACAATATTGAGTGACGTGGAAGTTCCTGGGAAATATCAAGTGTCCACCGTCAATTTAGTTTACAATTTGAAGAAAGGAAACCCTGAACAATGTTAATGTCCTAAATGGGCCTAGCAAGCTGAAATGATGCAGCATGGAAGCTTCCTCTGTAAGTTCCTTTTAGGGAAGCTGTGGCTTATACCTGGATTTGATGATGTGCCTCTTGTATTCCCCCACCCCCTATAGCTGTATATCACCACAGATATTGCCTGGCCTATTGTATAAGATGAAATCTGTTAATACGCTGGGTCTTGTAGTGATTTTCCTGGGAAGTGCCCATTCTAGCCAAAGTAGTTCTGTGATTGTTTTCATACTTTAAAAAAGTACACTAAATACGCACTACCAGGGGTGGCTTTCAGAAAGTAGTCATGGCAGTAGGCCTCACTGCAGAGTGGTAGGATGCTACAAACTATGCAGTATCTCAAAGCATGAGCCTGCATTTTACTGGTGTGGTGGGCTCTGTCTCTACAGCAAATGCATCGCAGGCATATACACACACTCACTCATTATCACTCACTTCTGTTTGACGTGTTGAAGCTCACCTTCTCTATTGTTTCAGTGGGATGGTCATCTCCATGAAGGCGATGCAGTCCCTGAATAATACCCAACACCCCCACCTTTCATAGATGCAGACATCTTCCCACCAGGCAGCCTGGAAGCCACAGTCTATCGCCCGTGGCGCGCAGTAGGCGTGGTTGCATTTAGGTGCTACACTTGCAGGTGTGCACATGTCCACCAGCTGCTGCAGCCTCGTGTCTAATTCAGAGCTCTGCTTGGTAATGCTCTTGGAGCATGATGTATGTAAATTTAGATTCTGCTGACATCTGCATACGTGCAGAGGACAATGAGAGACCGCTGGACATTCCAGTATTTATTTACATATATTAGAGAGTAATAGTCATAAAACTGGCTCCTTGAACACTACCATGAAGAATCAGATTGGTAAACACAGACTAAGTTTACAAATCGACTTATATTGTCAGGAAAAAAGCAGAGAAACTAATCTGTACTCGCAATTACCAGCTGATAGAAAAGGAGTCAAATGCCACAGGATAAAATTATTCAGGAGTGACGCTGTACTGCACACGTCCGTCTTGCAAGGACAGCTTCAGTTTCCCAATAGATAGTCGTTTCTGTGACCCAGGTCAAATGTAAAGCTACATTTAGACTGCAGAGAGTTAATTAATTTCATGATTTCAGGGGCGCTGATTAGCTAGCTATGTTCTTCAATCCTCCGACGTTTTCGTGATTGTTGATCGCCAGGTCCTTCCCCCCATCACGTATTTCGAAGTTAGATCAAGGCATGCATTATTTAAATAACACCTGCCAATCACACACTAATAGAATGATACCTTAAATGCAAGCACCATTAATAGCATCCTCCTTACACTTCCCCTCCTCACTTGAAGTCCCTCTTGTTACCTCACTTTGATTTCAGTACAAAACAATGTTGGGTTTATTTCGTGCTTCCTCAAGATAATTGGACAGGGCAAAGATTGCCTGTGCTGAATCATTCCAATGTAAGCATTCGCTTAATATACTCAGCGTTTGTCACCTGTGCCTTTGAAAGAACATCAGCTGTGTTCTCCGCTAAAGTTGTATGCCTGTCACTATAAATATATAGTGAAACTGGAGTACTGCAATCAAGGGTGATGATTCCACGAATTACAGAAAAGCAGAACGCCACACGTGTGTTTCTTTTTTAAGTCTGGCATTATTCCTAGCATGTGTAAAATACTGTGATAAGCACTTAATGCATACCATGCACGAAAATGTTTTGTAAGTTGTTTCTATATTTTGTTTCTTTATAGATGATCACAGTAGAGTAAAATTAAGACCCTTACCAGGAAAGGATTCAAAGCACAGTGATTTCATTAATGGCAATTATGTGGATGTAAGTCCGAAGCTATTTTTACGGTGCTGCTCTTTATTGCATGATCAATTTGTTTTCTAACTATAGAGTCCATTTTAGCTGAAAGAATGTTCCCTCTAACCCCCTCTGCCCAGCCTGCATGGTAAGCACAGTGACAGACCTGCATGCATTACAGTCTATTACGAGCATTCGTCCTGCTCTCTGTAAATTATTAATCGAGTTTGCCAAGAAATAGCTTTGGCCTTTGTGTCTCTGTTATCTTTGAAGGGATACAACAAAGCAAAAGCCTACATTGCCACCCAGGGACCCTTAAAGTCCACATTTGAAGACTTCTGGAGGATGGTTTGGGAACAAAACACTGGAATCATCGTCATGATCACAAACCTTGTGGAAAAGGGAAGGGTAAGTGCTTCTTCAAATGTGCCCTTTTACAGGTAATCTCGCCCAGGCAGCTTCTGCACTCTTTGTGATGGCTCTTAATGCAGGCATTACCGAGGTATGGGTACATGGCATTTCACTATGCATTCTAGCCTGCTATTACATCTCTCTGTAAAATGGTGTCAATTGAGGCCTGAATTGCTGAATGTACATTGGGCCTGCACTCTGCATCACTTCATGGCATTTAGATTGGAAATATTGCACACTGAATTATGCTGCCTTTTCTTTGATAGAGAAAATGTGATCAGTACTGGCCCACGGAGAACAGTGAAGAATATGGGAACGTAATTGTCACTCTGAAGAGCACAAAAGTACACGCATGCTACACAGTTCGCCGCTTTGCCATCAGGAATGTGAAAATGAAAAAGGTAAGCGATGCTGCGAAACATGAGGGCGAGTGTACTGTAACTGCTATTTAGCATGCAATGCTTATGAAAATATGCACGGACAAAATCTATAACAGAAATTAGTGAAACATAACATAGTTTCATTTAATCTGATAAACCTTCATGGGAGCAATCTTTTCAACAAAAGCGTGGCATAAAATGTGTGTACAAATGCAAGTGCCATAAACCTGCCTTCAGTCACTTTAACTAATTTTGCTTACAGCTGCAAAAGAGAGTTTACGTGGATTTTTTAAGTGTTTCAGACTAGATACGCAGGAAAGGTTTTGAACGTTAAAGAGATGGAAGGTAGACATTTTTTCAAGTGATGCACAGGGTTGGTTTTGACAATCTTTAAAAGTTAGAGCGCGTGTAAACGATTTCACAAGTAGTATATTGTGTACACAGATGGTCGGACAGGTCGAGCGTTACAGGTAATGTCGGAGAGCAATCTGATGTACGTTTTTTTCCCGACTTCCCTTCCTTTTCCTTCTTGATTTTACAGTGGATCATTCCATACCAGAGTAAAAAGTGAAAAGCGTAAATGGGTGAGCAAATGCTCTCTATAGGTAGGTCACAAACTCAACAAGTAATGGTACAGCTCCAAAACAATTGGAATAGCCACACATTAAAATAATAATAATGTTGCCATGGCACCGATAGCTTAATTTCTTAGGTGTATGTGCGCATTTAAAATGCTGTTGCTCGCAGTTTTGAGAGCCAGTAGTTCAAGTGAGCAAAAGTTTGAATGATGCACGATCAGACCTTTAGATGACCTAATCTCCTGTATCCAGGTGTATGGGAATTTACTTTATTATCTTTTTTAAACGTTAAAATGGCAAGACAACTAACGGTGTGACTCGGGATTATGACTAACCAAATCAAGCAGCATTAATTTACAGACTCAAGAATTAGTAAATGAGAAGTTAAGACAATGACAGTTTATAAACACAGAAATAGGTTACAAACATGATGAGGAAGGGAATTTTTACAGACTCTTGGATTAATCAATTTAAGGGCTTCCCCGGGCATTTGGGCTAGTGAAATGAGTTTACATGTTTAATCTTTCAATTAACTTGAAACTTGAGTAATTCACAGGTTTAGGAATAGCTTTTTAAAGCTCAGTAAAAACTGAAGCTTGCAGACTCTAGTATGGGTAGCTCATATGCTCAGGAATGTGTAGGGCAGTGCTTAATTTGTAAATAAAAACATGCCGGTGCCCAAAGCTCTTGTCTGAAACACACGGCTGCTGCAATTAAATGTGCGAGCACAGAATACTGAGGCAGAGTAATCCTGAAGCCATCTCCGGCCTCTTTAATCCATTTACAGGCACTCCCTACCCCTTCAGCTCACTCTTGCAGCTTTCTGATTTCTCACTCTTTGGCTTTTTTAATTTATCTCTTCCTCAGTCTTTCCCTCGTGTCGTTTGCTTACAGTAAATGCTGAGACAGAAAAATAAGTGCCGGCCCTCAAAAATAAGTGCCGGTGCTGCGCACTGGAAGCCACCGGATCAAACTAAGTGCTAGTGTAGGGATTTCAAGCACAGGAATGCATAGAACTAACAACTTCAGTCGGGGTAAATATACAAACACAGGCATGGGAGGGAAACAGACCCCAGAATGAAGGGCTCATAGGGTCAGATAGAAGTAGTTGAAAAAAAGTTATATGGCAATCTTTTGGACTGAAAACTTAAAAATAAGCGGGAATTCCATTGGAATTTCAAACCTACATTAAGGCCTGCTATCTGTTGCAATTGAATGTAAACAGCATGAATGCATCCAAGTGTACATGGGATAAAAATATATTATCAGTAGCTGCTCGCTGGCCTTGCTGCTCCTCTGTCCCTCGATGCTACAGGCACAGGCTCCCAACCTGCCCTGCGCCACTCCTGAGGTTGCTCAGAGCAGCGTCAGGATTGGCTGGGAGCACCCACATAGGGTGCTCCCAGGCAGACAGAGAGCCTGTGCAGGCTCTCTCCAGCCCAGCAACTGTGTTGCCAGGCTGGAGAGCGCCTACAGCGCATGTGTGTTTGGCCAGCCCGAGACGGCCGGCCAAACACACATGCCCTGTAAAGGTAAAGTGCTGAGCACTCCCCCTTAGTGCACATCACCCCCGTGGCCCTGCCCCTTTCAAAGAAAACAATAAAAAACAATTTTTATTATTGTTTTCTTTAAAAGGTTTTGCAGCTGCTGCTGCTGGCGGGGGGCGAACTCCTCTGCCCAAACCGAGGAGCCGCCAACGAATATTATGCAGATTGTGTCTTGCTAAATTGCATGTACTCTTGGTTCTTACATTAAAAGATCCTCGCAATGGTTCCCAAAGAGTGTTAGAGCAAAGGTCTTGTGTTTTTTTTTTTTTTTTTTTTTTTGTGGAAACAAAAAAAATATTAAACATGATTTTTCGCTGTGGTGTCAGGCAAACCAGGAATGGAGAAGCCAATCTACAGAGCAGCAACATTAGGGATGGGTGAGCTTCACTGATAGCACTCCAGCACAAGACCTTTCAGCAAGCTATTCATCCCTTAGTTTGGATAATTCATCCGCTGAGTTGACTGTGAAAACAATTGCTTATAAACTGAACGTTTTCTGTCCAATGTACTTTAAACTTAAGCCCTGTTGAGTTTGATATGATACAGCGTGTATGCCAGAGATGGCTCAGAAAATGGGCCAAGAATGACGCGGGATATGTGCAGGATGGCCACTTTACTGCCGTGCCAGATTTAGACCAGGGATTGCTGATATAATTATTCTTTCTTCGTACTCTTTACTTTTACTAAAGTTTCAGTGTTTTGATTCTCACAGTTTTCTTTAATATTTTACATTCGCCTTCCCTTTCTTCTTCTCTTTCCTGTTTTCTTCCTACTCTCCGATTTTCATTGTCTCACTCTCCTTATTGATTTTTTCTTTTATTGTTTAGTTCTTTTCATTCTTTCTATTTCTACTGTTGTTTCTTTTGTAGTCTTGCTTATTTTTCTTTTTTGCTTACTTCAGCTTTTCTTAATACCTTTTTTCATTTATTCCTGTTCTTTCATATTATTTCTTCATCAATTTTCCATCATGTGTTCCTTCAATTATCCCATTCTTTCTTTGATGTTGTGCTTTCCTTTTGTATTTTGTACATTATTCCTTTCTTTCTTTTCTTTTATTAGGGTCGAGCCTGCGACTGTATGTGGTAGCACATGCATCTCGCTTGCAAGACTCTGTTGTGTACAGTAAAGGGCTTGGAGAGCCTTCCTCTCGCTCACCATTTGTTGGCATGCATGGCACTCTTCTTTACAGCCTCGTTATTCATCCACTTCAGGCCTGGCATAATTTCTGTTCCTCTTTGTGGCGCAGGGACCAAGCACTGATTGATTCAACGTAATCAGTGCCCGCCTGCTGCTCTCGATGTGATCGAGGTACTATTTTGTTCTTTTTAACTTATAGTGCCCTGCAAACAGAAGGCTTGTAACTGGCAAAAACATGTCCAGACGGACAGCCAAAATTGGAAAGTCTTAATTTTTAGAGCCTTCCTTTATTTTACCACGTCGTCTTTTCTCACTTTCCACTCATGTTTTATTTTGTTTTTGCTCGTGGGCGCTCTTTTCAAAAGATTATCATGTTCTAAATATTGCAGCACGATGTTTCTTTATCATTTGTAATTTATGAAATGATGCTTTAACATATAATCGTGCAGTACACCCTAATCCGCCCGCTACACTCCTCCCCAATTTACCCCACACCAGTCCACTCTACTCACAACTACTCACCCCAGTCTAGTCCACTCCACTCCAATCTCCCGAACCCAATCCAATCTAATCTGCCCTGCTCCAATTCGCCCCACTCTAATCCAAAACTATGTGCACCACTTCAAAACAATCTGCTTCGCTTCAGTTCAAAACAGCCTGCAACACTCCAGTCCAAAACAATCTGCCCCACTCCAGTCCAAAACAATCTGCCCCACTCCAGTCCAAAACCATCTGCCCCACTCCAGTCCAAAACCATCTGCCCCACTCCAGTCCAAAACCATCTGCCCCACTCCAGTCCAAAACCATCTGCCCCACTCCAGTCCAAAACCATCTGCCCCTCTCCAGTCCAAAACCATCTGCCCCACTCCAATCCAAAACAATGTGCCCCACTCCCATCTACCCGACTCCATTTGGCCCCACTCCAATACAAAACAGTCTGTCCCACTACGGTCCAAAATAATCTGCCCACTCCGGTCCAAAAAAATCTGCTCCACTCTAATCTTCCCAATCCAAAACAGTCTGCCCCACTCCCATCTGCCCATCTCCAGTCCAAAACAATCTGTCCCACAGCGATCTGCCCCACTCTAGTCTGCCCACTCCAGTCCCAACAGTATGCCCCCTCTCATCCAGTCCACCCCACACCAACCCAATCCACCTTAATCCACATCAATACAATCTGCTCCAATCCAATAAAAGGCGATCTGCCCACTCTAATCTGCTCCATTCCAATCCAAAACAATCTATCCCCCTCCAGTCCAAACAGACTCTCCGACTTCAATTTGCCCTACTTAAATCTAAAATAATCTACTCCTGTTCAATCCAAAACAACCTGCACCACTCAAATTCATATCACTCTGCCCCACTTTAATTCAAAACAACCTGCCTCACTACAACCTGCACCGCTCCACCCTGCCCACTCCACTCCCAAACAACCCACTCTAATACAAAAACAATCTGCCCCACTCCAATCCAGTCCATCTCACCTCAGTCCAACCTACTCAAACCCAATTCACCCCACTCCAATCTACCACAATCCAGTCCACCTCACACCAGTTCAGTCCACCCTACACCAATCCAGTTTCCCACACTCCAATCCACCACAATCCAGCCCAGTCTACCCCACTCCAATCTAATACAACTCACCTCAATCAATTCACACAACTACAATCCAATCCACCACAGCTCAATCCACCCCACTCGATACACCCCACCCCAATCCAGCCTTCCCTAATCCTACCCATCCCACTCCAGTCCAACCCACTCCAGTCCATCCCACCCAAACTCACCCTATTCCATTTCAACCAACACCACTCCAGTCCATCACACTCCCATACAATCCACATTATTCCTCCCTACTCCAGTCCAATCCACCCCACTCCAAACCACCTAAATCTACTCCACTTCAATCTAGTCCACCCCTCTCCAATCAATCCACCCCACTCCAGTCCACCCAATCCAATCCACCCCAGCCCTATTCAATCCACTTAATCAATCCACCACACTCAATCCAGTCCCCCACCCCACCCTAATGCACCCCACTCAACCCAAACCACCTCACTCCAATCCACTGCACTCCAATCAGACATACCCCACTCCAGTCCACCTTACTCCAGTCCATCTCACTCCAGTCCATCTCACCTCAATGCAGTCCACTCCATTGCAGTTCGATCCACCCCACCCCAATCCAACCCAACCCACTCCATAGTAATCCGACCCATCCCAGTCCAATCCTCCCAAATCCAGTTCATGCCTCCAGTCCACCCCACCTCATTTCCGTCCAATGCACCTCACTACAATCTACCACACTTCAATCCACCACACTCCAATCCAACAATTCCTCTCCATCCACCCACTCCACCCCACTCCAATCTACCTTAATCTAAACCTCCCCATCCTAGTTCAGTCCATCACACTCCAATCCAGCCAATCCACCCTCTCCAGTCCACCTTGCTCCAGCCTACTCCAGTATAGCCCTTCCAGTTCACCCCACTCCAATCCACTGCAATTCACCCAACCCATCCTAGTTCAGTCCAGTCCACCCCACCCAAATCCAATCCATCCACCCTACCACACTCCAATACATCCCACTTCAGTGTAATGCACCCCCTCCAATCCACACCAATCCAATCCAGCACACACCACCCCATTCCAATATACGCCAATCACTCCAATCCACCACTCTACGCCAGTCCATCCACTCTGTCCCAATACAGCCTGCCACACACCAATCGATCCAGCCCGTCCCACTCGTATCCAGTCTACCACACCCCAATCTAATCCACCCCACTCCAATCCACCCACCCCAGTTCACCCCAGTCCATCCTACCCACTCCAGTCCTATCCAGCCCACTCAAGTCCAGTCTACCCCACTCCATTCGAGTGAATCCAGTCTACCACACTCCAGTCTAATCCACCCCACCCTAATCGAGTCCACCCTCGAGTCACTCCAAACCACCCATTCCAATCCAGTCTAATCCACCCAATCCCATCCACCTCATCCCATTTAAATCCACCCACTCAATCCCAGTCCAATCCACTTTATTCCACTGTAATCCAATCTACCCTATTCCATCCCACTTCACTCGAAGATACACTCTGCCACTGAACCAGTGCACTGTACTCCCCTCTACAACACTGTACTCCTCCTACTCCACTTTACGGCATTCAAACAAATCCACTCTACTCCACTCTATTTCCCCACTCCACTCTGACACTTCGGGCCACTAACCTTTAGCTATGCTGAACAGCAGCCACACTGGTGTACAACATGCCAAAACATATTGCCAAAGCCAATAGCTCTTGTTTAGGCGAGACCTATTGTTTTTGACAATGCCTGTCTTTTATTTATACTTTTTTCTATCCGAACTGTTGTCCTGCTTTTTCTTTTTCCGTCCCTCTTGTCACCTTACTTTATTTTTTCTTCATTTCTTCCTTCCGCTACTTCCTTTCTTTCTCTTTCCCATTCTTTCTTCTTGTCTTCCTTCGTTGATCCCTTCTATTTTTCTTAATCTTTCCTTTCATTTTTTTCTTTCACACTTTATCTTATCTTACATCCTCTTAATTTATTTTTTCCCTGCTTTTTTTCTTTTATTGTAACTGCTTTCTTCCTTCCAACTTTCCTTACCTTATTATGTTTGTTCTCTTCCTTATTTTTCCTTCCTTCAACCTTCCCCCTTTTCTCTTTTGCGCTTCCATTTTTATCTTGCGCATTCTTACTTTATTTATTTATTCTTTGTTCCAGCCCTTGTTTTTTTATTCTGTCCAGTCTTCCCTTTTCATTCACTTTTCATTCACTTTTCATTTTCTCCTCTTTCCATCTTCCTCTATCTTCCTCTCCTTTCCCTGTGCAATTCTTCACTTTTCACCTGGCTTTAATCCTTCCTTTTCATTTGTCTTCTTTTTAATTACTTCCATTCTTCTTTTCTCTGTATTTCTTTTTTTTCCCCACCTTCTTTCTTGATTCATCACATCTTTAATTGTTCCTCTTTGCATTTATTAATTCCCTATCTCGCATCCAGTTTCTTTGAATATTTTTATATCACTCTTCCAATTTTTGTAATTACCATGTATTCTGTGTCTCCTTTATCAACCCATGGGCCCACTCCTCAACTTTGTTGAGCTGCTACATTAGTATTTGTTTGAGCTCCTCCGATGAAAGTGAAGAGGGCACGTAAAGAACATTTTGAAGGTTTTGTGTGACACCAGATGTGTGATCAGTCACAGTAGAAAGCCATTTCCTTCTACCCGTGTGTCTGGTGTCGGAGCACAGAGCAGTATCCTGAAGTTTCAATTTGGTTCCTTATTCTGAAGAAAAATATTTTAGGATAGAGTTCATTTTTTTTTAAAGAAACGTGCACTGCTACCATAATGTTGTTTGAATAACAAATATTTTACATTGTAAATGTAAACTGATCCAACATGCATGGTAGTCAAATAAAGTTCCCCATACATTCAACAAAGGCACTCAGATCCACAGCCTGTACTGCTACTCCCTTCTCATTGCAGCCATCTTTCAGGCTAGAATAACTAACACATATGTATCCAAATGATTTTATATCACCGGGTTTACTCAGCAACTGTTTCTATTATCACCAGGGATGCTGTATGCTTGATGGTTCACTTCAAACCACACAATCCTTTCTATCCACTCACATTTAAAAGAGCATCCACAGATTTCTAAAGGAACAATGTCACCACTCAAGTCATTATCTCTATTCAAACCCCAGTGAGACGCTTTCTTAATATTATTAACACCAGACTCGGCACTCATATGGATTCCATATCATAATAAATGATTCAACAAAGTCTAATTCCAGAGTTATGGATTGCACAGATTCTCAACACTTCTTTCTTAGTGGAGCAAATTCTTTATTCATGAGTGTTCATAACAGCCATCTTCTATAATTCTTTATAGCCATAATAGTCGCAATTCGTAGTAATCAGAGTAGCCAACGCGTTTTGTCCACAAGGACTTCTTCAGGTCTACAGCCATACAAAAACAGCTATAAATATACACACAAACACACACACACACATATATAAACATGTTCACAAATATAAGACTTAGCAGTCGATTTACAAAAGGACATATTTACACAAAATACCACCTTCCAACAGGAAGCCTCATTAAGAACAAGGTATTTACTAGTGGCCTGCTTGTTATTTGCCTCAAAGTCATGTTTATTCATGCAGCTTATTTACTGTACCAAACCATCATAAGATTTTAAGCTTTGACATATCTAATCGAGATACAAGCTCAGAATTTCATTAGATTGTTTTACAGCTCTATTCTACATTATGTAGTCACATACATGATAATTTCCTATTTCTTTGATCAAACAAACGCCTCTCCTCTTCTCCCTGCCACTACGTCTTCTACAATAATCCATCATAAATCAGAATCCTTCTGTTCCATGTGTAAAAAATTGTCCACCAAAGAAGTTTTTGTCTTCTTTGTCCCAAATGGCAGACTTGTGTTAATTGACAATCACTCTGAATTCATGGCTAGCTTATAGGCGGACAGGTTTTTCTGCCTGCCAAAATCATAATGAGGCCCTAAGTGTTGCCACATTGAGGAATTGCTTTATTGTTCGGATTTTAACCATTTGAACGTTGATGTCAGCATGTGTACGCAGTGATGTTCAATATTATCAGAAAGTCTTCACAATTGTAATGTTTGCAAAAGGATTTCACTGTTGTGCAGTCACTAAAGTTGTATCCTTTATCCAGCATCTTTGTATTGTAGTGCTGCTCTAACATTGCATCTAGGAAGCAGTGACTTTCTTTTGCAGCAAAATTGTTTTTATACTGTATTTTAAATGTATTCTAAAAAAGAAAACATATTGTTAATTGTTGACAATCCAGACAATAAATGTTACTTTCATAATCCTAATATTTCCATTTTTTCTGCAGGGACAAAAAGGAAATCCCAAAGGGCGTCACAATGAAAGAACAGTAATTCAGTATCACTATACACAGTGGCCTGACATGGGCGTGCCAGAGTACGCTCTACCAGTACTCACATTTGTCAGGAGATCATCTGCTGCCAGGACACCAGAAATGGGACCAGTAGTGGTTCACTGCAGGTACATTAGTATAATGCTAATCTGGTGTATCCACAGCTAATTCTGTGATACGTTCTGCTCCCATTAAAATTCCTTTTCATTCTTTTAGTGGTCTTATTCTATTTTGTTAGTCTTTCAACAAAAGCAAGTAAGTAGATCAAATAAAGATAACTTTAGTGATGTTGTTTATTGCTCCAGCTCTATTATGCAAGGAGGATTCAACTTTTGAGAGCAGCCACCTCTTTAATTTGAAAATCCAGTCATCACCCAACATTGGTTTTACACAACATTCTTCTGTTCTCTGAATCATCTGGAGAAACGCTTAGACAGGAATAGGTCAAAGCCATGTCTTTGTGCTGGCTTTGCAGGATGTGTTTTAAGGTTGTGAAAAGGAAAAAGATGGACTGGTAGCCCAACGGGTTACTGGTAAACAGTCGAAGTATTACCACCTGTCCCTTTTTTGAGTTTCAAGCCTTAAAAATAGAACATACCAAAGCAGAGTAAGGTTGTGAGAGTGGGCCTCCTCCAATTAGCAGTGAAGGCCAATCAGTTTTTGTTGTTGCACAAAGTGTAATTGTATTTATATAGTGCTCACTAGCCCTGGCAAGGCATCAAAGCACTTTTCAGCAAGTAGCACACTAACCTGGAACCCAAAAGGATTAGTGGTGAATTAGTTTGGGGAAATACGAGTTCATTTGAGGGGTGGACATGTGAGTCTGTTAGTGGGATAGAAGAGGAAAGAATCTACAAAGTGTTAATAATTAGGAGATCATAGCATTAAGATGAGGATTGGAATGAGAAAAAGGAGAGATTCATGAGGGAAAAATTTAGAAGGGTTGTTTGGGAGATCATAGCAGGAAAAGGAGGTTTGGGATGAGCCAGGTGGGACAGAGGGGAGAAGAGTCTAGAAAGGGTTATTTTGGAGATCATAGTAGTAGGATGAAGTTTGCGATGTGTCAGAGTGGAGATAAAGAACAGCTTGAGAGAGGTAGAAGGTGAGACAGAGTAGTACATTAGAGAGAGTGATTTGTTTCACTTCTACAGTAGGAGTAAAGTGATAAATATATGGATACATGAGAACATAGAAAGGGTTTATATGTATAAGGGAGTGCTAACTTTTGATTGAGAGCAAGTAGGACATGTTTGGTATGTGGGACATTCTAATTTAAAATCCTGTTTAATGGTAAAGTGGGATTTTAAGTCACAATTTAGAAAATTCCACTTTTAAAAAGTTGGCACCCTCCCGCCCCAGCCTCTCTCTGTGTAGTTGACAGCTGGACCCTGCCAACTCCTTCCAGACAGCCACACAACAGAGGGATCAAGTGTGCCTTTATGGACCTTCAGTAGCAGGATGTTGGGGTAGAGCTGGGTACAGCCCCACTTGCACATCAGTAGACTGCACCCTCTCCCCTCACAAAGGACACCACAGCACTTCATTGTGCCTGTAGTCAGGCTGGATCCAGGGCATGGAAGGGAGGAAATGACAAGTACTTTACAAAAAATCTCTAGAAACTTCTCCCACTTCAAGAAGGCAATGTAATATACACAACATAATATAATACAAAATAATATTTAATATTTCTTCTAGAGGGATATTTCAAGCCCACCCCATTCATTTGTTCATTTTGTTCTGTCACACTAATATTTTCAGAAGGCCCTCTCATTAAATCATTAAATTATTTCTTAACTGCCTGCAGTTTGTGCTCCAGCTCTTTTCTTAATGGTGCAAAATCCCCTCAGACCTTTGAAAATATCCTCCATAAATTGATTAGTGATTAGGCCTGCCAAGTTTGGGTACTTGTGTGCTTTGCGTATTGCCACAGGGAAACTGTTAAATGTATCCCCCCTTTGCTGATAGACGTCTTGGAAAGGAAATGTTTCACTTGAAGTTCCTTGACCAGTTGGTCTACACCCTGTGGGCTGCACCCTGTGGGGTGCCTTGTCAAATGGTATGAGAGAGAGAGAGAGGTATTTTATGTTGCGCTATGGTGAACCATTCTACCGACTCCTTCCTCCAGGAGTGCAGGTGCCCCACGTTCTTGGTCCCCAAGGCAATTTCAGATGTTCAAGTAGTTTCTTAATCTTCTTTCCTGTTCTATTCTGGTTGTTGCTACAATTACTGGCCAGGATTTGTTCTCTGCAATAGCAGGAGTGTGTGCCAAACAAAGGTTGCCACTTTACTTTTTGCCCTTCGTACTGTCCTGATGGGTGCCGTATCTGCACTACAACAACTCACTTTCCTTGGCCACTCTGGTATGTGTGGTCTCCTACAATCAAACATACCTTTGTTATTCTCACCTTGGTTCCCTTTTGGGTGAGCTATGTTTAAACTGCCACCTACACTTGCACTCCATCTCCTGCAAGTAGTCATTCTACTACGTTTTCAGCTACCTCAATAGAGACACCCATGCATCAAAGGATATGGAGCCTGGAACAGGGGCAGCAAATCCACAACCTGTAAGCCCCTCTGTTTGCTGCTTTTTCTTTCCCTCACAGACTCACTGGAGAAAACATGCCAAGGTCTCAACCTCCTTTAAAGGGTCGTGGACCACTCCTTGCTCATAGCCTGCTGCCCTCTCTGCTCTGCCTACTGCCATGCCACCCTGGACCTCAGCTTCAGTACAGCTCCCTATTCAGCTGGGTCTTCCTCTTGTGCTATGTACCACATCACCCGGGACCAGGCAACCCCAGCAACATCGTCACAACTTGCCCCTGCTTTTGCTGCATGGGGAGTCAGGGTCCTGGAGACTCCTATGTTCAGCTCCCTGCCACATTCAGTGACAAATTCTGAGGCTGTCAAAATGCACATTTTGTCAATCAGAAGATAGTGTCATTGACAGGGAGGCATTGTCAGGGAGGAAGAAACAGGGGTTAGTGCTTTCATTCTGATTGGTCTCTAGGTGTGCTGAAGAGCGACCAGTCAGTCGAGCTGTGTCTGCTTGGAGAAGAGCAGACACGCTGTGTCCTTGCAGGGAAGCAGGGAGCAGGAGAGGTCAGACACCCTCTCTGTGTGGTGAAAGGTACTTAACAGAACAGGATCCTAGAGCTTGCTGCATGCTTATATTATTGCACTGTTTTCAATAGTTGGTTGTGAAATAAAATAGAATACTTTCTTTCAATTTTAAGTTTTATAGTTAGCCAATATTGCATCTGCACTGCACACTGCAATTTCTAGAAATATTTGATGCTGTTTCAGGTTTCATCATAATGCTTGTACACAAACTTCCTCTGGAATATTGCCAAAGTGGCTACACCTCTGGACACAATCTATATTTTAAAGGAAGCAATCAATGGTAGCCAGTGTTAGTATTCTGCAACACAAGTTAAGATCACACGTTGACATTTCTGAAGGACTGGCCTTTGTCACATTGTCATTTTTAATTTCTACACCATGCATCCTCTGCCTGGAAGCATAGTGAATTGCTTTTAAATATTAATTTTCCATAATTCATCACAAATGAAAGAAAATGAAAAACGCCATGAGAACAAAATATTTTGATGGAGAAGTGGCAGGGCAACGGTGCAAAGTCAAGAGGGAAGAACAAAAGGTTCATGTTTTCAGGAAGAGTCAAAGCATAAAGAAAATACATTCTGGGAGACCGATTTTCTCTCCAGTATGCATGAAAGTGCTGGTGCCCTCTTCCTCGCTCCTTGGATCTTCTACGTTATGGCAACGCATAATCAGATGAAAAGATCTTAAACCCTTAGCCTCTGTCCTCCCACCCAGGCCCCCCCGTCCATTCCCGACCGTGCTGAGCCCATTTTTGGCTATTTTGGGTAGTTTGTGCTAAGGCCTTCATAACTTGTATCCCACATAAGGTATCCACGCCTGTGAGAAAGTAGCCTCTTTCTAGCTTGGTTACCCCCACTTTGGTTTGTGAGTGTGTGTCAGTGTGTTTTTACTGTCTCACTGGGATCCTGCTAGCCAGGACCCCCGTGCTCATAGTTTGTGGCCTAATGTCTGGGTTGTCAGTAGTGCTTAACTGTGTCACTGAAGTTCTGCTAACCAGAACTCCAGTGCTTATGCTCTCTCTACTTCCAAATTTGTCACTATAGTTTAGTGACTATCATATTCCAACTTCAATTGGCACACTGAACCCCCCCTTATAACTGCTTAGTATATGGTACCCAGGGCATTGGGGTTCCAGGAGATCCTTATGGGCTGCAGAATTTCTTTTGCCACCCATAAGGAGCTCAGACAAACGTTTCTTCAGGACTGCCATTGCATCCAGAGTGAAATAGTGCCCATGCTATTTCACAGCCATTTTCACTGCACTTAAGTAACTTATAAGTCACCTTTATGTCTAACCTTCATTTACTGAAGGCTAGGTGCAAAGTTACTAAGTGTGAGGGCACCCTCGCACTAGCAAAGAGGCCCCCACGCTGTCCAGGGCCAATTCCCCGGACTTCATGAGTGCGGGGATACCATTACAAGCGTGCACTACATATAGTGTGCACTTGCATAAGGCAGTCTACACCGGTTCAGGGACCCTGAGTCCCTGCTCTGGGGCAAAACTGGACAAAGGAAAGGGGAGTGACCACTCCCCTATCCATCAAAACCCCAAGGGTGGTGCACAGAGCTCCTTCAGTGTTTCCCTGGTGTTAGCCATCTTGTGTTCCAAGGTGTGGGGACAATCTGGAGATCCTGGAGTGGCCATTGCCAGCAGGTGACGTCCGAGACCCCTCCTGATAGGTGCATACCTGGTAGGTAGCCAGTCCCCCTCTTAAGGCTATTTAGGGTCTCTCCACTTGGTGTTTCGTCAGATTCAGCTTGCAAGACTCCTCCAGGAATCCTCTGCTTCAGCTTCTGACCGTCGGATCATCCGCAGACTGCTCCAGGAACCGTTGTAACAGCAACAAAGTATCAAGGACAACTCCTGTGACCTGCAACTTGAGCTCCAGCCAGCATTTGCAACAGTTTCCAAGGTGTGCATGCTCTGAGGACTCCCTGTCTTCACCCTGCACCAGAAGAACCAAAGGAATCTCCTATGGAGATTCCTGTGGAGTGACGGAGTCACCTTCTGCGACAACGACCGGTTCCCCGGATCTCCTCTCCTGACGATGAGCATGCTTCCTGGAACACAGGTGGTAGACCAATACTACCAAGACTGTCCTAAGGTCCAGCTGTCCAAATTTGGAGGCGGTAAGAGCTTGCCTTCCCGGTTTGTGACAGTACCCCTGTGCACTGCGTCATCTCCAGCTCCTTGGGCTTCTGTGGACTTCTTCCATGAATCCTTCATGCACAATGTAGCCAAGGTCCCCAGCACTCCATACTGCGACGCACAAGTCGCTGAGTTGTTCTCGGGCAGGCGTGGGACCTTCTTTTGTTGTGCTGCACCAACCGCAATTTGCATCTTCTTTGTCCCCTTGTGCTGGGACTCCCATGGGTGCTGCCTGGTCTTCAGTTTGTTCTCTCCAGTGTTGGGAGACCCCCTCTGCCTCCTCAGTCTGAGTTGAGGCCCCCAGGTCCCTCTTGGGTCCAGGCAGCGCCATTTTAACACAAACCGTGACCTTGCTTGAACCAAGGCCTGTTGGGCGAATCCAGAGACGCAAACAGCCTGCATCCAACATCTCGACGTGGGACATCTCCTGCACCATGCAGGAACCCACAGCCATCTTCTTTGGGGCTCTTCTGCAGACTTCTTCTAACCGGAGAATCCTCTTTTGCACCATCTTCTAGGTTGGCAGGGGCTCCTGTCCTTCCTGGAATCTTCTGCGACATCTGGACTTGGTCTCCTCTCTTCACAAGTCTTCAGGTCCAGGAATCCTCCATTTGTTGATTGCGGTCCTGCTTGGTTCTTGCAATATCTCTTATCACGACTTGTAGTGTGTCCTGAGGAAACTTGCAGTACTTTACTCCTACGTACTTGGGTTCTAGGGTGGGGTATTTTACTTACTTTTGGTGTTTTCTTACACTCCCAGAGCCCCTCTACAGACTACACTTCCCTAGGGGGGAATTTGTGATTCCCATTCCACTTTCTTAGTATATGGTTTGTGTTGCCCCTAGGCCTATTGCATTCTATTGTATTTTCTACTGTTTGCACTATTCTATGACTATTTACTTACCTGATTTTGGTCTCTAGTGTATATATTGTATGTAATACGTACCTCCAGAAGTAGTATTGCCTCCAATATATTTTTAGCCTTGTCACTAAAATAAAGTACTTTTTTTTTTGGTAACACTGAGTATTGTCTTTTATTGTGTATAAGTACTGTGTAACGATAGTGGTATTTCAGGAGCTTTGCATGTCTCCTAGTTCAGCCTAAGCTGCTCTGCTACAGCTACCTCTAGACAGCCTAAGCTGCTAAAATACTTCCTACATTTCACTAACAAGGGATAACTGGACCTGTTATAAGGTGTAAGTACTTTAGGTACCCACAACAAACCAGGACAGCCTCCTACAAAGCCAAATTTGTGTCCTTTTTTCCCCAACATCTTAGGGTCTGTAATGGTATCCAGGGTTTGTAGATTCCCCTGAAGGGGACTGCGAACATAGGCAAAATATAGCAACAAATTGAGGTCTTTTTAGAACAATACAGAAAAAGTGCTCCAGATAAGTGTCTGTTTTTTCCCTAAGAATGGCATCCACAAACGGTTAGCTGTAATAAATTAACTTTCTTCCCAGCCTTCAGGAACATGTATAGCTGAATCCAGAAACCTAATTTTGTACCACAGTTTTTGCATTTTTTCTAAGAGGTCGCCTATTTTCCATATTTTTGGTGTTCTCAGCCTACTTACTGGTGGAAACCAGTGTGAAACCACTGGGTGATTGAGAAAAGCTATACATTAAAAAAATAAAAATACACTACATTCAGCAAGGGGTAATTTGTGTAGATCCCACAAGGTTATGCTAAATATGTTTCTTTATGTTGAAATAAAGAAATATTGAAAATGAGTAGGAAAAAATGGGCATTTGTGACATTTTCATCTGTAACTTTTTGTCATGATGACAAATTGACAGAAGCACAATACCATTATGTCTGCTAGACCCTTGTGGTTGTGAGGATATATAAGGTTTGTAGTTTCGCCAAGAACCCAGTGTACCATGAACCAACAACTGAGCTGCATTGTAAAATGGTTTTCCATTGAGCACAGAGTATAGACCAATTCTTACATCAAAATAGGCAGAGTAGAAAATGGGTACAGAGTCTAGGAGCAGTGGTTATTTCTACATCTCTGAATTTGTGGCTACCCATATTAGCTTAAGATTTGACATGTATTTTTCAAAGTGTCTTCTTTCTTATACAGTGTCTTACATTTGAAAGGCACAAGTGTAGTGAAACCCAATAGGTAATGACACATGTTCTACTATTCTGTGCTCCCACAGATCTCATGATAAAAATGGTATCTAACTTGTGTGGGTAGGCCTAGTGCCTGCAGCAAGAAGCTGCCCAAAACACAACATGGATGCAACACATTTTTCCACTGAAAATTGGCCTCTTTATTCCAATGTGAGCAGCTTGAGATTTAGGGCCCTAGCTCAGCCAGCACCCAGGAAAAATCTAGCAAACCTGTTCATTTTTTTAAAACTAGACACATACGGGGTATCCAAGGTGGGGCTGCCTTGCATGGCTCACACCACGCTTTTTGACCCAGAATACCTTGCAAACCGCAAACCTTGACTGAAAAAACACAGTTTCCTCATATTTCTTTGATGTAAAGTTCTGGAATCTGCGGGGAGCCACAAACTTTCTTCCACCCAGCATTCCCCCAGGTCTCCTGATAAGAATGGTACTTCACTTGTGTGGGTAGCCCTAGTGGCGCGAAAGGAAGTGGGCCAAAATGAAACATGGATGCAGTACATTGTTCCCCTGAAAACTGACCCTTTTTTCCAATGTGGGTAGCTTGACCCTGCCCCCCCCCCCCCCCCCCCCCCCCAACCTGGCAGAATACCATTCCAGAAACTTGTTGGCCCGTATTCTCTGTATAGAGGCTGGAACATGGGATGATGCATGACAGAACTCCAAGCATCTACAAATGTCATAGAGGAGCACCCTACCCCTAATTCCATGATGCTGCTGTGCCCATAGGAGATTTTGCACACATTCCAGCAAGCCAAAATAAACGTACCATGTTATGGCATTTGGAAGAGTACTAGTCAACAGCATTTAGTTGCTAAGTAAGCCCAGATCACCTATACCTCTGGCAAGATGCTGCAAACCAGATTGTGAAAAATTACTACCATGGGAAGCAGGGTCAAGACTCATTTGCATATGGCTGGGTCCAAACTTGGGTGGCATGGTGAGCAAAAGAATGATGGATTAAACCCAGATATGTGACTGGGGATGAGTGAGTGTTTGAATAGTTTCACCACTCAATCCATCATTCTTTTGTGTTGCTATAGTAGAATCTTCACTGCGAGTGACGACATTCTGGTGTTTCTCAAGAAGCACAACCACATACACAGTAGTTCCTTTTAGTGTCACAGACTGTATGCCTTTCGAGCTCAAACAATGTTTTTGCTTTTAGCCCGTTCAATTTTCTTTTTCTAATGTTGGCGAGGGGTTGCAGCAACAAAATAGTTTTACAAAAACAATGATAAAACAAGCATTGACAAAACTAAAAGGCTGCCAGCCAACCCTAGAACTTGCAGGCTTTGCCAATACTTGTTCTAGTTGGCCACAGCCATGGACATGGCTGTACCTCGCATCTACAAATCTGACATAACAGAATAGGACTGAATATGGGAATCAGCCATAGGTGCACCCTTAAGAACTAATTGTCTCGAGCCATAGAACTATTAGTGACCACTGCCGATAACAACAAAGCATACAGTGCTGAAGGTCAGTTTCTCAACTTTGTCACTGCTTGATTTGAGTGGGTTTGGTCAGTGGATGGGAATACTAATGCTCTGTCTCTATTCTCTCTAGTGCTGGTGTTGGCAGAACGGGGACATACATTGTAATTGACAGCATGCTGCAACAGATAAAGGATAAAAGCACAGTTAATGCCTTGGGATTTCTCAAACACATTAGGACACAGCGCAACTACCTCGTCCAAACAGAGGTAAGGCCCCTGTATGTATGTAGCCAAATACAGACATTCATTGTTTTACACTTCATCATATTCTGCATACCTTTTAACGTATTATAATTAAGCAGTAGGAGAAGAGTTGAGTAGAAAAATTCATACTTAAGATATTATGCGTTTAGTTGCTCTCCATGGGAGTGATTGTGTGTCTGTCGCTCGGGGTCGTGAAACTCACCTTCATCTTTATGTAGTTTCTTTTAGAGTCATGAGAACGGGAAGTATTACTTATTCTGAAAAGCATGTCAGCCTCCATTGTAATTACTAGCATTGCTTCCTATTGATGCAGTACTGAAGTGAGCGTCGCTTATTAGATCAAAGTCTGAGAAACCAGGCATTTCTGTCTCTTAGAAGAATAGGTTGAGTTGAGAGAACTAAGCTTAAAGTGGATGTAGAGGAAGGGTGTTCAACTCTACTGGGAGCAGAAAAATAAATGCACTTTCTGGCGGATACATATGCTTACACATTAGTCACATTAAGAATATTCCCCTAGGAATCAGGCGGGTCCAGAAAATCTTTTCCCTAGCAGTAGGCCTCCAGCAGTGCCATGGGCGCCATGTTGCGGCGACTCCTCACGGACACGAGACCACTGGAGTACAAAAGATGCAGTCTGCTCGCTCGTCAGCTCCTATTTTTCATGCATTATTAATGCAGTCTGGGACTCTCTCTTGGTGTTTAACAGACAACGTTTTCCTCAGCTTCGATAGCGATTAGGTGAAATGTCTTCTCGGAAGAGTTCAATGTTCCATCCATGCCATAACTATCGCTACCAGATATTTTTATCATAGCGTCACAGAATCTGCAAGTGGTTTCTTTGAACAATCACGATCCACCACCTGATTCATGATACCAGATGTACCTGGAGGCCATGAAGGAGTATTAGGGCAAGTTATACCTGGCCAGGTACCTAAGTTACACGTGCAAGCCTACTCCTTTTCCTATAGTATGTCTCCAGTGAGGGACGATCTCCCAAAACTCCCCCCCCCCCCCCCAAAAAAAAATCAGGCGCATCCTAAGAAGCAGATGTTTAATTCACTAATCGTAAAAACGTATAACTAGCCAGTTTCTAAACATTCTTAAGTCTCATAATGTACACATTTTCTACCGTTTCGTTTTGCTTCCACACAGGAATATTAAGTCTTAATTGTACTGGGTAGTCCCATAGCACACCTTTTGATTGTTAATACGTCTTATGCTTCTCACTCGGTCTTGAATTGCTAATGTGCCTATTCACAAAAAAAAAAAAGTGGCAATAAAAGAACAATCACCTGAAATGCAATGATGCACCCTAAAAAACACACACTTAAACTGTATGCACGGAATAAGGGCGTCCTGTTGTGGTCTCAACTCCAAACACATGATTAATATTTAGCGACTTCCAATACAAAGTGAGCACAACCCACAAGATTGCTTATCGTGGTTGCTGTATCGTGAATTTTGCTGTGAACCATCGATAGGGCTACTAAGTACAAGATTAGCTCTGGAGCCCCCGCAGAACTACTAATAGCCTATGGAAAACTCCGTTTGGATTTCAGAGAGTGAAGGATCGTAAAAAGAAGCCTTTTTCGAAATGACCACTGAGACTGGCAAGTCCCTTGAGATTACAAGCTCTTGCAAGACCTCATTTTTACTGGGCTGATGGGTGCAAGCTATACTCAAACTTTACTTCACAGCTAAAGCGTAAACTTGTAGTTAAGACATAAAACACGGCATTGTTCAGTTGTTCCCCACATCTATCCTATACATAAATAAATCAAATTAGTACTACACTTTTTTACAAAGCCATAAAGAGGAAATCTTTGTTTATCTTTGTGATGCTATAATGAGAACCATGGCAGATGAGAGATCTCAGGCAGATGTGACCATAAAGATAATGCAGCAAACTGTCTAGTCAACCTGTGGTTTCTGGCAGCCCATATGTGATAGAGACTTCTAGTTGCAGATACTTTACCTTAGAATTTTCCCCAGGCATCTATCTGGATCTGGAGATTTTTCTCAAACAGTACACCTGCGTGACATTAGGTGGAATCTGCTGACTCTGCATCCGTCGCTGGAATCATGATTGCCAGATATGAGGTCGCGGGTCATATATAGGTGTGACCCCAGCATGCTGGCATCCATTTTATTCTTTCAACGGCAGCCTAATATGCGCCGAGATTTTGTCACAGAAGACTGGGTCAACCCCTGTGACTCATGTCTTCAGAAGATGTCTGTGATGGATCTGCATCTCATGTGTTTTTGGTGTCTGGAGCACGACCCAAAGTCATGCTCTAAGTGCCGAGCCATGAACTTGAAGGCTTTGTGGGAGCGGTTGCTAAAGCTTCTTGTGGCCCAGCGCTTGGCTCCGTCCCCCCCAGTCTGTCAAGAGGAAGGTCCCAAGACCACTTGAGGAGCCCCCATCTTCTTTGTTACATTTGAAATCCTTAGGATGCTGTGGTAAGCATAAGAAGCGGTTTCAAAATAGCAAACGTTCTTCGACTTCACCCCATCGGTTGGATGATGCAGGAAAAGGAGTCTTGCCACTTCAAGCTCTATCCTCTGAGCCTACTTTTGGGTCTGCTCTGCTTTGCTCGTTTTGAGTTTCCGGGAGCCAGACCCACCCCTGTCCATCTCGGAGAGTTCTGTGAGGCCATGCACCTTAATTGTGGGCAGTGCGACCCTGCTAGTGGGCATTTTGGCCCGGTGGGGGTAGGAAGAGGCCCCCTCTGGTTCCGCACCGGTGGCTTCAGCCTCTGCTCCGGAGGGCACCCAGTGATCCATTTTCAGATCTGCACCTGCATCAGTCATGACACTGCGACCTTCCCAGAAGACGGTCTAGATATTACTCCCAACGCCACCCACAGTCTGTGTCGATCCCATACCTGTTGCTGACTCTGACAGACACGGAACCGGACTGGTGTTGCTTCATGCCAAGTCCGACTTGGATGGGGACCTTGCTCCCTGGGTCAGATCCTGCCCCTTATTCTTATGGTTACAGTGAAAGTATGGAGGAAACACTGGACTCTTTAGAACACCAGCTTGATGACCCCATGAATTGGACTCAGGACCTGGGTGAAGCCGGTGGTGTAGACACTTCCCTGAAGCTGGCATGCTTTCTCCCCCTACAGTGACTATAGAGGAGGGAGCATCATATTCAGTGGTGGTGAGGAGAGTGGCTGAGGTCCTGGAACTCAAGCTGACTTATGTGGCCATCAGGACAAACCTCCTGATTGAGGTGCTTCAGCCTGGGGCTTCCTCTTCAGAACCTCTCTTACCCTTTAATGAGGCCCTCGCTGATGTCCTGCTGGGGACCTGGTCCAAACCCAGCTCAAGGGCTCTTGTTATTAGGACAATCACCTGCCACCATAGGCCTGCACCTGAGTGTTCCTGACTCAACACCTCACCCCTGAGAGCTTGTTTATCCAGGCCTCTGCATCCCTAGGTGCATTCCCTTCTGCACCCCTGGATAGGGAAACAAAAAAGTCAGGGAAGAAAATGTTTTGTTCCTCCAGTCTAGCATTGCGGTCTGTGAACACTGCATACCTTTTGAGCCATTACTCCTGTACTTTATGCAAAATGGATTCTCAGGTGCTGCCACGGGTCCCAAAGGAGGCCCGGGCCAATCTCTCTCTTTCAAGTTGTTGCTGATGGGAGATACACAGCTAAGCTCACAATACGAAGTGGACTGGATACGACCAACTTGCTGAGTAGATTGGCTGCATCGACGGTGGCCTTGAGTTGCCACGCTTGGTTGAGGACTTCAGGCTTTTCAGGGGATGTCCAAGCTGCACTTATGGACATGACCTTCGATGGCGCCTATCTCTTCGCAGACAAATCAGACTCTGTGCTTGAGCACTTTAAGGAGTCCTGGGCTACAGTGTGGTCTTTGGGCCTTGCAGCTGCCCTTCAGTCTGCTTTTTGCCTCTTCCGTGGCTACGGAAAGGGAGCCCAACCACATCCCTTTCCCTACAGCCACTGTGTCGCACATGCTGCCCAGCCTCTGCGTAATTGGGAACGTCTGTTCCAACACCCTTGTGAATCAGGGAGCCAGGAATCAGCCCAGTCCAGCCCTCCTCCCGATGTAGCATCCAAACCTTCCTAGTCTGATGCTTCCGCATCAGGTATCAGTTGGAGGCCGGATTCGCTATCACCTGCCCGCTGGGAATCCATCACATCATACAGGTGGATTTTGCAAATAGCCCTTCGAGATACACTACCATCCATGGCACCAATCTATCATCGGATGATGGAGAATCACCTGGCACTTCTCCGCAAGTAGATTACAGTTCTCTTGAGCAAGGGAGCCAGAGGGTCCCTGTGCTAGAAGTATGTTGTGGTTGTGATTCCTGCTACTTTCTGGTGCCCAAAAAGAACAAGGACCTATGTCCTATCCAAGACCTCCGGTCCCTCAATCTCTTCCTCAAAAAGGAGACGTTCAAAATGTTCACTCTGGCACAGGCCCTATCTGCCCTGGACCCAGGATACTGAATGGTAGTGTTGGACTTGCAGGACTCCTATTTCCATAGTCCTGTCCTGCCTGCCCACAGCCGTTACTTGCGGTTCATGGTAGGCCATGAGAATTTTCACTTTACCGTGCTCTTCTTTGGCTTTACTAGCACCCCTTGGGTGTTCACCAAAGTGATTGCAGTGGTCGCAGCTCATCTGCGCAGGTTAGGGGTTTCAGTCTTCCTCTACCTTGACGTCTGGCTGTTGGCAGGCTCACCGCAGTCTATCATCACCCACCTCCAGACTACTGCGGACCTCCTACATTCGCTGGTGTTCACTATAAACATGTTGAAGTCACACCTGACTCCCTCTCAGATGCACCCTTTCATCTGAGCTGTTCCAGACACACAGTGAAGTTTAAGGCCTAGCCTCCAGAGTGGTGAGTCCAGTATAGTCAGGCTATGATATCGAGGTTTCTGCCTTTATGCTGGATTTCGGTGAAAATGACTCTGAGAATGCTGGGCCACAGAGCCTCCTTCATCCTGCTGGTTATACATGCCATATGGCATATGCAGGCTCTGCATGGGAGAGATGGAGATCAGAGGTGTCTGGTCTCCGGTGGAGTCCGGGCTCCATATCAATCTTTTAGAGCTCAGGGCAATCAGGCTAGCATTGAAAGCCTTTCTTCCCTCTCTCAAAGGGAAAGTGGTGCAAGTGTTCATTGGCAACACAACCACCATGTGGTACTGCAACAGACAGTGTGGGGTGGGGTTGTGAACCCTTTGTCTGGAGGTTCTGCACCTCCGTGCATGGCTGGAACATCAGGGCCCATCCCTGGTGGTTCAACATCTGGCAGGCTCTCTGAACGCCAGAGAAGACAAACTCAGCTGTCAATGCCTGGTGGATCACGAATGGCGTCGCCATCCAGAGGTGGCACAAGGTCTCTTTCAGCAATGGGGAGAGCCTTGGTTAGATCTGTTTGCCTCAGCAGAGAATGTTCAATGTCAGCTGTTTTGCATGTTGGAGTTTCCAAGGCGGCACTCGCTTAACTATGTTTTTTTTTGGGTGGAACTCGGGCCTCCTTTATGCCTTTCCACCAATATCACTTCTGCCCAGAGTTCTCAACAAGAACAAGAATGACCAGGCCCAAGTCATTCTTGTGGCTCCGGACTGGGCACAGAGAGTCTGGTACACTAAGCTCTTGAGCATGGCCATCAGTCCTCCAATCAGACTGTCCCTTTGGGAGGATCTTCTGTTGCAGCAGCAGGGGACAGTTCTCCACCTGAAACTGTCCAGTCTCCAACTTCTTGTGTGGAGATTGAGAGGCGGCAGTTGACAGCTTTTGACCTTCCGCCTGAACTCTAACGTTATCTTGGCAGGCGTGATTCCACCAAATTGGTATGTGCCTGCAGTTGGAGAAAATTTGTGGCATGATGTACAGAAAAGTCTGTTGACCCCCTCTCTGCCCCTTTTTCTGAGGCCCTTTTGTTTGTTCTTTCTCTAGCCCAGCAGGGCTCTGCTTTGGGCACCCACAAAGGTTATTTGTCTCCCATCTTGGCTTTCCTGAGACTACCTGACCAATCCTCTTTGTTTAAATCTCCTTTTGTTGGTAGATTCCTGAAGGGTCTTACCCAGGTTTCCTCTCCATTCATAATGCTCCAATGGGATTTGAACTTAATTCTTACTTTCCTGATGTGCGCTTCTTTTGAGCTACTTCGTAACTGTCCACTTCAGCTTCTTACAGCCTTCCTTGTAGCCATCACTTCTGCCCACAGAGTGAATGTGTTGCAGGCCCATCCCTCAAAGCCACCTTTCATTTCCATCCATGGTGCTTCATACCAGTGTTTCCTTTTTTACCTAAAGTAGTCACGCCCTTTCGTGTGGGCCAATCCTTCTCCTTTCCTACTTTTTACTTGCCCCCACATTCTTCTAAGGAAGAGGAAAGTCTCCAGTGCCTGGACCCAAAAAGAGCATTGACATTCTATCTTGATCATACTAAAGAGTTCCGGGTGGATCATAAACTCTTTGTGGGTTATGTGGGTGCGAAGACAGGTCAGGCAGTGCAAAAGAGTGCCATCTCTAGATGGGTTGTTCTCTGCATTAAAATGTGTTGGCTAAGAAGCAACCCTTGGAGGGTTTGCTTGCTCAATACACCAGAGCAACAGCTGCAACCACTGCACTAAGTTCCAGTCCTGGACATCTGCCAGGCAGCAATATGGGCATCTTTGCACACGTTCCCAAACAATACTGCTTTGGCAGTCAGGTCCAAAGGGATGGGTACTTTGCCCATTCAGTCCTTCAGGACTTCCTAGAATGACCTTGGTTTGCAAACCCACCTCTTGGGATGATATTGCTTGGGTATCTATTCTAAGGTAATCTGCAACTAGAAGTCTCTATCAGATGAACAAGTTACTTACCTTTGGTAATTAATTATCTGGGAGAGACATATTCCAGTTGCAGATTCCTTACTGACCCACCCATCCTCCCTGCGTACAGATTTCTAGGGACAGGGACTCCCCTTTCAGGGCCCTTGTTCTGATGCACTGGGTCAGTGTTATTCATGGCTCTGTGCTTCTGGTGTGGACAGTTGTGAGAAACAACTGACGTAGGCGTGCCATGGTGGCGCCTACATATGACCTGCTATGTCATATCCGGTGAACACAATGCCAACGACGGATGCAGAGTCAACCGACGCCACCAAATCGTGCGCAGGGGTACTGTTTGAGAAAATTCTCCAGACTCACTGACGCCTCGCAGAAATTCTAATGTAAGGAATCTGCATCTAGAATATGTCTCTACCAGATAATTTGTTAGCGAAGGTAAGTAACTTGTTCACCAGAGCTACAGAAGATTCATCTGGAATTTCCAACGTCACATGGTTACCTTGCACATTTGAAGGCCTTTCATAAGACAGCTTTGGTGCCTTGGGGGGCACCCCAAAAGTTGAATACACTTTTTCAGACTTGGCCGCTCCAACCTCACTGCATTGGCTTCCAGGATACCACAGTCTATCAATTGGAAGAAAATCTTATAGCTTCCTTCTTCGATTACATACCCCTTTCTGCCCTTCTTTGGTACAGCAGTTCATAGATAGTTGTCAGATGGCAAAGACCTAATTAGAGTTACCCAATAATCTTGTCCTCACACCTGTTGCAAGAAAACCTGGTGATCCAGGCTCCATTCTTCAAACTAAACCCAAACATCTTCACTGTGGTCCTTCTAGAAGGTAGTCAAAATGTTTCAATGGCATTGGCTAGACGGCTTTACCTCAAGCAGCTTCACTCTTCAAATGCCACATGTCCCCTAGGCAAGAATTTTCACATCTTTTGTGAATTGGTAAAATTGGTATTCAGAAGCCTACTTGAAAAGTTGAAGGAACCATTTTCTGAATTGATCACTCATGGCTTGCATACCTGAAAACAGAATCCAAAGTGTGCCATAGATTCTACGAATACTGTGGCCTGTTGTATGAGCATGGCAATCATGTTAGACCAACAAGCCAGAATCCAGATTTTCAACAGATATACAGGCCACTGCGCTAGACATGCCCAATGACAAAAAGTGACTTCATTACAGACTGATTCTTCATGTAGTGCTACCAGAATAGTGGGCTGCGATCTGCTCACTAGACCAGACTTCACCTTCAAGGCAGTTAATCAGCAATAGAAAAAGTCGAGTGCTGTTCCATGGCAGCAGCCCTCCGAGAGGCAGCAGCCTCAGACAGTCCAGACACCTCAGCATATGTACTGGTCCTTTTGAGGCAGGTGTGGATCTAAAGGTCTCCATCAATAGCTGCAGCTTCAGTCCCTGCTGTTCTTTGCCAAGTCTGCTGCTTCAAATCCTCTCCGATTCCCACACCTCCTCCTTTTAAATCACCATCTTTGTCCCATTTTTCCACAAATTGGTAGTCATTCATAACAGAGCATTGAGTCATCCAGTTGATCCACAAGTGCTATGTTGTGCCCTGCCTTCCCTCACTCTGAAAACATTTTCTGCCAAAAAATGCTCTATGGGTCACATTCCAATTTCGGAGGCAGAGGTCCTTGCTCATCTGATCAAAGCAGCCATAGAAGTGGTGTCAGTGGAAGAAAGCAGCACTGGATTTTGATACTCCATCCTCAGGACAGTCAGGAGTATATGTATTTCCACACTTGGATGACTTAGGCTTTATAATCAATGTCCAAAAGTCCCACCTCACTTCAAGTCAGAGTTTGACAGTCATAAGTGTGGTGCTGAAGAGGACCAATGTCCTTTTCTCATCTTTAGAAAATAGTGTATTTTAGGGATATGATTTAAAATTTTCAGGCTCAAAAACATTGCCTGACTGTTGCATCTGCTTGGCCTCACATCCTGTTGGTCCCGCACGCAAGATGGTGAAAGAAGGCCCTATGGTGGTGAAGAATATGTTATTGGCTCTAAAACCAAGGGAGTCGTTTAGCTCAAATGCAGATTTTAGTGGTCTCACCTGGGTCTGCACTGCTGAATGAACCCCTTGAGTTTCAAAGTGGGTCATCCATTCAACGCCGTGCAAGCACAAGCTGCAGTGGTTACAGACACCTCCTCGCTCTACTAAGGCACCAGTTTGGGTGGCATGATGGTGTGGGGTCTTTAAGCGGCATTAAAGCAGCATCCAGACCTAAATGTCCTAGCGCTGCAGGTGGTCCACCATTCAGGGTATGAATAGCCAGCGTGGTGTCGGATCTTGGACTGTGTTGGAAGGTGATTTGCCTTAGGCGGTTGGTGCCACAAAGATGCGTTTTTCCCTGTAGCCGTCCATCTGTCAGGTGTCTAAACTTGAGAGCAGATGTGCTTACACACCTCTTCAAACTGGAGGTCCACAATTGCGAAATAGAGCCAGAAGGGGCAGAGCTGATCTTTTCTAAATTGAGGCATCCATTGCTGGACCTTTTTTGCCACAACCCAGAACACTGTGTTCTGTTTTGTGCCATACACTTACTACTGAATGTTCCCCTCTGAATGCCTTCAGGTCTTAGAATTTGCCTTATGCATTTCCAGCAGTTCCATTTCTTCTAGAAGTCCTACAGAAGAGGTAGGAAGAATAAGCACATATGGTCTAATTGCCCTGGCTTGGGTAAGGAGGATCTATATGGATCTATCGGCACTCAGCACTAGACCACCATTTCCTCTCTAGCACAAGGTGGACCCGCTGTCTCAACAGGCAGGATCAGCGGGTCCTCCATTGCAATCCCCAAACACTGTGGCTACATGCGCAGATATTGAGTGGCAGCAGCTAGAGTCATTGAGTCTGCAAGATGAATTTGCAGGTTTTTTTTATGGCTGCTAGAAAACCTGCTGTACAATCCATTTATGCAAGCTGTTGGGAAAAGATGTACAGTTGTGTGGCTCACACAGCATGGATCCCTTTAAATCACTTGTTTCTAATGGCATACCTTTTGCACTATCTCTTACTCAGTAGGTGCTGGCTGTTGCTGTGGTCAAGGGTTACTTGGATGGTCTGTCACCTTTCTTATCCATTCCTAACCAGCTGTCATTTAGGTCACTTTATATTGGCTTGTTTTCTGAAAGCATTGCTTTATCTGTTTCCTAATCTTCTGTTCATTGTTCCTGAATGGAATTTGTACTTTATGTTGACACTCTAGAAGGCATTTCCTTTTAGCAGGTACTCAGTTGTCCAGACCATCATCTTTTGAAGACAGTATTGCTAGTTGGAATAATTTCTGCATGTAGGATCTGAGAACTTCTGCCCTCTCAGTCTGTCTGCCTTTCTGTTTTTTTTTTTTTTTTTTTTTTCTTCTTAGGCAGTCTGGCCAATACAGGCTGTCTGTGGTTTTGGCCTTTCATGTTGCCCAGTCTATTACTCTTCACATATTTCTTCCTCCCCCTCATCAAATCAAGGAAGCAGAGAGGCTGCCTTGACAGGATCATAGGCATGCGACTCCTAATACATTTATGCATACTTGGAAGAATAAAATGAATCGTAGCCTTTTGTGGGTTTTGCAAGAGTCAAGCATGGCAATGAGATGACTAAAACATCATTTGACATTGGATCATCTTATGCATTAAGATCTGTTGTGCTCTGGTCAAGAAGACCCCTTCAGAGGGCATTCATGGCCACTCAGCTAAGGCTAGAGCTACTTCACCCTTAGTTCACACCACAAACGTTTCCCTGATTGACATCTGCCAAGCCGCCACATTTTCATCTCTACGTACATTTGCAAAACCTTTCTGCCCAAGTACACAGAGAGGAATACTTTTAGGGCTATGCAGCATAACTTAATTGGTTAATTGGCACTTCTCATTTGCAGCTTTTGGGTGGTATATCTTTGGGACTTGCTCTTAAGGTGAGGAATCTGCAGAGAAATATGTCTTTCACAAATAAAAAATAAATATCTTTGTTAAACTATAGTTCTGATACATGTGCTGGAGACGCTGTCCCTGAAGAGCGGGCTTGGCCACGCCATATGCTCCTGAGAGCCCAATGGCTCGGCTTCAATGGTTTCCCTGGGCTGGAGATTAGAGGGGTCTGGTATTATAGGAGGAGGCAGGAGCCTTGCAGGTGGGGGATTTATTCCGGGGGGTAACCTCCTGCCTTTTGTGGACTTCCGACAGGCCCATGACCTCCCACGGACGGGGTCATTTCCTGATGCACAGGGCAGTCACACGTGTCATTCGGGAGCCCTGGAGGGCGAGCGGTGAGGGACCCATGCCTCATCGTCTCAGTTCCTATCTATTAATGTTTGACGGGCTGCGGAAAGCTGTTACAGGCTTATACAGAGCGATCTGTGCAGGAGAACAGAGGCCTCTCGAGGACCTGTGACATAAATGGGAGGCGGACTTGGGGACCCCGATACCTGAAGGTAATTGGGCCCAAATACTGGAAAGGGTACAAAGAATATCCAGAAATGCTAGGTTTCAACTCATACAATTCTATGTCTTGCACAGAGCCTATCTTCCCCCCGCAGAGACTGCGAGATCATCTCCGGGTACTAGAAGCGAAATGCCCTCAATGCGGGCTGAGGCGGCAGACTTCAAGCACATGATGTGGTCCTGCCTCCAACTGCGGAATTACTGGAGCACAGTGGTGAGGGACGTCGCTGGCATCATAGAGCGCGATATAGCATGTACTCCTGCCGATTGCTTGCTGCATTGGTTTCTGCATACCCCCAAGAATAAAGCAACTAGCAGGTTTCAGGACATCACATTCATACTAGCTAACAGAGAATTGACTAAGAATTCGGGCCCCCACTCATTAAGTTGGAGGAGGGAGCTGAGAAAATAGGCAGAATGCGAGAGATTAGTTCTCCACATGGATCTTGGGAAGGGGAGAGGCTCTCCTGAGCTAAAGGAGGCCTGGGAACAGCTAATGGTCACATTGCATGCTAAGCCTTCGCACATCCGTGCGGAACAAGCAGAGTCTGATGATTCGCCCCCCCCCGGAGGCCGAGACAGCTCCCCCATACACTCGCCAGAGAACTGAATTAGGAACCAGGGCATAGGCCAGAACCCTTTATCTGGTATTTATTGTGCGACAATCAGGTGTAGTATAGATCACAGAACACCCGGGACGTTCAACACAAGGAGGGGGTTGGCGGGCGGCGGGTTTCTGGGGGGGAAGTTAAGAATTACATAAGTTGCATGTTAAATTCACCTTAATATACTGTCAAGGGTGGGACCACACTACCGTTCACTATATACTTAGACATTAGTATCCAGATTACATCAGATAAGAGATAGGGACCTAGATGGGAGGAACATTGGGTCACTATTTATTAACGTACCGCAACATGAAGAGAGATTTTGATATGTGATAGTCAACGTAGTTAAGATTTGGGATTTATAATACAAGCACACTGTCAATCATTTACTAAAGTGTACCTACGTACTTACATTGTTAAATCAATAACATTTGTTTAAAATGAAAAGATAGTTCTGATACATAATAGTTTTGAAGATTCTTCCTTGTCCTCCCTTCTTCCCTGATGTTAGTGCAATGTATAATAAGATTCCTCGTCATGGAAACATGTTTAAGTGCTGTTATTGTTGGTGTCATTGATCTCTTAATTTCTTTCTGCAAGTGTTGTCGGGATGTTGAAGCAAGCGGGTTTGCACCTATGATGCACAGATGTAGCCATGTTAGGCGGTCAGAGTTGCAGTTGTCTAAACTGATAAACCACTCTACCAATTTAAACAAGTATTCTTGAAAACTAAAAAATACTTGCATGCATTAAGATATGATATGCCAATAGCAAATTCCTTTAAGACAAAAGGCTGATGAAGACTCATTAGGTATGGTAACAACTCATCTACTTGATCATTAACAGTTGCCATCTATGGACGAGCTAGAAACTCATACATATGCCACACAAGCTGTGGGTGCAAAGTTTATACAAGTTACATACTTTCTGTACTGGATGGCGTGAACAGCAGATCCCACAGGACACCTGTTAGTAGGACTCAAAGTCAAAAATACTTCCATAGCCCTTTGAATACTACAGTCTGCCGTTGTCAGATGGTTTTGGTATGCTTTCACTTTCCTAAAAACAAAAAGAGTAAGATTATATTCCTCAACTATGGGTCTCCAACCTCCTGGGCTCATAAGTAGCAGGTTTGAAGTGATGTTTTAGAGCACGGAGCAATGTCTTAATTGTCATTATTTTAGAAGACTTCCTGCATGACAAGCCTACCGAATTTTCTAGCATGCGTTCTTCACTCTACGTCCCTGTTTTAGACTCCAGTGCCCTTGCCCCAGTGCATCTGCTCTGAGCGTCCAGTGACTCCTGCTTTGTCTGCTATGTTCAATCTGATCCTTTTACTTCACCTCATAGTGTCCTCTGCTTTATAATTCTTTGCTAGCTTTCCAGTCTCTCTAGCACTCTAGTTCCCACAGCCTCTAGTACCCTATAGCCTAATATCTTGGTCCTTAGTGCCTTTGCGTTCTATGTTTAATTCACTCATACACTTCTGCTGTCTATCTCAATTCCAAGGACTATTGTCTTCTTTACTTGTCTTTCCTTCCTTCATTTACCGTACTGCAGTCCCTGTCCTTCAGCCATTTCGTTTTCCATGCTATTTACAAACAGTAACTGCTGCAACTGTGTTTTTTAAATTTTTGGAATTTCTGTTGGCAAAAGGCAGTCTTTGCCCCTCCTTTCCTTCTTCATTGTGTGGCTCCTCTAAGTTACCTGCAGTTGATCTCTTCAGGAAGGAGTCTCCGTTCATGTTCAGCTGGACCCACATAGCTGCTGCCTCATGGACTGAGTCGACTGTGGCTGGCTGAAAATAGAGAGGATGTACTTTACTTGATCATGGGCAGTAAAATACCCTCATCCTCCTTTAGGTCCACACTTTATGACAAATTAGACCATAACATACCCTTGGATGGACTTCATGAAGTGTTTAGGGTTACTGTCATGTTTCTACAGAGGTGTATCCGGTAACTCTAGCATCAGAGCTATACTTCAAGGATTAGTACCACAGAAGAGATCCTTCACCAACCAACATAGTTAAAAACCTCAGCGGGTTCTCCTTCAAACAACAAATGCCAACTTTTATCTGTAACAGGAATCACTAACTCATACTGTAAAGGTATTCTGTATGAATCACTGGATTAAGCTGAGCGAGTTCCTGGTTCCGTCTTATCTTGATGACTAAGGTACAGTCTGCACTGGTATATTGTAGAAAGGACAGAGACGCTCTGGAGCTTACAAAATAAAAGCAACTAAGTTTATCTTAGCTGCAAGAAATCAGACCTTATTATCTGGTTCCGAATGAAGTACTCTGCCTCCTGGTAAATGAAAAAATTAAATTCAAGCATATGATTTTAGGGATGGGCAAAGGGAGCAATTAACCAGGGTCCCCACCTTACAGTTGGCCCCCTGGGAAACTGAACTTTCTCTATTTGACCTCTGTTTATTCTATTTCTCTATTGACACATCTCTGCCTTCTCTTACCACTAAGTCTTTCGCTTAAAACCAGTGTCCTCTTAAGGATTTTTGGGCTCTGGGCAAGCCATAGTTCAACTGTTTGTGTGATAGCTAAATAAAAAATTAACATATAATTTAGTATTGTTTAGCGTCATGTGCGCTTGAAATGGGTGATCAAATTTCTTCTGTACAAAAGGCCCCCAAAATGTTTGCCCATGATCCCAAAAATCTTTAAAATGATACTGGGCTGCTGTGCATCATTGCTAAAGTTCACAAGGGCATGAACCCTGAATGCAGTCAGAAAATACTGCCTAATTGCATCTCTGGAAGTGATCAGGGAAAGATCACTTGATATTGCAACCATCTTTCAAGCTTAAAAAATATAAAGTTAAAACCATTTTAATGCAGTGTACACAAATATGAAATAATCTCTGCTCTCTAATGTGAAACCAGTCAAGCCTGCCGATAGCATCATCTACTTTGTCACATTACCAAGGTATTTATTGTTATAATAATGTTATTGTTCTCATTAGTATTAATATTATTATTATTGTGATTGTTATGATCATTTTGTAAAGCATATAGATACCCTTCAGGTTTTCCCAGTGCTAGACGTAAGAGGTAAGTTACTTGGGCAGATTTCAGCAATAGTTAGAAAAGCCATGTTTTAAGAGTTTGTGGAACACGCTCAAGGGTTGACATCTTCGCAGTAGTGGGTTCGGCATTGTGTGCCACAGTTTGGGGCCCAAGGAGGAAAAAGAGTGATTGCCCTACTCTGGAAGCCAGTGAAGGTCACAAAGGAGGTTGAATGTGGAGATGCATTTAGAGAGGTGGAATAATAGTCTGCCAGCCGAGTTCTGGATGACCTGAAGGCATTTAAGTGCCAGCCCCCCAGTAAGGAATTTTTCTGTAGTCCAGTTATGATGAAATTAGGACCTTGTTGACAGTCTGCTGAGCAGAGAAGGGAAGCATCCAGATAATTTTCTTTAGCTACTTTGGGAGTGCAAATTAGGTGGAAGCTACCTTGGAGATTTTCATAGACATTTGTCGTCAAGCCAGAAATCGAATTTCCTCACCTTAGAAATAGGCACTGGAGGGGATCCAAGGATATCCAGACAAGTATGTGGCCCCTACAGTTGAGGTTGTTGCTCACCAGCATGACCTTGGTCTTATCACCTTTTAGCTTCAAGGAGTTGTTGCTTATCCAGGTGGCAGCCTTCAAGACAGGAGTTCAGGTGATGGGTTCTGTGGGCCTCACTAGATGACAGAGAAAAGCTGATCAGTGTAAGAACAGTGATGGACCTTAGCTATCCCATGATGTCAGCTAGAGGACACACGTGAATATTAAATAGTGTTGGGCTCAAGACAGGCACTGGAGAACTCCAGAGGGAAGAAAGTGACACCAAGAGGCATAATTGGTAGAGAAAACCTAAAACGCCAGGTCCTGAAAGAACAAAGTCCTCCGATGCCCTCTAGTCATTTTTAATAGTATTTTTTGTGAGACGCGGTATCAAATACCATGCTTAGATTGAGCAGAATAACACACAGGGCTACCTCTATCCAGGTGCAGTCCAAGATGCTCTGTAACACACAGCAGCGTGGATTTAGTGCTGTAACCAGCCTTGAATCCACATTGTGATGGGGTGGAGAAGACCATACATTTCCACAAAAGATTAAATTTGCTAGTTAACATGTTTTCCCACCATTTTAGAAAACAGGGGAAGCAGCAAGATTGGTCTGTAGTATGACCAATTGGCAGTATCAAGATTGGGTTTCTTCAAAAGGGGCAGAACCATAACATAACAAGTGCAGCCTGAATATCCACTACCTTTTTTTTTCCTCAAAGAAGCAGGCCAATTCTTCACATTGTGGCTGTGTAATGGAGGATATCTTTTCTGGGTCAGGTAACTCTTTGGCTACTATAAATAGATTTCTGGGGCAGTGCTGAGCTGAGACAATTGTTTCTGAATAGAAAGTGGCTGGAGAAGATCTACTGAGTTTGTTATTCTTTCAATGCTGATCTGTATTTGAACCTGTCTTCCTCATTATATGATGTTCTCCATCTCCTTCCCAGATACTTACAAAACTTTTTGACCCACCTGAGGGTATATTTGAACCACGGAGGATGCCGTCTGGCCAGAGTAATAGGTTTAGATGGCAAAATTGAGTCTGTGGAATTTTGAATCCAGTTGTCAACCTTATATTTGTTCAGTCAACAGACTAGCTAAGACTGGGTAATGTGTCAAGGAGCGAGGAGTTGAGAGAGCAAGCTTGGAATAGTTTCTTGAGAAAGTGTATGGTCCTGGGGCTGATGCATTAATAGAAGAAAGTATTGGAAACAAGAAGGGTACAGCGCAATGATCGGACCATAGTAGAGGAAGCGAGCAATCTGCCCTAGGACCCTTAAGGGTTGGTAAAAATGGGGTCCAGCAGATGACAGGCACTATGCGCAGGGGCATTGTTAATGAAATGGAGGTTTAAGGCTCTGAAGTCCTCTATCAGGAAGGATACAAGTCCAGAAGTATTATCATCATATTCTGTTGCGAAATTCAGGAAATCCTTTGTTCCTTTAAAGTACACATTTAAAAAAAAATGTCAAGAAGAGTGCATTTGTTAGTGCTCTTTAATGAAAATGTTCCACACATTAGTGAGCATGACATTGCAGTGTATTTTGTCATTTTTGCTTCAAATGTAAGTTTTCAAAAGGTTTAACTGCATATATCTTTGTGTAATTGGGTACAACTATAAAAATCAGCTAATCTATGAACACAACTAAAGATAGTAATACTTGTTTAAAGGAGAACATTATTATTTACAGAGCTATGAATATAAATGTTTCTATAATTCTGTCTCTTTAGGAACAGTACGTTTTTATTCATGATGCCTTGTTGGAAGCCATTCTTGGGAAGGAGACCGAAGTGGCTGCCAACCAGTTACATAGTTATGTGAACAATATCCTCACACCTGTAATGGGAAAGACCAGATTAGAGAAGCAATTCAAGGTACTGTTTACGATAGTATCACTCTCCTCTGCACCCCATAGAAAAAAAGTAATTGATTTGCAACATGTTTTGAGAGTATCTGCTATAAAACAAAACAAAACAATCCTAAATAAATATATATTTATTATATAATCAGTTACTGTTTTGATAAAGAGCTGTTTCTTAAAATGTGAGTGTCTAGTACTACTTAATTGAGACACTAAAAACATTGCACATAATGTTTTTTGGAATTAATTTGTATTCTTATGCTACGATATAGGTTTTTACTTTGATACATTTTGTCTCCACTTTTACAGATAAAGATACTTCATACAGAGGTTTGAGGCTAATTTGCATCATCTATAATTTCAGTTTAGAAGATTTCTATAGCTAAAAGACTTTATAGAAGATTTTGATAAAGTAGGAACCTTCCTCACTAAGAAAACCAGGCACTTATATACTTTGCAACCTTGCAGGAGATGTTGGTTGCAAGGAAACATGGTTGAAGGTCCTTTTGATGGCTTGGGTTGGGGGTAGGGGTATAGTGAAACATTTTCAATTGAAATCTCATCACACAATGAATAGTAAGTGATGGACACAATTTTGCTGTGTTTGCACATCTACAAAAGCTAATGAGTGATAAGCAGTGCATTAACGAAATTATTGTATGTACTTTACTTTTTATATCTATCCATTTCTTTAACTAGATTGTAAAATGAGGTATACTTGAGATCTAATAAGATTTGATTCTACATGTACAGTAGAACGTTACAATTGAGTAAGATTCTGCATCTTGTCCTTATTTGTCAGTCCACAAATGGACTAGATGTAGTATTATAGTGAGAGTTCTAGACATGGCCAAGTAAATACAAGTGACAGTGCAGACTTACACCTTGAAAAGTTGAGCTTATCTGGTTAAGCAAATCTTATAGGTTGTTTTGGGATATTTCTCTATTCATCCCACATCTGACATATAGTATTTATGTGTACAGCAAAAGAAAGGGAGACTTGGTTGAAAACAGAAGAGCACTAATCCAGTATGTACATTACTGATCATTTTTAAAGGGAATCATTTCATTCATTGGCATTTGGGTCTCTCCCAGCTAGTCCTTGAAGAACATAAGTTGAGAAAGATCTCAGCTTATAAATGTGATCTCTGTAAGGCCAGTGTCTTTTTTTGGATAACTGAGCAGAATGTTCCTCGACTGAAAAAATACAATCTTAACCATTTAGCACCAAGTATCAACCAAAGCATTAAAGTGTTTTCACTATTTATTTTTTTTGTGGATGGTCTTACATGGTGACAAACTGGACATTTTGCACTTAAGTTATGGGTTTTGATACATTAACACTTAAACATAAATTTACACCTGTTGCTGTACAAGAGGCATGGTAAATCTAAATTTGGATCATAGCTAGAACGTTTGAGATTAAGTAGTAGTTAAGTCACAGCAGGATATATACCAGGGGCTGGGATCCTTGCAGAGGAAGTACGCCTGGTCAGTATCTGATTGATGCATACTGATGGGTGAGTTAACAGTGAAATCTTTGAATGTGTTTGAGATCATTGCAGAATTGGAATCCAGATTATCCAGGAATACACTTATAACATTTTTGTGTCAGTAACCCTTTCAGTGGGTTTTCAGACCCTTACCTGATCTGACATTCCTGTGTGTCATGTAGTGATGAGTCATCTTCTATATAGATCTTCAGCTTTTGCTCAAGATGCCTTTTTGCATTGTGCAGAAAATATTAGATTAAATCCTAGTCTCCACCTCTATCCAGTGGGACAATTTAAAGGATGTTTATTTTTTCTTTATTGGGCTGTTTCTGTTTCAAGAACAAAACTATTGTGCTGCACTTAGAGGTATGCTCCACATTTAGGAATGTTCGGGAAAACTATTAAAAAAACTAATGCAAGTAAGTAACAAAAGTATATTTACTACCCAGCTGATAAAAAAGGACTTCACCTCAGTGGTAATTAAGCACATTTTATAATTTTTTTAGCTTCTAGTCCAAAGAATGCCAAAACCTTTAGGGCTGCTGACATTGCATCCACATGTACTTTTCATTTGACATTGTGCAGACCACAACTACTTACTCTGTAGTTTGGTCCCATTCTAATGTCTTCAGTTACATTTGATATACCATAGGTAACCATTTATTGTGAGTTAATATTGACCTGAATGAATAACCAAAACATTGTGCAGTAAACACTCAGTACTACAGTCATGAGCAAGTTTTAGAAGAATTCTGTTTAATAGAAGGAGATGTTTGATGAACATTGCATGTGTTTCTAAAGTACATATCTCTATTGATACATCAAAGTTCAAAAGAGTTCAATTCTGGTTCTTTTTATTTTTTTACATTTAGTCTTAGAATCAATTACATCTTTCCTTGTACCTTTTTGAAATGTCTGGTATAACTAACAGTTTTGACAAACAACTGGTCATTTTTTTTATTTCCACTAGCTGGTCACACAGTGCAATGCGAGGTATGTTGAATGCTTCAGTGCACAGAAAGACTGCAACAAAGAAAAGAACAGAAACTCGTCGGTTGTGCCATGTAAGATCAAATGTTTCTTTCCTAATGTTTCCTTATGTAATCTTTTTGTCATATGGGGAGGAACTTTGTCACTCTGAGGTGCATACCTTGGTGGCTGGTGCAGTTTTAACGATGCCAGATAGGTAGAGGTTCTTATTATATTGTACTACCTCCTACTGAACAGATGTGAAATGTATAAAGGAAGGCATGATATAGTGAGCTATAATTAATAGATAAACTTGGGGAAATAAAAGTTTGCACATCACGGGTGGGGGCCTGACCATTGGGCACTGCCTTTAGTTTTGAAGGCCATTTCTCTAAAAGAAAAACAACCGACATGTGACTATCAACAAACAGGCTTGGTGAGAGGCCCTATGAGGAGACAGCTGAAAATGTCATCATGTATACACTTTTGAATATATTGGCTCTTGGTAAGGAAATTACGATAGAGGCAATTAAGTACCACACCTGAACCTAGGTGTCTGGTGGTTTAACCACTTAGGTGAGCTGTCATGACTAAAACCGTGACAGGAATTTGAAAACTCCGGTTAAAATCCAGGTAACAGTACTACTAGGAAAACAAAAGAAAATGACTATGTTTAGCCAATGATTAAAAAACTGTTTACTCAACAAACTTGTCATCCCCATATACCATTAGAGTTTCTGTGTCTTTCATGGAAAGGAAGAACACATATCTCCACTATAAATGTAAAATATGTTAGAGCTTGATTTCCACATAGATAGGAAAATCAACATAAAATGTGTCTTAAGTAGAGAAATTAAGCTGCTCTAACATTAATCATAAAAGGAACACACATTGGCAAAGCCAATAACTCTCACCTATACAAGAGCTATTTTCTTTGGCAATGTGTTTCAGCCATGTTGTACACCAGCATGGCTGCTGTTCAGCATGGCTAAAAGTGAGTGTTGTATCTCAGAGATAGGGCCACTCACCTGAAAAGCAGGATGTTTGCAGGGGCGATGGTATGCCCCGACCTCCTGGAACACCTCTCGGTACTTCCTGGTGGACACAGAAACCCTGGCAGGTGTCCCGGAAGGGGGAGTGGAAGAGAAAGAGACAAAACACTGCCACGTCTTGCTGGTCCTGCCAGGCACCCTGTATCTTCGGGTGGCAGGTCGTTGTTGACAGAGTGATAGTAGAGTTAGTGTACTCAAGTTCCTTAAAACGTAATCTCTCTTTCTGATATGGGCATGGGAGCGTTAGAAGAACACCGGGATGCTCTAGCACTTTTCTTGGATAATAACTGTTACTAACACTGCATTACCAAAAACCCAAACTGAGTACCATAACAATAAGCACTGTGACACTAGGGCTGGCTTCACAGAGATTCACTGTTGCACAGTACTTAGAACTGTGGTTGCACTTATAATGCACAATAAAGACAAACAAGGGCATTCATTATATCACATATAACTTTCCTTCATGCATAAGGTTAAACTACAAGGAACAAAAGCAATCCAAGAAATACAAATGTCCACTCTGGGTTTAAACAGTTAGGGTGGCACAGTTTGGTTTGGTTTCACTGTGTGGGAAAAACTCTTCAAAAGCAAATTCCTCAAACTTGAAACACAGTCATGAATGACACAATTTAAATCCAAGAGTTACGCTACTAGAGGAAGAAAAGTCACTTAAATGCTCTTTTAAAATTGTACTGTCACTTTGTGTAGTACTTGAGCTCAAGCAGCTTTCCTGAAGCACATTTAGGCAAGTAACTACAATAATAATGTAGAATGTTCAGAAGTGCATTTGTCTCTTCAAGATAAGCACTTTGACAAAATACAAGGTCTGAAATACACCAGCTGTTCTAGGAAATCGCGGCGCTCAAAGAACAAACTCCCTGGAGAATACTAGTCACTTTGCTGCAGTCTTTTCCGGAGTGCTGGAGGAATGCCTGTTGTCAGCTGGTACAGGAACGAAGAAAAGAAGTGCCTCAAAAGTCCTGAATACGAGGATGACAGCAGGGGCTGGACTGCCAAATCAGATGCTGAGATCAGGAAGCCAAACAACGCCAACCAGGGAGGCATGCTTCACTCTGCTATTTATAGCCAATCAGGAAAGCAGTTGAGTTTCCACATGTGGATGAGTCACCACACCCAATTAGAAGCACATGTCTGCACCACACCCAATTAGAAGCACGTCTACACCTGCTCACATTAGCAAAAAAGCATTGGTAAAACAAGCATTGATGAAACCAATTGTGTAACACAGCACATTTTATTTACTTACACACATGAAGGTTTAACCAAGAACAGAGATATGATTTAACCCTAATCCCTGGGGATGCTGACAGATAACACAGGAGGCACCTTGGGGATTCCTGACAGAGAATTGTATTAGAAAATTAATGATTGGAGTGTTGCAGAGTGGAGTGAAGTATCATGGAGGGGCAAAGAGTGGAGTGGAGCGGCAAAGATTTGAGTAAAGTGGCGTGGAGTACAGTGTCCTAGAGTGGATGGTGTGGAGTGTCATAGGGTGGAATAGAGTGGCATGTAGTGGATAACCACAGCACTGAAACCACATTCTTAGCAGCCACCGACGACATACGCATCATACTGGACCATGAAGGCACGGCGTAGTCATCCTCCTTGACCTCTCTGCAGCATTTGACACCATCTCCCACTCCACCTTCTGTGACAGACTGCATGACACCGGCATCTGAGATAAAGCCCTGAATTGGATCAGGTCCTTCCTCACCGGAAGAACACAGTGTCAGACTACCACCATTCAACTCAGAACCTAAAGACACTTGCTGCGGAGTGCCCCAAGGATCTTCACTCAGCCCGATAGTTTTCAAAGTCTATATGGCCCACTTGCCAAGACCACCAAACAACACGGACTAAACATAGTCTCCTACGCTGACGACACCCAACTGATCCTCTCCCTGTCTGAGGACGCTGCTCAAGCCAAGAGGAATTTCCACAAAGGAATGAGAGCAGTCGCCTCCTGGATGGAGGTCAGCTGCCTCAAGCTGACGTCGGACAAGATAGAGATCCTCGTGATCGGCTCCACCCCCTCTGCCTGGAACAACTCCTGGTGGCCCACCGCTCTGGGCAATGCCCCCATCCCCACAGACCATGTGCGCAACCTGGGCATCATCCTGGACTCCTTTCTGTCAATGAAACACCAAGTCAACTCCGTCTCTCCGTCTTGGTTTCACACCCTCTGACTCCTGCGAAAGATTTTGAAGTGGATTCCCCCCGACATGAGGAAGACAGGCACATACGCACTCATCACTAGCAAACTGAACTACTGCAATGCACTGTATGCTGGCACCACCAAGAAACTTCAATCAAGACTACAAAGAGTCCAGCCTGCAGCAGCCAAGACTCATCTTGGCCATCCCACGACACAGCTGCATCTCCTCCCACCTCAGAGACCTACACTGGCTCCCAGTCAACAAGCGCATCACACACAAACTCTTGATCCACACCTGCAAGGCTCTGCACAACATAGGACTGGCATACCTCAACTACAGCTTCGCCTTTTACGTACCCAACAGAAATCTCAGTTCCTCTCAGCTTGCCCTTGCAGCTGCCCCTAAGATCTGGAAAAGTGCAACAGGAGGAAGGTTCTGCTCCTACCTAGCAGCCTGGACATGGGATGCACTACCTCTCAAGCTCAGGCAGCCCTCATCACTGAAGCAGTTCAGGAAGGACTTCAAGACCTGGCTCTTTGACTGAGCAGCACGCCCACATACAGCTCCTTGAGACCCTATGGGTGATTAACCGTGCTTTACAAATCCTTGATTGATTGATTGATTGATTTAATCTTCCTGTGAGAAACTAGGGCTGATTGCAGAGGCCCCATAACTTTTTGCCCCCATTTTCCACTTTATGCTGGTGTTTTCCTGACTCTGATGGTGCCCTGGGTACTGCTAACCAGTCCCAGGGCCTGTGCTCTGTGTAAAATGGATATGCAAATTAGGCTAATTATAATTGGCTAAGTTAACCTACCTATAAGTCCCTAGTATATGGTAGGGCATGTAGGTTTAGGGACCACAGCATAGGTGGTGCACACCTAGGTGCATTGCTGAGGTGCCCAGTGTCATTTTAAAAGCAAGCCTGCCTTGCTGGCTGCTTTTAAATTAAAGTTATATGCAAATTCGACTTTGGAATTAAAGGTACTTCCAAAGTCTTAAACTACCTTATTTTTACATATAAGTCACCCCTAAGGTGTGCCCTATGTGCCCCTAGGGCTGGGTGCCATGTAACTATAAGCAGGGACTTTATAAAAATAGATTTATATGCCCTGGTGAGGTAAAAACAGCCAAATTCGTTTTTCCCTCATTGAAGTAAATGGCCTTCATAGGCTAGAATGGGCAGACTTTATTTTAAATTTTAAAGTCTCCTTAAATGTTACATACCAAGAATTTGGTATCAAATTGATTGTTGTAATAAATCCCACAACTTCCAGTTGTTGGATTTAATATAACTTGTCCAGGTAAAAAGTTTAGACTTTACCTAAAAAGTTGCCAATTTCAGTTCTGCATTGTTTTTGCTGCTGTGCTCTGATTGGCCAGCCTGCAGCAGCTTCTGCCAGGCTGCCTTGATGAGGTGTGAAGTGGCCTAGCTTCACACAAAGGAATGTGCTTGGGGGAGAGAATCTCCCCTCAGCAGATGGTGAGGCAGGAAGGGGGAGGGCTGCCAAACTGGTCTTCAAAGGCAGAGAAGGACATTTGGAGCACCCAGCAACACCCCCACATCCTGCAACCCCAGACAATTAGGTGCCCCCTTGATTAGATTAGGAGAGGGCAGGAGAGGGGTGTGTTTATGATTTTTAGCCACACCAGTGGGTGGGCTCAGCCAGATGTAACCTCCAAAAATCAGATTCATCCATGTTGGATTTTTAGAGACTGTTGCCTTCTGGGATGGATTTTTGCCACACTTCCCAGGAAGTGGTCATCACAGGGGGACGACCCTGTCCCTGATTGGAGAACCAGGGCCCCCCTGCTTTTCACCCAGGAGCAAGGATAAAACTGGCAGACCTGCCCCCACACCTCAGATCCCTTCCAGAATTCAACAAGAAAGGAACTAAAGAAGAAGAAGGACTGCCCTGCTGGACCCCTGGCCTGCACCTGGACCCTGCACTCAGAAGGACTGCACCAGCTGCACACTTGGGCTTCACCACAAGAAGGACTTTGCCTGGCTTCAACTGGTTCAAGGAGGGACTCCCTGTTTGCTGCAGGTGACAAATTGCTAAACCAGAGTCCCCTGCACCAACTCCTGAAGAAAGCGACCAGCTGACCACTGTCCAGTGGCCAAAAAGGAGTTTGCGCCAGGTGCATTCTGGGAGTTGAAGTCCGCACCCCCCAAGGACCATCACAGAACTTCTGGACCCTTGGGCTGAGCTGTGGACCCCAAAAGAACCTTAAAAGAATATCTGAGTGAAGCCCCAGAAGTTTGGAAAAGATTTGAGAATTTTTGGAAAAAAGCTCCAGAGAGGGACCGACCCGCCGCGGAAATTCTAGCCGGCTTACCTCAACCGCGACCCGGCCTGACTTCGTGGTTCGTCCCGGTAAAGAAAAACATCCAAAAAAGAGACTAAGTCCGAACGTAAAAAGTTGACCGGGACCTCCCAGCCATCGTATCCGAGAAGGGCTCCATGGACGTCGGATCAAGATCCAGGTTTACCCCGGTCGAAGGATTTTCATCTCGAAAAAACGACTAAGTCCGAAGGTAAAAGTCTCCACCGAGGAAACCCACTTCGCGTATCCGGACAAGGGCTCCAGGAGGTCGGATTCAACTGGCAGGTTCGTCCCGGTGAAGAAAAAACTTCAAAATAAAGACTAAGTCAGAAGGTAACTTTTCAACCGAGGCCTCCCGCGACTTGTAGCCGAGCAGGGCTCCATCGCGGTCGGCCTGAAACTTTGACTTTGTCCCGGTCCTGGTGCAACCAGATGACACGATTGGCGCTTTTTGTTTCTAAGCGCTAGAAAAATAATAATACTTTAAACATTCATATCTCCGGTTCCCCTGAACCGATTTTAATCGTTTTTGTGCCATTTTAAAGATAAAAATATAAACTATTTTTATAAATTGGTTTTGGATTTTTAAACTGTTTCCTGTGTTTTATTTAATTACTGTTTTGTGATATTTGAATGCTTTACACTTTGTCTCCTAAGTTAAGCCTTGACGCTCGATGCCAAGCTACCAAGGGTAGAGCTGGGATTAATTTACTGAGACCTAACTGTACTTGTGTGGAGGTTTGTGGCTTGTTGCTAGGTGTAGGTACCTACCTGCCCTACCAATAACCCATTTTCCAACACTTCCATTGTGTGGAGTGGAGTGATGCCGTATGTGCCATCTCAAAGCAATGGTCAGTGTGTGTCCAGTCTAAAAAGATGAAACAAAAATTGTGTGTGTAAGTCAATGTATAATATTACATATTGAAGTAGTAAAGAGCGAGAACACGCCACCAGGTGAATGGACAATTTATCAATAAAGTAACTGATTAAATACAATCAAGAACAAAGATAGGGACCTAATTAAAAATTAGACTGAAAACGGAAGGAATGCGATCAGTCATGAAGTAAGTTTGAAAAAGACTACTTTGAATAATAAAGATAATGTGGATATTCACCGTGATGTAACTTAACTCTCTACACATTCCACTGTTGTGCTAACGTTTTGCAATTTATACCTTTTAGTAATGGGTTTTTGAAGGCACATAGATGCTTCATCTTCCAAATATAGTATTGAAGTAAATCGTGCTTGCTGAAAAGCTGTTGGATAAATTAGTGAATTAGATAACTAAGATTGATATCTAAAAATAGATTTTTTTTAAAGTGGGTCATCTTTGCAAATTAGGGCATTTCTGAACTTGGAAAGGCACACTGTGTATGTGTTTGCAAGGTTTGTAAGACTTCATGAATTTCAACTTGATGCAAGCAATGTTTGCTTTAATATTAGGAAAATCAGCAGTAAACACTGGCTTAGCAGACCGAAAAACAGGCCCACAAATAGCCCAGAAAAACAACCAACACACTGACATGTTACACCAGCCCATCAGGGATTGTCTGATTGCCCTGAAAGATATAAAGCCTAAAGGTGGACCTCCTGGAAAGACTGTGGCCCCCATTACAGGTCTAGCTGTCACTAGACCGCAAGACTCTTGTATGATGGTTGGACCACCGCCAATGAGGCGGTCCGAGGGCCATATTTTAACTCTGGTGGTCATGCTGCAGTGGTACAGCAGGCACTGCCAGGATCAGAGATCCTGACGGTCTGGTAGTGGTGGCAGTCCTAATCTGCCAGGGCAGTGCTGCAAGCAGTGCTACCCTGGGGATTACGACCAGTTTTTCTGTGAGCCATTTAATGGCGGTAGCGCAGCCTTGAAAAGGCTGATGGAGAACGGGTGCAGGGTGTCCCATGTGCACTTCATTTTAAAGTGTGCATGTCACTTTATCCTGCTGTCTTGCGACAGCCAGCCTGACATGCACACTTTAAACACTCGAACCTGAGTTGTCTTAGACAGCTGAGTGGAGAGCAAGCACAGGACCCCAGTGCTTGAAGGAACGTAAAACCAGTGGGCTCTGCCCTATCCTGGTGCCATTCTCATGCTGCTTGAGCGGCACAAAAGCAGCTCCTGTATTGGTAGAGAAGAGTTGGGTGAAGTTCTGGAAGCCTGTGTTTGAGCCACAAACTGCTGAGATGATGAGGAGCATGAGGCAAGTGGGTAAGTGAATCTTTTATTTTTTTGTTTTTAACTTAACTCCAAAGCTCTCAATCGTGACCCGTTATAAACTCTGTTCAAAACGGACCACGATTGAGAGCTTTGGTTTTGAGCCTAAGGGTACTGCTTTTTATCATCAATGCCTGTTTGTGGGTTAAAATATTCAACCCACCAGTTTAATTTGCCACTGGCCGCCACTGGTGAATATGGAATATTTCTTTGAAAATAAAATACCAGGTACTAATTGATAGATATAAATATCACTAGAAATACATTTTGAAACCATAAGGTGCAATTGAAGAAAAATTGTGTTGCTTATTTATGTAATACCTTTGAATAGTGGAAAAATGCATTTGTTGTATTGCACTATATTTTCTGGTGTGAGATTCAGTAAATGGCTGTTAATCTCACAGCTTTCAAAATAGCATTTGGGGAATTTGCACACCACTAGCAGCCAAAATATTTCTAAGTCCAATTAAAAATAGAGAATTATTATAATTTTGCCTAAGGCAACCAGATCAATGGGAGACAGAATGTAAGTGAATTAAGAGGTGACACAAGGTAGAATGTGCAAGTATGAATGTTAATAAATTCAAAATATAAACCTTATTGCAAATAAACCTTTGATCTTGGATTCTACTTTTCATAAAATGCAGGCACGTAGATTATATAATACCATGAATAAATTATGGGACTCTGAAGGCATAAGTCAATAAATGTTATTTTGTTGGAATATTTAATAAAATATTTTGCTTTCCTAAGCATTTGTTCACGCATATGGAACTTGTATTTCTTGATTCATAGATAAATATGTATGTGTAATTTTCTACCGATATGAATGGGAATAGGCACACATTTTTATTGTAAGCATTTATGCCATTCTAGTTTATGATAATATGATTTCTGGCAAAAGCCACTGACATTTTAAATGATAAAAAAAAAAAGATATTGTTGGCAAATGATGCACATTTGAGGGGTGACAAAAGAGGATGGTCAGAATTTTAAATTGTTAAATTTTGTATTGTTTTTATTAAAGACGGTATTGTTAGAAAAGTAAAACATACAATATAGTGATAAATGTATACATGCAGACCTGGAATAGTAACACCCTTGGCTATCCATTGATAGACAGATAATCACAAAAGCGAGCTCTCCATGTTATGATAATACATATTAAAGTACCCTATTTAGTCATTTGCAACGTCGAAATACAGTGTATCTTCATAAATACATCCCCTGCAGATATTTAACAACTATTTTTATAATTGTTTTCATAATTCAAAGTAACTGTCATGGATAGGTGCATTGTACTATTGTAATGCCATGGTGCAAAATTTATAAGGATGGAAAAAGAAAAATTAGCCCCTTTCAATATTATTTGCTTATGTTAATACTTTCAATTTCCCGACCAGCAATTTGACCTGTCAAGAATTTCCCATTTGAAAATGAGTCTCAGATTCCATCAGCAGGTATGTGTTTGATCTTGTTTATTACAAAAGAGTGACCGTATGTTTTATTTCACGTAGCTGAACGAGCAAGAGTGGGGCTTGCACCATTGCCTGGAATGAAAGGAACAGATTACATCAACGCCTCATATATCATGGTAAGGGACACTTGTGTTTAAACTTTAGTTTGAAATCACTTTAATATGTTTACGTGATGCTACTAGAACTGTTGTTTGTTCAAAATGGCCAACATTTTATGTTAAAATTAAGGCTATAAATATATACATTGAGGATGACTTTGCATTCAATAGTTCTAAATTGAGATTGTTATTATATACCCAACATAAAAATGTAAGGTTCTAATAGTATGACAAGTCTTGTAAAAATGCAGACATTGGCATAGCGGTAGTGCAACCCACAAATTTTCTGTGACTTTCACTCACATATAAGCTTCACATTTTCATTTACTTCCGCTTTGTCATATCTTGACACCTGTGTACCTCCTTCGCACATTTCCACAGAATCACAATTGTTATGAAAAATGTGACTATAGCTCTGTGTGTTGTGCAGAGAAGCTAAAAATTATAACCATGTATTCTGAACACCTTTTTGACTCGCTGACCGGCAGTGTGAGAAACTCGCACTGCCTTCAGCCTCAACTCCAGAGCTTTCAGTTTTGGCTGTTATAAGCACCTGAAGGTGACTCAACTCAAAGTATGCACTATACAAGACTAATATGCTATGCAAACACACAAATGCAGAAACACAACATCCTAAAAAATAGCTATCACTCTTGAGGAATGCAAGATTAAATAAACCCATGTGAATAGGAACTAAATCTCCAACACAGATTACCTTAACCTGACTTATGTTAATTGTTCAGAAATTGATCAATGTGTTTGCCATTAAAGTTAAAGACATGATTAGAGGGCTTCATAGGTAACCATTTTAACGTACGTTGTCAGTCAGTGCTTGGTCTGAAGTCCTGAAGGCACCCGTCCCACTTTAAGCCCTGGGTGCACAAATTTAGTGCATACTAACTCTAGACCTCACTTTTTGGGAGAACACATCTTTTGTCCTCAAAAGAGCAAGGACATCTGTAATCCTCATGGATATCTGAAAACTGTCCTTTTCATATAGCCATAGCAATAAACAACCAAGACAACAGTCAGCGTTTGTCAACATGTAATTAGAGGCGACAAGCCCTGTTAATTCTTAGTCAAGAAAAGTGAATTCAAACATTACAAACTGCAGGAGTTTTGTAGTAAGTCAAAATACCACCATGAAGCTGGAAGGATAATACTGTTAACACAGCAAAAGGCTTTGAAGGAAAGTGTTTCCTGTCCCCTTCCAGAACACATTTTGTTCAAATGGAGATGCCTAGTAAGCTACGTTAGAGTGTATTATGATGGAACAAACCTGAGAGCCTTTCTATAGTGTCACCAGATGGATGGATAAACATACAAAACGTTTGGGCTTGTAGACCTATTGTAGACCTATTTTCCGAGCAAGAAGCTTTCATGACTCCTTATAAGTCCTGCTTGTCTTCACAGTTGGATGACTGAGGTCACTGCATATCTGTTAAATGTCAGTGCTGTAGTGACCCAAATTCTTGACCTGCCATACAAATTCTAGAGTAGGTAGGACCCTGTAGCCCCTTGTGATGAAATCAACTGCAAGATCCATCCTGCCCTCTGAAGAGAGTTTATCTGTGTTAGCCAAAAAGCTGATGTAGCAACATTGCTGGGGAGTGAATTGAATGTTTACTGCTAAATGGGGTGATCTTGATGTCTTGGGGTTGAATGCCAGAGAGAGAGAAATACCCTTCCATTCATCTGAAGATCAGTCAATAGTCACATTAAATGAGTAAAGAGTATCACCTCTTATTTACAGCACTTAGAAAAGGCAGGTGTGGCATAACACACTATATAACACCAAAGTACTATTATTATGGAGAGGCTTTTGGCCTTTTAGGAGTTCTACCACTATTACATTGTGTTGATGAAATGTATGCTAATCTGAAGAATTAAGGCTATGGACACTATTACTGATATATCCCTCTCACTTCCTGTTCTATTCATGATTAACTCTTTGATTTTTCATGACCTGTGCCTTCCACTCTGTTCCTCATTTAATGATTCAGTTTCCTGATGATCTTTGCCTAGCTAACTTGGAATTGGCTACTTATGAATGTAGTGTGTTTTTAGGACAAACAAACATTGGTCTTTCATCACGTTTTGACAAACATTTAACGAATGATGCAAACACATTAAATATATACTTTTGTGTTGTGTTCAGCATTGAGGTCAACTGGCCATTTTATATGAAACTAAGCCTGGGTTGGTGAATTCTGTCTTCCTTTCAGAGGATGATCCAATCATAAAAGGTTTTTTCTTTCTTTCAACAAATGGGTATTCAACTTTGCTCCAATGAGTAAGCGCTTCTCGGCTGTTGCCTTTTGGTCTTGATCTAATGGGGGTTTCTAATTCCCTCACACTCTCATAGGGATTAGACCATTAACCCAAATGCACACCCAATGATTGTGTTACATGACTTCCATCCTCTGCACAAAGCATTTTTGAGCACCTGCACTGAGATCCTCTTTCATGAGCATACTCCAGATAAATACTTTGACTGTGTTGTTCTTGCAGATACGTTTATGCACATGTCAGTGGACTGACAGTACAACTTCGTTTTCGGAAGCCAAATCGGATTATGTGAAAATCCTAGGCTTAATACTATCAGTGTAATACTGTGTGTTAAAAAACAAGGCACTTGATATGCTCTGTGTGTGAGCACATTTAAATGAATATTCTATAAAAGGTTTTAGTGTCAAACACAATAGACCTTCATTGATATGGAACACAATATTTACAAAAACATAATCCAATGGCTGGCATTTTCTTTAACTCTTTGTGGGAAAATCAGTCCATAAAGACATCTTGACACAATCTATCAAAGACAAAGCACTGAACCATAACGAATATCCTTATAGTTCGGAGTTCTTGAGTTAGTCTTGCTGGTTGTGTTGGGTGAACAGAGTTGTCATTCTCTAGCTGCTTCCATGTGTACCTTAGGTTTAGTTGAAAAACTGTTTGAAGAATTACATTTTATGACATTTCGCGAGCTGAAGGTTACTAGGTGCCATTCTAAGATAGCGGCTAATTCTGATATAATTTTGAACCCTTGACTCACCAGCATCTTCTGCCATATTTGAATATCTTAAAATGGGCATTGGATCATCAAGTGTGCTTTTACATATTCCTGACAGAGTTGCAATACCATGTCAGATTTTGAAGGTAGCTAGGACCTTTGTCCCAACAGACTTTATCCTTAGCGTTTTTTTTTTTTTTTTGCTTGATCCTAAATTAGAGAGGGGGCCATTGGAGCGCTTTCAGGGTTCACTTAACCTTTAAGTTCTAAGACCGTTTTTTATTTGGGAAAGCTGGTGCGTAAACCTTCATTCCTCCATAACCTTTTTCCACAAAAGATATTCAAACCAAATTTTGATCCTTTTCTCCCCACATGTTGGGGATTCTAAAGATGCCCAGGGTTTGTGGGTTCCACTGAAAGAAAATAGCCAAACTTTAGCATTTTTTGTCTTTCCATCCTTTTTTCCCCCACTAAAAAAGTAATGTGCCATAGAATTTTTTCTCTCACGAAAATACACCCGCAAAAGGTTTGTTGTGCTAATATTTGCTCTCTTCCCGCTTTCAGGAACAGGCAAGAGTTATAAAAAAAAAAAATCATAATTTATGCAATTTTCTAACTGGTAGTTAGTGTTTTCTGTTGTTTCAACCTACTTGCAGCTTGTGATGGAAACATGCACCCAGAAACCTATACATTTTTAAGAAGTAAAAAAAGATGTAATTCAGCAAGCACTCGTGTGTGGTTCTCTCATGTCTTTTCCAAAGAAACCTAGTTTAGAAAGTAAGTAAGAAAAAATAGAAAAAGTCGACTGTTTTCATCTGTTATTTTCTGCTCTGATGGTCAATCAACTAAAGTAAAATGCCATTATGTCCATGAGATTCTTCTAGACTCAGGCATGTGTGGTGTTTGTTGGTTGTCCATAAACATGCAGTACACAGAGTCATCAACCGAGCTACAGTCCATGCATCAATTCACAATGGAAAACAAATGAAAATGGTGAAAAGGAAAGCATTTTTTAAATGAGGTCAAGAATCTGAGTTCATGCCGAAGGCTATATAAATGTGCTTTATGGTAGCAGGATCAGCCCAAACGCACCAGCAGAGACTTGGACATTTGGCTTTGACTCACCTCATGCATGATGCTTTGTTCAAGATTGTAACCTTTAACAGAGTGTGGGCTCATGCGTTCACCCACCTCATGGTTGAGGGGGAGGTCATAGGGGGCAGAGTATCATTGCTTTGTTTGTTGACTTGTATATGTTCTATAAATACCTATAAAATATATTTTTTAAGAATCTGAGTTTAGGTATAGGGGTAATTTGTGCAACTCTGAATTTGGGGTTGCCTGTTATAATATGTGCTTCAGAGAGTGTTTTGCAAAATGTGTTCATTTTTGCAAACAGATTTACCATTGGAACCCTACAGTGGAGACTAACTCAACAGATGATAATTGTGTTAGAGTACTGTATTCCCAATTCTCCAGTAAAAACAATACCCACTTGCAGGGAAGCCTTGCAATGTAGTATAGACATCAAGATTTTTTTCTTGTTTTTTCAGTCTTTTTCGGACGTGCAATAGTTGAAAGCAGGATTGGCCGGAAGTACAGTAGATTTTTAAAAACTAGACTCTTGGAGCAGTCCAGGGATGTGTGGTTTACATGAGTGCCACCACTTTTTCTTACTCAAAATGTCCTGAAAATGTTAGACTTTGACCAAAACCACAGATTTTCATCTCACTTCCGAGAGGCAAAGTTCCACAATCTGTGGAGACCCAGAAAAAGTCACACCACTCAGCATTCCCACACTACTACTGATAAAAAGGTACTACATGTGGGTGAGTATGTTGAATTGGATAGGAACCAGTCAAAACATGTGCCATGTTAAACCAATGATAGTGCAAATGTGGTCTTCACATGATTACAATTTATGCTTACGTACGTCAGATGGACCCACACAAGTGGGGTACGGTTTTTCTCTGAAGGCATGTGGAAATCAAGGGCATTAAGTCTTGACATTAGCTGGAAGTGCCCAAAATTATTGTCACGTAAATATAGGTAAAATAGCTTTTTCTGACCTATCCGTTGACATATTGTGGGTTAGAAAAAGCGTTTGGATCCATGCAAGTCACACCAACTCATATTGTCCTTTTTCAGAAATGCCCAGGGTTTGTAGGGTTCCCCAGAGGCCAACTAATAACATTATTTAAATACTGCTCCCAATCTCTATGGCAAGAGTGATTTAATAGTATGTTTATAGAGTAATTTTGTCACCCACACTGCATTCTTGGATTACCCTCTGTGTACAGTTATCAAAAAAAGTGACGGTTAGTGTGTCTTTTGCCTCTGCACCAGCAACGTTAGTAATACATTGGAGCAATGGCAAAGAGATTCCTATTTTGCTTTAGACCAAGCTCCCAAGCAAAATAGGGAATATGTCCTTGTGATTGCACTGGCGGAGTTTCATTTAATAGAACTGTCAAAATCATTTGCAGTCCTTTTTAGAATACCAAAATGCCCTGTGAATACAAGGAACAGGCGCAAATGCCTATTGTTACCCCCCCCCCCCCGGCACTTACTGTAATACAACCCCTTGTTTCTTGTGGTTTCAGTCCCCAGTGGGCAAGGGTAATTGGAAATATACTCCAAATTGGCCCGTGGTGGTGGGGTATGAGTGGGATCTAGTGGTGGCGGTTGCAGCCTGATGGCAGGATATGCATCTCTTTCTGTTTTCTTTTAAATTCAGCCCATATTGTATAGTGTATTTTCTGCCCAAGGATGGCAGATTAGGGATATATATCCCCGGCGGGGCCTGGGGAGGGGTGCAGAAAGATCTGCTGTTATTTAAGGGCAGAACTTGCAACTCAATACCACAACAGGCCATCTACTACTCCATTCTGTCTTTCAGAATTGAATAACTGGTGTCTGTTGTGCTATCTGCCTCCTGGAGGAGAGCAGGTTGGAGATACACCCACCAATTTGCCCTCTCAAGAACTGAGAGACACTGTGATATTACGTAAGAAGGATAGGCCCCAACCCAGCTTTTTATACACTTGGGTTATCCTTGGTGCCTAGTAGGCTTTGTGCCACCTTGAGGTGGGCATATTGGAGGATAGCCCCCTTGTGTCCCACTCCCCAGGAGGCTTAGGCTGAAAATATCCTCTTTTAAGGGGGAGCAACTGTCTATGCCTGGTCAGCCATTCACCGTGCCTCACCTGAAGCCATCCCTGGTGGCTACTGCATAAATCCTTCTGTGGGAACTGTCACCCTTTGTTGAACCAGGAGCTGGGAGCAATTGGGGAGAGATGCTATTGATATGGGTGAATTCTCACCTTTCCAGTAATATTGCTTCCCCTGTGATCATTGCTTGGTGGCTGAGCTATAGCCCAAGCACTGATCAAACGGAGGCTCCAGCTTTCCGTTTTAGTGATGTAAGCATTCATAGAATGCTGTGCTTCACTGAAACAGACAGAAAAGAAATTTCAGACTGCAAGTGAAACTCTTCATTGCAGCCAGATGTGAGGGTATAATGGAATTTCCTCCCTTTAGTGGAGGACACAATGTCCTCTGCAGGCACAGGAGAGGTTATGAAGAAGATGTTAAACATTGCATCCCCCCCATTTTAGGTGTTAATTGGGCCCTGTTTTCTCAAATACATGCAGCCCGATTGTTGCTGTCTGGTGATGAGATGCTGTGGTGGCTTATATAAATTATGTCAGCAGTAGTCTAATTAAGTCATCATCTCGGCATGCATTACCTTAAGTTATTTGGTTAGTGTCGTAGAATGGGGTGGCAATTCCAGAGAAGAGTAAGTTGCATATCAATTCCCTTGACCACTGGGTAGATTCAGAGACTGAAGTTGAGGTCTGAAACAAAAATAAACCCCAGTTTTATTACTTGGATGAAGAGGGTAAAGCTCAATTTAGGAGGCCTCTAAAAGGACTCTAAATAAACTCGTTTTTAAACTGAGACTCTAATCTTTGTTCTATTCAAGGAGTGAAAACTTCCATTTATGCAAAAGTAGACCAGTTCAAAACACTACAGTGTTAGTAAATGAACTCTGTCGAAGATGACACACAGAACAAGACATTTGGCCCTGCCATCACTTGATAAGTACTTAGCAGAAATTATGGAAGAACAGTATACATAATCCTGAACAAGTTCCAGAGGACCACAACACCAGAAAGGATGCTACTGTGTTTTTAGGGGTGGATGTGGATGTTGTTTAGAACACCACATTGGAAATGTTGCAATGCAGTGGGTCTCGCTTTTGCTCAAGTTAGAGCTCGTATTGTTGTAAATTCCTAACTGGACTTTTCTTGCCACTTAAATTGAAAATGAAAAGTAAAACATTTGACATAAGTGAGCCAGTTCAAAGCACCATGGCTGCAATGAGCAAGAGTGTGAAGGAGAGAGACAAAAAGAAGCTAGCTCACAGGCAAATGTATCGGCAATCGGGCAATTATCAATGTAACAAGGGCAGTCTGCAAGGCAGTAACATAACTGCCCTAAGGAGGGACAAACGTAAAGCATTTACCAATGATAAGGGATTTTGAAAGGTAAGCCCACGAGCGAGTGAAAGTGATGGGTGTGCAGAGGCGTGGTTAAAAGCCCACAATACTTACAACAGGTCAAAGTGCTTGCGTGCTCGACCTAAAAAGCAAGTGCAATATAGGAAGGCATGCCCGGACCGATGTATTATACCGTCATTGCTTTGACTAGAGGGAGGTGAGAAACAGAATATAAAATCCCTATTTCTTAGATTTGACATTTCCGCAGGCACAGCAGTGGCATGTGTTTGAGATTGGAACACGAAATGTCTCCCTGAGATCTGTGACCTTTGGCTAGCAGCTCAGCCGAAAAATTAAGCTGTCTCAAATTGGGGGGCACCAGAATCAGGTAGCCAACAGTGGCATTTTAGTGGACAGGTGTATTTACAAAATGTAAAAGTCAGATAAGTTATTACAATTGTGTACACTATCAAACCCCGCGCAAATGCCTATATTGTTAATGTATTCTACCTATAAACTACGTTTCCTTTTTCTTTGAAGGGTTACTACAGGAGTAACGAATTCATCATAACGCAGCATCCACTACCGCATACGACGAAAGACTTCTGGCGAATGATCTGGGATCACAACGCACAGATCATTGTTATGCTGCCTGACAGCCAGAGCTTTGTAAGTTCATTATGGCTACTGTCCGATCCCTGCTGTGCACAGCAGAATGCTAGATTTCAGTAAAGTAATACAGTTTCCTTATAAACCGTGATGGGCTTCAGAATACAGAATTCACAATGAGAGCGTGTTTGTGTTAGAGTAATGTCAAGGTGCCTGATTTGCCTCTTCACTGTGTTATAACGTTTTTACGGCTTTCATCTTCTACAAGAGTCTAATTATACTATACACCATGCATGCTGCAACTAAATTACTGATGAGTTATAAAAGGCACTAGGTTGAAGTGGGCATGTGAATTAAAATGTTGCTGGGCTCTCTGTCGTACAGTATGGTCTGCAATCGGAATGAGAGCACAATACACTGAACTCTTTGCTAGGTCTAAGGGGATATTTTGAAAGTAAAAAGCATAATTTTTGTAATGTAAAGGCAGCATTAATACTGTACAGAGTGAAATGGAGTGTATTTTCAGAAGCAATATCATTGTAATTAATATCAATAGAAATGGGCAAACGGCTATGGTGACCCCAGTATCCAGTAAGAGAGAGAATTCAAACTAGTTAAGTAATTGGAACAAAAGTACCAGTTGAGGGCACAGCGTTTGGTTCTGTTTTTTTGTAACGACTGGATGGATGAATGAGCCAGCAAGTAATAGTTTCCTTGGGTCCTTATATCTCAATCCCTATGTTTCACACTTCACCCTTTCAGAGTGAGAAGAACGACTAGGATCATCCGCAATGCTTATGGGTCCATCCAGGATTTAGTGAGGCCAGGTTATTTAGAATTAGTGACTGCAACTTCAATTGGCAAGTGAATGATCGCTGTGTCTTCCTTTAAAAAAAAAAAATAGAATAGTTGACCTAATACTAAACCTGTGCTCTGAAATAACATTTAATGCAGCACTTCATACCTAAAACCTGGTCTTTAGAGAATCCATTATGAAATAAACAGATCTTACACATTCAATGAAGATGAATGATTTAAAAAAAAGCTGTTTGTTCAAATCAATCTGATAAACAAGCATTAGCAAAGTCAATAAGTCTGACTTATGTTTTGAATCCGGGCTAAAATATTGCTAAAAGCCAGTTGTATTGTGAAAATTAAAACAATTGTTTTCTGTATGCACACACTGACGAAATAAATCATTTAATGCATGATTGTTCAGTGTACTGTTGAGATGTAAAATAGATCCTTGTGTTTTGCAGTGCAAGCACACCAAAGGAAATCCAGTGGTACATATACAACCAATAGCCTTAGGTGAGAGGTTAATGATCTAGTGGGCAGACCAAAAGTCAAGTTCTCTGGAATTGGAAGGGTTAGAAAAATCTTTCAAATGGTGTCTGAATCAGTGTGTCCTGCTGCTAGCATAATTGTCCACATCCAGAGGTGGGAATGTTGACTGCCTCCTAGTCCTTCTAAGCCAGAAGAAATGCAAGTACCTTCCAGTCATGGGGTGGGTCACAGGTTGTGTAGACTGGATTCTCACTGACGGGAGATCAAATTGAAGCTCTGTGATACCCGTGATATTCTGGGTGATTTCTTACTTCTAGCCAGGTGTGCTGTGGGGACCTCACTGCTCCCATGTAACTTCTTTCCATTCGGACTGTCTTTTGTATGGATCTTCCAGTAAGCTGGGCTTTGTGTAGGTCTTTTTATGTATTGTGTAGACGACTTCTTGCAGAGGAAGGTCGGCTCCATGTGACAGCAGGTAAAATCTCCTATCCGTCGGCCACAGCTCCGAGGCTTCTTACAGGCTTCTCAATCTGCAGTGATTGTAGCTATCCAAGATCGATTCTATCGCTAGTCTGTTGTCCTCACTCTTACACCAGTGTGCAGCCCTCCTCGTATTCTGGATGATAAAGAACAAAGTAGTTGCTTGAGAGGTCCAGTGCTTCCACCACTCTGGTGGTCAAGATGGAATACCAGAGCCTATTGGGGTGGCACATTTGGAATTTTAATTTCTCCACCAATCCTGCATTCGTTGCTGGACTGTATTTTTGTGCATTTTTAAACAGATCTGATAAGCTGCTAGGGGCAGTTGCTATAAGACAGGAAATGCTGGTGGCTGGGTTTCACTTGGGGCAGGGTTCCCTTAGTGTTATTAAGAATGGGTTGAAACACTATCTCACCCACCAGCAACCCAGGTTTTTGGGAAGGGAACAGGAAGAAGTGCATGTACCTGCTGGGGATGTCCAGGATGTATGACATCAGCAAATACCCAGAGGAGACCATCATTTAATGCAGCACTTGCACTGAATTCCAGTAGAACACCATTCACCAGACCACATGGGAAGCTCACATGCATACGGTCATACATCCTTTGTACATGTCCCAGAAATGTTGTAGGCAAAAGACCCAATGTATGGGGTCTGGCCTGAGATTTTACTGGAGAGAGTGATTCGGAAAGTTCCCCATAAGGGTAAAGGTAAAAGTGCTGTATCCCCTGCTTGTAATCCTGCTGTCACCACTGCCACCTATTCCATAAGATTGCGTAAGAGGATGTAGCCACCGTCAGACACAAAGGGGTACACCTTGGGAGTCCCACTCATATCCGAGCACATCTCAGGGTCCGAACAATGCAGAAAGGTCATGGCGCGCCTGCAGGAGCCTTACTGTATTGTCCAGATTACTGGAGGGAAAACAGATGAGCCTGAAAAAACACCAGGGAAGGGAGCACAGCAGCACTTAATCACCCATGGAGGTTATTATTAAATAGTAGTGTCATGCTCTTTAATATAATCTACATTAATATTTTAAATATGCATACAATGCACATAATTTATTTCAAAATGTATGCAATCTATTGTATAGGGGAGTGACATCTTTATAACAGGGAGTGAGAATCAATAGTTTTCTTCCAAAAAAACAAAAACAAGTACAAAGATAACAGCACCATTTCAGTATTTTCAGATTACTGACTGGCATAAATCCATATCTCATGAATAATCATCATCAGCACTTTAAGTATGAACCTGGTATAAAGTATACCAAGCATACTTAAATAGTTTGTTAAAACTTTAAGGCTGTCTATGTAATTAAATCGAGATCCTCCTTGGTTTATTTGGTAAGATTTGGGCACTACCAGAAAACATAGATAAGAAGATTTCAATCCTTCACGAATTCAGGGCAGCAAATGACCTACCGGGTACAATTAAATGAGGTTTACTTGGTCAGCCTAATCTTGCTTATAGATAACATCCCTATTGCCTAGCCTTTTTCTGGTCTGTAGATTTCTGTCCAATGACACTGAAGAAATATGCCCAATTATGCCCAGTACATGATCACATTTCCTTAGTAACTGTTGAATGATTTAACTAGCCATGTTCCTAAATAGAGATCATATTCTGTTGCATGGTTTTTGATATGTCGTTGGTCATCAATAAGAAGTTGCAAATTAAAACTAATAGCAAATTATTTTGTTATACTGGGTGAATATCTGGTTTTGATGAAGAAATACGTATGTGTCAAATGATATTTGCCCAGTGATAGTTATTCACTATTTGTGCTCATGCTGTTGGTACTCCTTCTTTGGATCCATTATGTTCACTGCCTGCTCTGAGGAATATCACCTTGTACAAAGAATATTTCGGGGTTTAGAAGCCTGTTTGGTATTGTCTCTTTTCATAATTCACTTATCCTTTGCAACACAGACAGTTAATCCACATCTCTTGTCTTAAAATACTGTATAACAGAGGTTCCTTAAGTTTGGTCCAACTCAAACTACTCACTGCCTAGAAACAGTGGCGGTGTTGCAGGACTGGTAACACTGATAGCCCATCTGTCAAAGGCAAGGAGACATCCCTTAGTTTCAGCAAGTCTTACTGGAGGAAACTGGGGGGTTGTCAATTACCCTGGGAGCTACTTACCTAAGAGGAGAAAGCCATGGCCTGCTGGAGTCTGCCAGCCTGTAGAGGAACACCCTGCTGTCAACCCCATGTTAGAACTGGCCCAAATAATGCAGAGGAAATGCGTGGGAGTGGCAAGATGTGAAGGTTGCAGGATTCCCGGTCTCCCTAAGGAGAGCGCATGTCTTACTTGTCTTGATCAAAGACAAATTAAATACTTCCCGATTCAGAGCCCTCCACAGAGAAAGATGCAGACTTTATCTTCTTTGTGCTTCAGTGATTATGTTGGTGCCCCAGACTCAAGAAGGAAGATCCTTCTGCCACGACAGCTGCAGCAGATTACCAGAGGGGTCCTGAAGGAGCCACTGCTGGGCCAGCCGGTGGACTGCAAAGAGGAGGTGGATGGGAGTTAAGTGTTTGGGGGTTTAGTATTGCACATGACATCTTGCTCCATGCCCATTCACAGGTACACTCATACTTGGTAATTACAAGTGCACACCACATCAGGTAATTTAATCTGCCCGAGAGACATTGACTGAACTTTTGGTTATCAGAGCGTGAGCAGTTTATCGAACACTGCTTCTCTTGCTCAAGAAAGGAATAGTCATTTGCAATGGGTAGGCCTAAGGGTCACAGCACCTGACATTTAATCTGGATTAAATCCAAGTTTTTCTTCTTTGGAGTACCTAACAGACCACATATGGATTACTCCATGTGTGCAATATTAAGTTCTGCTGTGAATGACATACTTGTACTGGACACTACGTTATTCCCTCTTTTGTGTGATTAAGTTAAGTAAGCCACTCTATCTCCCTCACTCTCTTTCTGAGATTACTTGTACTACTTGTCCTACTTGTCATCACCACCTTGAGAGCAATGGCAGAAGGGCATTTAATAAAGTTTGGGAAATGTGATGCTGTGTGCAAATGGGGTGGGTGAGGCGGAGGCAGAGACATGGCTAAAAAAAATATATTCTGTAACCTTTTTTGGTCCTTCACCTTGAAGTAACTACATGTAAAACAAGGCACAGTTTAAATGAAAAACGCAAATTAAATTAAATGGGAAATGCACTATTAAACTCTGTTAGTGCTCTGCAGAGGTGTGTGTCTGTAACCAGAGAGCCCCCAGAACCGAATCCTTGTTAGTGCAGTGGAAAATAGTAACTTGTTTAGTGCTACAAGATCCCAGTTTGTGACAGAAAGCACTGTGAATATGCAAGTTATTATTTTAATTGAGCATTACACACAGTATAAGACAGGCTGCTACCAAATGCTCAAAAAGATCCAAGATGATAACGTGCTTCCAAAATATAGCTTTTTAATAATATCCAGACTATACTTCGCACATTTTATTTTTATAACTGTTCTTTTAAAAGCACCCACTTCACCGCTCAGCTGAAAACATGCTTACAATACCATTCAAAAAGAATAAATGGGTGATCAGGACGCTTCAGGTGATCCTATCAATTAAAGCCAATGCCAGCTTCAAAGCACACTTCAAATTTTCAGATTATCCAGTTGTGCACATAAACATTTATGTAAGGCAACTAGGCAGTCTGGCAGTAAGGCTTGTTTAGCAGTCTGTCCAACACTTTTTTCACAGCACTGGAGACTTCCTGCCTTACATTTCAGCTGAAGTATTTCAATTCTCTAAATTAACCATCCCAGATGGTTGTCTTTTCACAAAACGTAGGGGAACTGTTTTTATTAAATAAAAAAAGGATAAGCATGTTGTGCCCTTCAGATCATACCCACTCAGGGATGTGGAATTCCTATCGCCCGACGCCCGGGACATCTTGTTTGGGGTCAAGGGCAACAAGTTTTTATGTTTACTTTGTCCTTGTGACAAGTAGGCCCAACCCTCTGCAGCACAAAGCCTTTGGCTGCCTGTATTACAGAGAGTGGAACTCTCTGCAGTTGAGGTAATGTGTTTCCAAAAGATAATGGTGTTTGAACTTGTATTTATGGTTCATTATTTGAAAGCCTTCATTATTAGGGTGAGTGCTGTAAATAAATCTTTTAAAGTCACACTTCACTACTCACGTTTGTTCCAGTACAAAAAAAAGAAAACGTGTATACTCATGTTTGAAAAGTTTAGGCTATGAGGCTAAGTTTAATGTTCCCAGAATGCTCTCTGATTTGATGCAAATGAAGTGTAATTTAGTAAAATGTTTTGATGCATGCTAGTATTTCCCAAAAATCTTTCTAATGGAAAATCAGTGTAACCATTTTCAACACGATTATGGGAAGCATGAAAATAAACAAACACTGACAAAGCCAACTGATCTGACATATTTTTATAAGTCTTTTAGTTTCATCAATGCGTGTCTTGTTTTGACATGGCTTTTGTAACACTTTATTGTTGTGGGAGCTACCAGGCCCTCAACATTGTAACAAACACTGGCAAAAAAAAACCAAAACGTTTTTGAACTCTAAAAGCACACGTTGCCACCAGTGGCATAACAAAGGCCCCGCAGCCGCCCTCCAGAGGGCCCCTTCAGCACAGCACCTGCCCTGAGTGAGTCTAGAGAGGGGGCTCCTCCATGTTCTTTGCAAAGGGGCACCCTCCAGTTTCGTTACATCACTGATTGCCACTGTAGTTCCTGACACTGAACAAAACTACTTTGTGTGCCAATATGCTCCTTGTGGAAGAGCAGAATGCGATCACTCACAGTAAATCCAGCCGAAAGAGAGTGAAATAGAAGTTTAATAAAAACAAAATGTCTTTGTTAACACCAGACCTAATTAGGGACCAAGACCCACATATAGGTAGCTTTTTGCATGTAGCAAACAGCGACTTTCGCTGTTTGTGACGTGCAAAAAGCACATTGCGATGCACAAACCCAGTTTTGCGATTCGGTAACCTGGTTACAGAATCGCAAAACGGGTTTGCGTCTCACAATTAGGAAGGGGTTTCCCCTTCCTAATTGCGACTCGCAGTGCAATGTAGGATTGTTTTGCGAACGCGGGCGCAAACCAATCGCAGTTTGCACCCATTTCAAATGGGTGCTAACACTTTCGCAAAAGGGAAGGTGTCCTCATGGGACCCATTCCCCATTATAAATGTCACTGTAAACATTTTTTCAGAGCAGGCAGTGGTCTGCATTACAAAAAAAAAAACTGCTTTATTGAAAAGCAGTCACAGACATGGTGGTCTGCTGTCTCCAGCAGGCCACCATCCCTGTGAGGGCCGCCATTCGCAAGGGGGTCGCAAATTGCGACCCACCTCATGATTATTCATGAGGTGGGCATTTGCGAAGCCCATGCGAGCCACAGATGGTGTCAGGGACACCATCCTACATTCGGATTTGCAACTCGCAATTTGCGGGTCGCATATCTGAACCTACCTACATGTGGCCCCAAATTCTTAAAGAAAGTCACAAAAGTGGTATATGTCGTACCCCTATAAAATATTTGTGAACTGTATTTTAGCATGGGTAAATACCATGTGTAGATTTGCTCATGTGAAAATCTATTGAGCATTTGCAAGTTCATTTTCTCTCCAGCCACTTTCTTCCCAACCCTGGAATAAGTTCTAATTCTGCCATTGTCAGGAGTAAATGTCCAACCTTTCTTATTATGGGAAAATATTAGAGAAAAGCTGGTGAAAATCTTTAAAACATGCAGGTTAGTAGGTTTGCAGACTCAAAGGCATTCCAGCCCTGGAACTATTGCTTACTGCGTCCTCCAGCCACAGTATGCAGATCTGCAGAAAGGTGGCAAAATAAGGAAATTGCTACAGTAGGGATTGAAACTGCAAGTATTCAAGCCCTACTATGGTAGTAGCCCTGGCATAATCAGAGAGGCTATTATCAGAGCTCTTACATAATGAGATTGCTGCCATAATTTGGCGCCACACTAAATGGCACCAAAGGGACAAGTAGATCTTTTTACAGGACAAGTAGATTTGAGAAGCAACCTGTCCCCTGGACAAGTAGATATTTTAATAAATTCCACACCCCACTTCATCCAGTGCTTGAGAGTCAGCTGTGGAAAGGGTGTACCCCTTCATTTTGCAGAGCCATGTTATGATGGACACCAGTGGCAACAACCTCCACCACCATGGTTGGCTGGTGTTCAGTAGCCCTGTCTAACATCTAGACCTATTACTGTTTGAGCATGCCCACACATGACAAATGCTCCATCACATTATTCCCAAGGAACATCCTCCATATATTAATTTAATATTAATACAATACCACCAATTTAGATATTGGAGCTACTGAATGATTTAATATTTCAGGTATGGTCTACAAAGCATCAGTTGACCCTTCTGTTCATCTTAAGAATATTTTGAGAAATCTCTGGAGGAAAACAATACTGCTCAGTACAGAGAAATACAAAGTTCCAATTTTTAAGGCATTATGAGTCACTTCGTTAGTATAAACTAATCTCTTTTGTCATTCTGAATCTCAAGTCTCTTTCCCATTTAGCCCTGATCCATAAATTCTGTTCAGATCGGCCCTCACAAAGTGCAATGTGTAGGGTTTAGTCAAGTCTACCCACATCTCTCAATAAATACATTTCCTTGAGTGTTCAAGTTTCAGGTGTCTGCACAGAGTCTGCTTCAGGTTAACTGTTAAAACCCAGCTTGTTGACACTGCAAAATTGTTTTTAATTTTTTCAGCCTATTTCTCATTAATATAGATGAAAATTTGTAGAAGCTCACAATCTGTTACTTTTCCTTACTCAGGCTGAAGATGAGTTTGTGTACTGGCCAAGTCGTGAAGAATCCATGAACTGTGAAGCCTTCACTGTAACACTTATCAGCAAGGATAGACTATGCCTCTCCAATGAAGAGCAAATCAGCATCCATGACTTCATCCTAGAAGCCACTCAGGTAAATTGAACTGTAGCATTTGAGTGAGAACATTTATTATGTTGAGCGGGCACTTGCCCTTACTGCAAAATAATTTGACGTTGAAACCGATCAGTGGGTATTCATGAGGAAATCATATTATGGAATTAAGTATACATTGTGGTGCTCGTGAAAAAGGTTCTAAATAAGGACACGTAAAACACAGTGCCGGATCTTTGCGATTATTGACTCCATTGCTATTTAAGATCCAGAGGATCAAAATGAGAGAAAGTAACTCACAGATAAGAGCCTAAATCGCTTTGTTCGCCATTTCTCATTCACAGGCAATATGGGTGTCTGTTTGTTTTAAAGTAAAACACCACATAAACCACATTATGCTGGGTTAGATAGGTTTTTAATGGTGTCCTTTGTGTGTGTTTCAAAGCAAATCACAAATGTTTTATTATAAAACGTATACTTTTAAATTGTGCCTTAGAGACCTACCCTATTTTATCTGTTCTCTTCCTTCCCAGCACTTGTAGTGAACAGGCTATTGATCGCTATGCCTCAGTTTAAAAAATAGAAGAGTTAATACTAAATATGTGCTCTGAAATAACATTTTAATGTAGCACTACATACCAGACACCTATTCTTTAGAGAATCTATTATGAAATAAACAGATCTTAGTCATTCATGGAAGAAGAATGATTCCAAAAAGCTGCATCTTCGAATCAATCTGGTAAACAAGCATTGGCAAAGTCAATATATCTGACTTCTATTTTGATTCCGGCCTATAATATTTTTAAAAGCCAGTTGCATTGAAACAGTTACTTTCAGAATGCATGCTCTGATGTGATAAATCATTTAATGCACGATTGTTAGGTGTACTTTTGATATGTAAAATAGATACTCATGTTTTGTAGTGCAAGCATTCCATAGGAAACACAGTGGTACACCATACAACCAGTAGCCTTAGGCGAGAGGTTGATGCTCTTGTAGGCAGACCAAAATTCACTCTGTATATTTGTCGAAGAATTGATTACAGTAATTCCTTAGGCAGCTCTAAATAAGATTAAAAAGAAAATCTGTTTTTTTTTGGTGTTACTATAATTATTTTATAGCACTTGTTGAATGATATATTCAGTTCCCATTTAGTGGCTGCTTCTGCAAAATAGATTGTCGCTTTTCAAGCTCTTTTTCATTTAGCTGTGTGGAATAATACCAGTGTGATTGGTTGCAGCAAATTTATAATGCTTGCATGTGTCTTTGATTCATTGCCTATGATGGGAACAGTGTATTGGTCTGCTTTTTTATATGAGAGTGTGAAAATTAAGGTGTCAATCTATTCACAACTGCTCATTCTATACCCTTGTCAGATCTCACCTAAATACCAGTCTGCCAAGAATGTATTTGTGGCAATGATGTTATTACTGTTTGATTTGCAGCCAGTCAAGTGCAAACACAATTGAGTGAGTTAAATAAAGAGCATGGTAAAGCTGCTGCGTTATACATTTCTGTATGAGATTTTTTTTTAATGAAAAATATCTTGTTAAATATGTAGTGGTTAAGATTGCAGAATTTGCCATCGCTAAGTCCACTAAGTAATAGCAGATTGTACTACCAAGTTCAGTAATGCTCAGTTAAAATAAAATTGTGCAAGCATATAACATGTTCTGTTTTTTACTCACGTAGGATGACTATGTTTTGGAAGTCCGTCACTTTCAGTGCCCAAAATGGCCTAATCCAGATGCCCCAATAAGTAGTACCTTTGAACTCATCAATGTCATCAAGGAAGAGGCCTTAACAAGGGATGGCCCCACCATTGTCCATGATGAGTATGTCTTTTCTGTTTCACATACTAGTTCATATTGTATTGGTATACAGTGCTAATTCAAATGATTTTTAACCGGTGTAACATGTATCAGTGCACATTAGAACACTGAAATGTTTGGAGCTCCAATAAACACAGTGGCATGCTCTAGGCATCTGATGGGTGATAGAAGCACAGAGCTCCAAACGTCCAGTGTTTTTGTTCACAGCTTTTGCTGTGAACAAAGGCCTTACCGAGCTGAATGAATTTCAGTCACTTCTGCTCCGTGAGGCCTTTGTTTTACTTATAAGAACATTCTAATAGCCTTATAGTCTTCCATAACTGCCCTATACCAGCAAGAGGGTCCCACTCCCTAACGGTGGAGCGGGCCTTTAATGGCCGGTATAAACCACTACGACAGGCTATAAGGCTAAATTAGATAATTTATTTATGTATACCCATGGACCCCTGTTTTTCACTCTGTATTTTTCAATTGTTGGTTTCTGGGCCTTCTGTGTAATGGTTGTATATGTGGTGTTTTAATGTATTTTCTAGTTCTTTTGTAGTACTTCACTCCAAAACGCGGCACCAGCAATGTGATAGCACAATCAGTAATATGATTCTAACAAATATAGCACACAATTAAAATGAGCATTTGCAAAGTGATCAGGTCTGTTAAAGCACATTAGAGCAAGCTATCTGGAGAGTGGTTATAAAGTGGTCCCTCTGGCAGTTCAATGAAAGTGTTTGACTGGAGGCAGAAGGATAATACACCAAGCAGTCAGTAGCATTTAGTAAGAGATGAATACTCCACTAGGATGAGCAGTCACTTGATTGACAAAACCTCAAGCCATTGTCTGAAAGTAGTTGATTGAAAGGTGCGGTCCCTTAGACCATTCTGTATGTATTGTAAGCAGTAGGGTCTGTGTTGTCAATCAATCAATCATTGTATTTATAAAGCGCTCGACTTACCCGCGAGGGTCTCAAGGCGCTGAGGTGGGGGGTGCTGCTATTCCTCGAAGAGCCAGGTCTTGAGGCGTCTTCTGAAGGTGAGCAGGTCTTGGGTTTGACGTAGGCTGGTCAGGAGGGTGTTCCAGGTCTTGGCGGCAAGGTAGGAGAAGGATCTGCCACCAGAGGTCTTACGTTGGATGCGGGGAACGACGGTGAGGGTGAGGTTTGCGGAGCGGAGCTGTCGGGTAGGGGTGTAGAAGAAGAGTCTGTTGTTCAGGTAGGCTGGTCCGGCGTTGTGGTGTGCTTTGTGTGTGTGGGTGAGGAGCTTGAAGGTGATCCTCTTGTCGACGGGGAGCCAGTGAAGGTCTTTCAGGTGGGGGGAGATGTGGCTGCAGAGGGGCACGTTGAGGATTAGTCAGGTCGAGGCTTTTTGGATGCATTGTAGGTTTTGCAAGTGCTTGGTCAGGATGCCTGTGTAGAGTGCGTTGCCGTAGTCTAGCCTGCTGCTAACAAGGGCCTGTGTCACTGTTCTTCTTGTTTCGGTCGGGATCCACTTGTAGATCCTGCGGAGCATGCGAAGGGTGTTGTAGCAGCAGGAGGAGGAGATATCGTTGACCTGCTTAGACACGGAAAGGGAGGAGTCGAGGACGAATCCAAGGTTGTGTGTGTGGTTGGTCGGTGTCGGTGGGGTTCCCAGCGAGGTTGGCCACCATGAGTCATCCCAGGCAGAGGGGGTGGGCCCGAGGATGAGGACCTCCATCTTGTCCAAGTTCAGTTTCAGACGGCTGCTTCTCATCCAGTCGACGATGGCCTTCATTCCCTCATGGAGGTTGGTTTTGGTGGTGTGCGGGTCCTTGGTTAGGGAGAGGATGAGTTTGGTGTTGTCGGCATAGGAGATGATGTTGAGGTTGTGTTGGCGGGCCACTTGTGCGAGGGGGGGCCATGTAGATATTGAACAGCGTCGGGCTGAGGGAAGAGCCCTGGGGTACGCCGCAGATGATGTCAGTGGCTTCGGATCGGTAGGGGGGGAGGCGGACTCTCTGGGTTCTGCCGGAGAGGAAGGATGTGGTCCAGTCGAGGGCCTTTTCTTGGATAGTGGCTTCATGGAGGCGTGTTTTAAGAGTGCAGTGGCAGACCGCGTCGAAGGCGGCTGACAGGTCCAGAAGGATGAGGGCAGATGTTTTGCCGTTGTTGAGTTGGTGTCTGATGTCGTCTGTGGTGGTGAGGAGGGCGGTCTCGGTGCTGTGGTTTCATCTGAATCCGGACTGGAAGGGTCCAGGATGTCGTTGGCTTCAAGGTGGCGGGTCAGTTGCGTGTTGACGATTTTCTCGATGACCTTTACCGGGAACCGGAGTAGGGATATGGGCCAGAAGTTCTTGAGGTCCTTGGGGTCGGCCTTGGGCTTCTTGAGGAGGGCGTTGATTTTGGCGTGCTTCCAGCTTTCCGGGAAAGTCACTGTTTCGAAGGAGATGTTGATGACCTTCCGTAGAAGGGGTGCGATGGTTGCATTGGCTTTGTTGTATACGTGGTGCGGGCATGGGTCTGATGGTGATCCTGAGTGGATGGAGTTCATGATACTGCGTGTTTTGTCATCGTTGACGTTGCTCTATGAGGTCAGGCGGTTGGTACGGGTGGTGTTCCCGGAAGTGGGGTCTGGCGTGGTCAGGGTGGACGTGGTGTTGAAGCTGTTGTGGATGTCGGTGATCTTCTGGTGGAAGAAAGTGGCCAGTGAGTCACACAGTTCATGAGAGGGTGGGATGTCGTTGATGTTGGCGCTGGGGTTGGAGAATTCCTTCATGATGCTGAAGAGCTCTTTGCTGTCATGTGCGTTGTTTTCCAGGCGGTCTTTAAAGGAGGACCTCTTGGCTTGTCTGATGAGTTGGTGATGCCTGCGGGTGGCGTGGTTGTCAGGTGTGCGTTCGTGGAGCCATATCTTCTTTATTGTCCGGCAGTTGCGCTTGGAGTTTTGGAGCTCGTCGGTGAACCAGGTTGCTTTCTCGCTGGCTTGTTTGTTGGTGGGCTTCTTGAGTGGTGTAAACCCAGACATAAAAAAATACAGTGAAAACAGTCCGCGTTGGCAAGAAGGAGAAAAAACACATGACTTAAAACAATAATATTCTTCAGTTTTAGTGTCATCCCATTTTATGTAATACAGCTCTCATTACATTAAGGTGGGGGAAATTAACTAGAGCAGCTAAAAACTCACTCATATGCAGAATGTTTAGCATAATGCAAAACATAGATGCCAAAAGTGAAAAGCACAGTTAGCCTCAAATCTTTTGTACATGAGGTAAAGACATCCTAGGTTATAGGACAAGGGGGTGGGCCTTCACATCATAGGGCCCCTCCCCACATTGGTGTGCATAGCCACCAATGAGGGCTTCTAACATCATAAATCAAGGGAGCTTCTGAGGCTGGACAATGGATAAACAATACAGGTCCAAGTACCCTATGAACTGGTGTAGGAATGTTGATTAGTGATGGAGAGAGGGGGAAATGATAAAAATACTCCTGGTGGGCAAGATAACTGTAATAGAAGCCTCCAGTAGGTAGAGTAAAAAGTATTGGGGAATTATTCAGACCTACTGTGGTAGGTCAACATGTTTCAGCCCATTGTAGTGCCCTAAATCAGTGTGCTTTCATCAGGACCCAGCCTCATTGGTTTGTGAGTGTTTGGGTGTAAAAGGTATATACATACACCACTATGTTAGATAATTGCTTGAAAATATTCAGTCCTGGAGAGATATAAAGTTGATCATAGATGAATATACATATATTAGCATTTTTGTTAATCAAATACCAGATATGGCAAAGACAGCAGAGTGCCACATGTGTAGAACAAACCAGTTCTGAGGAGCAATATCAATTGTGCTTAAGTGATCTTGTAAAAGACGTCTTCTGAGCCAGAATGGTGCAGTGTCTGTCCACTAAAACATTTAAAATGATGCAGTGTCTGTCCACTAAGGCATTTAAAAGGCAAGCGCACACCATGCGTAACAATGGGAATCAGCCCTGGCATGATGAGAACATTTTTGGAGATGTAGTCCATATAATTGTGTGAGGTGCTCAGTCCTGGACTTCATAGAAGTACTCTATTTTTGTGGTGTTGGATTCTCATAATAGCTAATCAGCTAAAAACAAGCAGATGGAGGTATCCTTTTCTGACTGAGAGATCATGAATACTGCTGTGTAAGCATGTGGTGGGACCAGTATGCGACAGGTCCTGAGTTGCATTGGAGATGTAGTCTATGCTGTTGTACAGGGTGCTCAGACTCTCTCTTTGTAGAGAGTGGTCAGTTTTTGTGGTGTGGGTGATGATAATAGCTGATCAACAAAGAAAACACCAGGTGGCTGTATCTGTATCAGAATTCTAAAGTAGTTGTATTACTGTGTGACTTGTGCCAGAGATTCATGTCATAGACTGAAACCTGGTACAGGTAACAATCAGTATAGTGATACCGCTGGTATATCATTGAGGAGAGTGATGTTGGTATTATTATTATTATTATTATTATTATTATACATTTGAAAATCCAATGTTCCTTTTTTAATAAAATCTGGGTATTTGTTAACCCTGTGTCATATTTAAGATCTCCCGAAGTTGCACGTAGGGGTTCATCATCTGCAGCAGATGTTGCTTTGGTATTCAAGGATATGTACCTTATTCTTGCAAGTTGTAATGCCAGCATATTTCAGGTTGCCTCTTTTTTCAAGACTACCAATATTGCTATCTTTGGCTAGGAAACAGAAAGGTAATCCATAAACATTTTGTAATGTTTAGTAAAAGTCCAATACACTGTTGAAGTCTGGTATTAAAAAATATTAAGAAAAAGGTACTTTTAGAAATACACCTATTTTGCCTTCCTAAAGCTTCTAGAGGCTAATTTGCATTAGCCTTCAGCTGCAGCCATCTGAGTGCTCATGTCCTGAATAAGGTGTAAAGACTGCTCCCAGGGCATAGACAAAGGCCTAGCTGTGGGACATGTTTCTGTTCTAGCTGGATGACCCTTTGAGTAGTGCCCAGGAATCGAATCACCTTAAAAGTAACCTCTCCTGCCACAGACTGATGCATCCTGGGCAGGCTCCCTTCTTTGTACCCCCAGCCAGGTAAGCTAACATCCCACTGGGAGGAAAGTGCCAGTGTGGGTTTGAAGTGCCCACAGTGGAGAGGGTAGCTTGTTTCCCAGCCTATTTCTGCTTCTGAGAGCTGAATTCACTGTGCGAAACTCTAGGTGAAAATATGGGCAGATAGATGCAGAAATACTGATTTCTGCTTGTTATTCCCCAGTAAGTTGTGTAGTTACCATTATTTTCCTGCTTACTGAATATCTGCACTCCCAATAGTGGTAATTGGATGGTGTGGAAATAACATGGATTTAAATGGGCCCCTGGTAAGGAAAGCTTATGTCTTCTCCCACCCGAAACTCCGTTCCATTCAGAAATACATTTCACAGTAAAGATTAATTAATGTTTTATTTATTTGTTGGATATTTACTTTGAATTTACAAATCACAATCAATTCTGCACCTATTTAGCACTAAGTGTAATAAGAATACTTGATCAGTAAAGCAGAATAAATAGAGAAAAGGAAACACTGGCAATATTGTCGGCGAATAAGTACATATACTTTTAGAACGACTTTTGAAAAAATTAGCTCCTTTCTGAAATTTAGCATATTTCTGCCATTTTTATCACAAGTGTAACACTTTCACCCAGTCAGCCATACCGTAGCCTAACCCCAAACGTAGGGGATGGAAAATATTTATTTTCATTGAGGTGGCAATTAATTTAAAGTTCAAAATCACATTAGAGTCCTTAGCATTGTTCAGACATAGCTCTAAAAGTTTCTGGCGGCACCACTGCTAGGCTGTTTTACATGCATATGTTAACACTGTATGTGAACAGTGTTCGAAGTGATCGGGCTCGGAGGGGCATAATGTGCCCATACTTTTATGATTATGAAACATCGTTCCCCTAATTTGTGTTAAAAGACAACCATCCCCGGGTGGTCAATTCGGACAGTTTAAATGTCTCAGTTTAAGTGTCATTTAGTGAGTTTACAAATCTGAAGACGGGCAGACAGCTTAAGAAGCCTTCCTACAAGGATGACTGCTTGCCTGAACGAAATGCAAATGTGCGCTGCAAATGTAAAGGATACTTTGCAGCCGGTACTGGCTTTAATTGACCTAATCACTAGAAGCTTTGTGATGACAAAGCTTTATTCTTTCTTCAACTGGGCTGTGAAGTGTGTGCTTTTAACTGTAATTATATTTATTATATTTAGATCAAGTTTACTATACCTGGAAGTGTTGAAGGGACAGTAATGGAAAAAATTGCATTACGTGCAACCTGGGTATTGCTAAAATCTATATTTTAGTACCATTTTATCTCAAACATTTTTCACATTGTTTATTAATCTGTCTTTTACTGTATGTAATGCAAGTTTAACATAATGAATTACATATTCACAGTGATTTCTGTCACAGGCTGGGACCTCATAGCACTAAAATAATCGTCACTTTTCCCCACGGCACCACCCAGGACTGGATTCTGTGACTCTCTTGTTAAACACAGAGCACTGCAATGCATTAGTTAATAGATGTTTCATAAGGCACTATATATAATGCATTTCCCAACGAGTAACACATTTTTAAATGTGTTTTTCATTTAGGCTGCATGTTATGTTCTATGTTTCTGCCTGATGATAAAAGAAAAAAAAAGTATAACCTATTTACTTTTTTTAGTCACACCTTTGACCCCGCCCCCACGCTCACTGACCCCAACCTCCTGCATGCAGAATCCTAGTTCCCATACTTTTTTTTTTTTTTAATGCACTCCGACCACTGCATAAGAAGCATGTATGTTCAGACACTCCACACCGGGCGCTATTCTAAGAAAACAATGTGTAACAGATCAGTTTGGAAGCCATGACTGTTCTTCAAAACAAGGGTGTCAAGTTATCTCAGACTTGAAAGCATAAATAATCATTTCATCAATAGCACGGCGCTGGAACTATTTTCGAGCTTGCATTTGTCAGCTATAAGTGGTTCTGCAAAGTGTAATGTGTTATGCGCTGATTGCCGAGGCTGGCAGGCACCGTGAAAATAATTGCATGTGCAGTGGTGGTCTGCAGTGTTTTGGCACATATGGCCTACTGTTGAAGGTTTTGTATTCATGATGTGTTTCCTCTGTGTCAGACTTTGAATTCAATCTTTATACTTTCACTCCCCGGAGGGATAGTGTTATAATAATGTCTCTGACCTCATTAGCTGCCTGCAACTTTTAGGCACAACTGTATTAGTGCTAAACACAAAAACAGATGCCATTCCTTGATAAAAACACAGCTTCTACAAGTAAGGCAGCATACGTAATTAGCTGTGGACATGCAACTATGATTGATACCATGTGAACTAATTGGGCAAACACTCAGTGTTTCGAACCACAATAAGGGTCGCTTGAGGAAGAATCAACTCTCACCATAGAGGAAGTAAACGTTGATTTCATAGAGATGCCTTTCTGTTGTTTCCTGTCTATTCCTTTACTAATTGACTTTGTCAAATGTTTTCATTTCTTCTCTTTGTCGTTGGCAGTGTTGCAGTTCACATAGAATTCTTACTTTGTATTTTAATTAAGAGAACCAATATTTTGCTATTGCACTAGATTTTTTTAAGAACATGTTTTTATAGTCCTACGCTGATGTACATTTTTTATGTTTATTTTCATCAAATACTTTTCCCCTGTACTTTGCATTGAGAAACAGGTAAAATAAAACAATAGCACCTTTATGTCCCAACATGCCACAATCCAGGCCTAAACCCTAACAATGTATGTCAGTGTAATGAGTGTAATGTTGTCATCCTGCCGATGACTGGGTTATAACGTCTAGTACGAGGCCGGTCAACCAAGCATAGTTGTGGTTGAATGGAACAAAAGTTACCAAAAGGTGCCTCAGTGGAAGGTTGGCCTAGCATTATAAACGCCTTCTCTTGCAGCATACTCTGAAAATGCTCCTCAACTTTCAAGACAGATATATATGTCAGTATAAGCTGGGGTGATGGAAGGAACGTAAGGAACATTATTTAGAATAAATAGTTCTGTTGTATTAAGTTTTATTTGCTGGCACACTGTCATAATAAATGTGCCACACTTTTGTATCATTCTGTTGTACTTGATTGGTCAAAGAAAGTCCTTTACCCTAATGAAGCCATCGTACTAGCAGTCTTTCATCATCAATTAATTTAATTATTGCTTCTCTTTTGATCCGTCTTCAGGATGCATTTCGTGCTTACTATGTTTGTTATAGGATTTATATAAACGGTTCTGGTAGATAATGAGTAAAAGTAAACAGTTTGTGTCATGGGCAAGAAGACCATCCCAGCCATATTGATTCAAGACCAGCAAGTATAACTAGCAGTCTGTTGTATTTAATCAATCAAAAGAGCTTTCTTGGACTTCTAAAAGACATAATATATGAAACCATGCAGAGTTCATGTGCACTACTGGAAATCATTATTCAATAAATGCATTTTTCTACAGAAGTGATGGCAACAGATGAGCGTGGGAAGTTAAGAAGGAATTGAATATACAAGAGAGATAGTAAGGGAAGTAATGCAATCCCATCAGAAAGACAATTAACATAGTGTCCTTGTGTGCAGTGGAAGAAAATAACTCATCCAGTAGGAAACAATGTAAAGAATACATTTTCCAGGGAAAGGACAAGCAAATGTTGGGGGAGGAAAGCCATGGAATAACGAGCAGGGATCTGAGATAAACAAAAAGAGTTTTTAATCAAGAGAAAGAGACTCACTTAAAGCCCACTTTATGTATGTTGCGTAGTGGAAAATAGGACTTGGACAACAGATAGCTAAAACTACCTCAAGCTTGGGTTCTGTTGCCAATATTTTACTGGCAAGAGTAAACTCTTACAAAGGATTCACACTTGCCTTCACATAGTTGTGATCTGATGCTTGAATGATAATGTTTGGAGTTACTGGTCTGTGAAAACAACAACTGAAGACACAGAAAAGTTGAAATACAGGTGGGAAAAATCCAGGCACAATAACCAGATATAGTAGGTAATCTGCAGAGCCCCCAAAAAAGATTTGTCTAGAGATAGGCAAAATCTAAAAAGGACTCTAAATTTAAGCCATCAAACTCTCAAATCATAAATTAAGTAATATTAGTGCTGTGAAGCCAGAAACCTGCGGCCGTAGCCCATGTGCCCACCACTGCTCCATGAGAAGGTGAAAACAATAGTTGTCCTCCCTCCTTTCCTCATGACCTACTAAGTACTGGAGTGGATAATGGCTTATTCGTGGGCCTAGAACAGGCAACGACAAGGGCAACAGTTGAGTGATTCTGCAGCCTTGCTGGTACTATCAAATGCTATGATGATATGTGGTGGTAATGTGTGTATTTGTAGCATCCTTATTGACATATCTAAATAGATATTATGCCAAGTATGGATTGTATTGATTCTCCATTGAGATCTTTGACATCACTGAGGACATGTAAGATAAGTCTGATCCACCTCTGGTATGAGAGTGGGAATACAACTGTTTTTGAGCAGTTCAATTTTAAGGATATTTGTATTAGAAATATGTTACTGCAGCCTTCCCCCTAAAATGACTGTGTGAGCATATGTGTTTCTAGGGAGTAGAATTGCTACAGGTTTTACTCCAGTATACATTATTGCCATCAGAAATAGCACTGGTGGTCACAACACCGGTGGTGGTACCTTTGACCTCAGTAATGGCATGACTTGCTCCTCAAATAAGTATTCTTGTTTCCACAAACTACGCACAGAGCCTGCTGGAGACAGCCAATATCTGGGTTTTAAATCCTAAGGTTTGCCTTCAGACCTGTCTTTTTTCTCTATATGATTAATAGGAGGGCATCTACATGATAAAATTAGTAATATATCCTTACAGCTACATTTATTTTGTCTGTATACTTAACGCAAGGCATCTACAAAACAATAGTAGTGTACGCTTTTAATAAATTTAAAGGAGAGTGATATAATTGTCAGTGGTTTCTGATATATTATGTAATTTGTGATGCTTTGTTAAAATGCGAGGTCATAGTCAGTACTTTGGCGATGCCATGGTTGCACTGTTCACCAAAATAAGCACATTTCACTGTTTTTATTTGGTTGGGTCATAACCTCAACTAACGATTTTTAACGGAATGTAGATGTACTTGATTGTTGTGATTAATTACAGAGGAGTACATGAAAATATCTCTAATGGTTTTAAAATATATAGTATTGCAAAATGAGTTACAAGTTATTGTTAAGTTGGCAAGGTCGTAGGAAATGCTTTTACTGTCCCATTCTTAACTTGGAATCAATTTGACAAATCCTTTAACCTAAAATCTAAGTTGATATCATGAGACGCTGGCGTCCTTACATGTGCACCTCTCAATTCTGAGTAATGATGGAGTAAAGCGAAGGAACTTCTACCCATTCTTAAACAGGAGAGGGACCTTCTCTTGGGTATAATGTCACTTGTAAAAATTAACTTATTTTCAGACGCAGATGTACTTCTACACACATTCCATCATTCTTTAAATTTTGGGATCCCAAACGCCAAAAGAACACTGATAATTTAAAGTGATGCTGACTCTTTTCCTTCAAGGATAGTGTGACATAAATAACAAGCTACTTGTTAAACTTCACTAATTACTGAAACATATAATCGGCATGTGGGGTAGGCCGTACTACTAATGGATCTGTAAAGCTAGTAAGCATGAACATAACCATTTTTTATTTTTTTATTTATAGATTTGGAGCAGTTTCCGCAGGAATGCTTTGTGCCCTTACTACGTTGTCTCAGCAGTTGGAAAACGAGAACGCTGTTGATGTATACCAGGTGGCAAAGATGATGAACCTCATGAGGCCTGGGGTATTTACAGACATAGTAAGTCTCTTATTAAAAATATATCACTAATGCACTGTACCATCTTAGGCATCCATTGGAAAATGCATGATTGCTGCCTATAAAATGTTTTTGGAACTAATTTTACATATGGACTTTGTAATCAACTGAAATAGAATACTCGTCAGCAATAGGTTTAGACTTAATTACAAAATACAAAAATAGAGCCAAATCAATCTTGCACTGTTAGAAATTGGGTCTCTAGTGGGCAGAGGTATACACCCTGTCTAAGAAGGGACCACAATCCTAGTCAGGGTAAGTCACAACACACCCTAAATTATCCTGTGCTCACCCTCCTGTAGCTTGGCACATAGCAGGCAGGCTTAAAAGGCAATGTGTAAATTATTGTGCAATAAGTAATACAATAACACAGTGAAAACACCACAAAAAGTACTCCACACCAGTTTAGAAAAATAGATAATATTTATCTGAATAAAATAAGACCAAAATTATAAGAATACAATATGCACAAGTGAAGATACCATTTTTTAAAGCGGTTTAGGTGTGTCTTAATCCATAGGAAACAATGGTTGTATATGTTAAGCACAAAGTAACTGGGATGCATCAAAAATAGTAGTGCAGAGGGCCATAGAAGAGGTGATGAATTGGAAAGTAAATCAATGCGTAGATATTTCCAGCGCTGTGGAGATGATGCATCGATTATTTCCTGTTGGCAAGGTGATGCATCGATTTCTGGGTGCGCAGCCTTGGCGTCTTACTGCGTTGCGGGGATATTATGATGCCCTATGACAATGTGTGGAAACTCCAAAATGCACTGCGATTATGAAACAGGTACTGCGTCAATTCAGGTGGTGCTGCATCGATTTTTTTTTTTCACCCGCGAGATAATCTCTGCATTGATTTTTCAGGCAATGCATAGATTTTTGCAGGCGTTACGTCGGATTTTCTCCCCCTGGTAAAGTCTTTGATGGTCCTGAGACTTCTTAACAGGAGGCAAGCTCAGTCCAAGCCCTTGGAGACCACTTGTAGGGGAAGGCAAAGTCCTTCCAACAGAGTCAGGGAGCAGCAGGCAGCAGGGCAACAAGCAAGAGAGCAGTCTTCCTGAAAAGCAGTCCAGATGAGTCCTTAGGGCAACACAACAATCTTTCTGACAGAGTCCAGTTGTAGGTCCAGAAGTGTCCTAATGATGTGGCGTCAGAGGTCCAGTACTTATACCCATTTCTGTCTTTGAGGTAGACAAACCTTAAAGAGAAGTCTTTGTAGTGCATAAGACCCTGCCTTTCTCTGCCCCGACCCGAGACACACTCCAGTGGGTTGAGGTGCAAGTGTCAGCTCCTCCCACCACTGCAGCTCAGGAAGACCCATCAGCCTGGTGATGGGCCATCAGGATATGCAGGGCACACCTCAGCTCCCTTTGTGTGAATGTCTAGAGTGAATACACAAACAGCCCAACTGTCATCCTCACCCAGATGTGTATTTCACAGACAGTGGCACAGAATGATTAAGCAAGAAAATGCCCACTTTCTAAAAGTGACATTTTCAAACTTACAATTCCAAAACCAACTTCACCAAAACATGTATTTTTACATTGTGAGTTCAGAGACCCCAAACTCCACATCTCTATCTGCCCCAATGGGAAATAGTGAAAAACAAATTTCACAGTATTTTACTATCAGAACACATAAAACACACCAGTAAATGCCCTACCTTTTAAATGCACTACACCCTGCCAATGAGCTGCCTTGGGCCTCCTTTAGGGGTGACTTAAATGTAGTAAAAGGGAAGGTTGGGGCCTGGCAATTGGGGCACTTGCCAGGTTGAAAGGGCAGGCCTGAGACATGTTTGCAGGGCTACTCACATGGGCGTCAAAATCTGTGCTGCAGGACCATTAGTAGTATTTGATTTACAGGCCTTGGGTACACCAGGTGCACTATACTAAGGACTTACTAGTAAACCAGATATGCCAATAATTGATAAGCCAATCACAAATACATTTTAGACGGAGAGCATATGCACTTTAGCACTGGTTAGCAGTGGTAATGTGCCCAGAGTCCTAATGCCAACAAAAGCAGGTCAGAGGAAATAGGAGGAAGAAGGCAAAATGTTTGGGGATAAACCCTGCAAAAAGGTCCAACATGCTTCATATCGAGCTTTCATGTGAGAAAAGGGATTTAACCCCTTCGCTGCCAGGCCTTTTCCCCTCCTGTGCCAAGCCTTTTTTTGGCTATTTGGGGCAGTTCGTGCTTAGGCTCTCATAACTTTTTGTTCACATAAGCTACCCACGCCAAATGTGTGTCCTTTTTTCCAACATCCTAGGGATTCTAGAGGTACCCAGACTTTGTGGGCTCCCCTGAAGGAACCCAAGAAATTAGCCCAAATTCAGATAAAATGTTGTTTTAAAAAAAAAAACATGTGAAAAAAGGGCTGCAGAAGAAGGCTCGTGGTTTTTCCCCTGAAAATGACATCAACAAAGGGTTTGCGGTGGTAAAATCACCATCCTCTCAACTTTCATGAATAGGCAGACTTGAATTAGAAAATCCTTTTTTTCAACACAATTTTCACATTTTACTGGGACATACCCCATTTCTACTATTTTCTGTGCTTTCAGCCTCCTTCCAGTTAGTGACAGAAATGGGTGGGAAACCAATGCTGGATCCCAGAAAGCATTTCTGAAAAGTAGACAAAATTCTGAATTCAGCCAGGGGTCATTTGTGTAGATCCTACAAGTGTTTCCTACAGAAAATACCAGCTGAAATAAAAGAATATTGAAATTGAGGTAAAATAAAACAGCCATTTTTCTCTGCGTTTTACTCTGTAACTTTTTCCTGCGATGTCAGAATTTTTAAAGCAATATACCGTTACATCAGCTGGACTCTTCAGGTTTGCCGGGGTATATAGGGCTTGTAGGTTCATCAAGAACCCTAGGTACTCAGAGCCAATAAATGAGCTGCACCTTGCAATAGGTTTTCATTCTATACCGGGTATACATCAATTAATTTGCTGAAATATAAAAAATGAAAAATAGGTATCAAGCAAACCTTTGTATTTCCAAAATGGCCACAAGATAAGGTGTTGAGAAGCAGTGGTTATTTGCACTTCTCTGAATTCCGGGGTGCCCATACTAGCATGTGAATTACAGGGCATTTCTCAAATAGACGTCTTTTTTACAGACTGTCTTACATTTGAAGGAAAAAATGTAGAGAAAGACAAGGGGCAATAACACTTGTTTTGCTATTCTGTGTTCCCCCATGTCTGCCGACAAAAATGGTACCTCACTTGTGGGGGTAGGCCTAGCGCCCGCAACAGGAAAAGCCCCAAAGCACAAAGTGGACACATCACATTTTCACAAAGAAAACAGAGCTGTTTTTTGCAAAGCACCTAGCTGTGGATTTTGGCCTCTAGCTCAGCTGGCACCTAGGGAAACCTAGCAAACCTGCACAGTTTTGAAAACTAGACACATAGGGTAATCCAAGATGGGGTGACTTGTGGGTCTCTGACCAGGTTCTGTTACCCAGAATCCTTTGCAAACCTCAAAATGTGGCCAAAAAAACACCTTTTCCTCTCATTTCTGTGACAGAAAGCTCTGGAATCAGAGAGGAGCCACAAATGTCCTTCCACCCAGCGTTCCCCCAAGTCTCCTGATAAAAATGGTACCTGACTTTTGTGGGTGGGCCTACTGCCCATGAAAGGAAATGCCTAATAACAAATTTGCCCCCGCAACCCCACTCCCCCTGGGGAGCGACCCTTGCCTAAGGGGTCGCTCCCCTTGCATGACATTGGTACAAAAAAAAAAGATCCCCGGTGCCTAGTGGTTTCTACACCCCTTGGAGGCAGATTGACAAAAGCGACCGGGCAGAAATGGTATAAATACAATTTGCCCCCCAGGGGAGCGACCCTTGCCTAAAGGGTCGCTCCCCATCGCTAAAAATAAATAATTTTTAAAAAAAGCACAGAAAAAAATTATCCCTGGCGCCTAGAGGATTCTGCCCCCCTTGGGGGCCAATCAGCATAATAACAATAGGCTGATCTGCTCCCAAGGGGGGCAGAAATGGCCTAAATATAATTTGCCCCCTAGGGAGTGGCCCTTGCCTAAGGGGTCGCTCCCCAACTAAAATAAAAAAAAATCAACAAAAAAACACCACCAAAAATTATCCCTGGCGCCTAGTGGATTCTGCCCCCAGGAGGGGCAGAAAAGGCCTTGAAAAATATTGCCTACCTGGGGAGCGACCCTTGCCCAAGGGGTCGCTCCCCTCATGCCTGTTTCCATACATAAAGAAATCCCTGGTGTCTAGTGGGCATTTTAAAAGCCGGATCGATTTACGATCCGGCTTTTGAAATGCTCTGAGAGACTTTAAAGGGAAGGAAATTTCTTTCCTTCCCTTTGAAGCCTCTCCGGGCCCCAACACATGATCGGAAGAGAAATGCTTTGCATTTCTCTTCCGATCGCGCTGGAAGCTGAGCTTCCTGCGCAATCGGGAAGTGGCCTCTGATAAGATCAGTGCGCATTTGCTTCCCCTTCCATCCCTGCCTTGAGGGGGTGGGAGGGAAGCCCATAGAGGGAGCGCTAGCGTCCCTCTGAGCTCAGTGCCCAGGCCGTAATGGTTACGTCCTCGGCACATGAGCACTGTGCCGCAGGACGTAACCATTACGTCCGCGGCACAGAAGGGGTTCAAGTTTGTGAAACATTCGCAAAAAAATACACTGCAATGACTTATATTCCTTCATCACTCAAAAGAGCGTGGTAATGAAAAATATGTTCCATCACTTGTGCCTGCCGTGAATTGTCTTCTACTTTTTCTTATTTCCCTAAATATTGATTGTTTCAGTTGTCCAGGCAGGATAACACACTTCCAAGCACATTCCAAGCTTTTCTAAGTAAGACATTCACCAAATTGAAGAGCGTTTTTCCGAAATGTTGCTGAGTGTTAGAAGTGGGGTCTCTAGTTGGCAGAGGTATACACCCTTGTAGTGACCACAATCCTAGTCAAGGTAAGTCGCACACAATCCAAATTATTCTGTGTCCACCCTCTGGTAGCTTAGCACTGAGCAGTCAGGCTTAATTTAGAAGGCAATGTGTAAAGTATTTGTGCAGTAAATCATACAGGAATACTGTGAAAACACCACAAAAAGTGAAATAACACTTTTGCAAGGTTAAAAAGAGTCTTAAATCTTAGAAATCAACAATTGTCTCTTGTTTTCACAAAGTACCTGATTTGTGTCAAATATAACACGCACGGAGACGGCAGAGGAGGAGATGTGTGGAAAAATAGGGTGTGCATTGGAATTTCTGGTGCGGCACAGACGATACGTTGTTTCTTTCCACGCTGCAAGGGGCTTTGTGTTGATTTCCAACGCAAAGGCTTGGTTTCCCCACTGTGATACGGGGCTCTTTTTGACACCCACAGACGATGCGTTGAAATTCTGGGCGAGCGGGACAAAGTCACAGGCGTTGCGTCAATCCGGTATGGCGATGCATACAATTTTCTGTTGCACTGCAGTTCCTGCATTGATTCTTCACTTGCGCAGTCAGGCTGTGTCATTCCGGTTCGGCGATCTTCTCGTAAGGTGGGCTCTGTGTTGTTTCCGGCAGCCTATGTGTCGATTTTTGGCACACATTGAGTTCCTTGAAGAGATAGTCTTTTGGCCCTGAGACTTCAGAAAACAGGAGGCAAGCTCAATCTAAGCCTTTGGAAGAACTTCTCAGGAAAGTCAGAGGGCAGCAGGGCAACAGTCCTTCACAGCAAAGCAGTCCAGATGAGTCCTTTGGGCAGCCAAGCTGTTCCTCTCTATATGTTGCAGATTCAGGTCCAGAAGTGTCTGAGTTAGTGGGGTCAGAGACCCAGTTGATATACAAAAATGCATTTGAACAGGGGGAGACTTCAAAGAGTGGCTTTGAAGTGCACAAGTTGCACTTTCAGTACAGGTCTGTCTACCAGGGAACCAGTAGGGGGTTTGGCAGTCCATTGTGTGAGGGCAGGCCACCAGCCTTTGAAATGTTGGTGTCAGGCCCTCCCCCCTTCCAGCCCAGGAAGACCCATTCAGTACGCAGATGAATGCAGGCGTGACTGAGTGTTCTGTGTTAGTGGTTGTCTGGGTGAAATGCACAAGGGAGCTGTCAACCAGCCCAGTCCAGATGTGGATTGGAGACAGGCTGTAAGGCACAGATGGATTTTAGATGCAGAGAAATGCTCACTTTCTAAAAGTAGCGTTTCTAAAATAGTAATATAAAATCCAATTTCACCAATAAGCAGGATTTTGTATTACCATTCTGGCCATACTAAACATGACCTGTTTACCGCATTCTGATCAGATTCTACCACTCAAACAGTATATGAGGGTAGTCCTAATGCTATTCTATGAAAGGAGCAGGCCACACAGTAGTGTAAATCCAATTTAGGAGTTTTCCACTACTAGGACATATAGTACATACTTATTTACAGGACTCTGCCCTATGGGTTACCGAAGGCCTACCTTAGGGGGTGACATATATGTAGAAAAAGAGGAGTTTAAGGCTTGGACAGTACTTCTAAATGCTAAGTCGAAGTGCCAATGAAACTGCACACACAGGCCTTACAATGGCAGGCCAGAGACATGGTTAAGAGGCTACTTATGTGGGTGGCACAACCAGTGCTGCAGTCCACTAGTAGCATTCAATTTACAGGCCACTGGGCACATGTGGTGCACTTTACTAGGGATTTACAAGTAAAACAAATATGCCAATTGGGTGTGAGCCAATGTTACCATGTTTTTAAGGAGAGAGCACGTGCACTTTAGCACTGGTTAGCAGTGGTAAAGTGTCCACAGTCCTAAACCCAGCAAAAATGAGGTCAGAAAAAAGAAGAGGAGAAAGGAAAAAGTTTCGGGCTGACCCTGTGGAGAGGCCATTTACAACACTGAACACACATTTTGGCGATACGGGGAGGATTGTACAGCACTTGCAATCAGGTTACTCCATTGAGTGCTGGTTAAGAATGACACGATTCAAGACCCTGTGTATTGTTCACCTATACCGCCATGACACGTTTTCTGCCCAATGTCTTCCACCCTTGTTAGCCATCTGAGATTGGAGTATCTTAACATGCTCATTCTGCGCCTTTCCCGGCTCATGTGATTTGGTGGTTGAGATTCCCATCAGTTAAGAATGCTCTGCCTCTTACCTGAAGACTCAATGAAAATATTATAGGTTCATAAAAAACTTCAAGGCTATACCTCTTCCCATTGCCTGTGACCCTGGTCCACTGAGCTATGGTTAGAAGATAGTCATGGCTTTCTGTACATTACCAGTTTGTTCCCATTATTCACACAGATATCGTAGTGAGTTTACGATCACAAGTACGCACTACAAAGGTATCTGACTAATAACACTACTACAAGGATTCATTCTATGAACGGAGCATCACACTCATGTATGTTGGGGATCTTTGTTATCCTTCTAACCCCCATAGGTCTCTTAGGTGGCACAAATGCAACACTCCTAAAAACCCTACAGTAATACATAGAACTCATTGTGCACTTGAAGTCTTTTTTGTAATATAAAATGTGACACATCTAAAACATTAACCTCATAAGGCATACAACTCAAATGAAAATATTTTTGGGATAGAAAATATGACTCATAAAAACCTTGACCTCATAAGGCAGACAACTCAAATTAAAATATATTGGATGTTCCCATAATACACAAATCAATATTTTGCCCAAGTTCTTGTTTATATGTTCAGAAAGAGCAGGTTTCTAGCATGATGCCGGCAGGAGTGAGAACGCAGGTGGTGGGTGACTGCAGTGATCTATGTGCTTGTAGGTGCGTGTGTGTAGAGGTAATGAGCGTAAGTCAGTCACACCTTAGGCGGTATTTGTACATAATGTTTTCCATGTTTAGCGAATCTGCTTGACATTTTCCGAATAAAGTTCACATGGTAGGTTGTGATCTGAAATGTATGTGCTGCTTAGTTGGAGCTGAGATTTTCAGCAAGTACTGCGAGTATGTTGTGTCTTGTGAATTGTCCCCTGATACAGAGTGAGTTAAATCTCCTCCTTTTCTATCTGTGCTTAAATTCTTTAAGTACCTGGGATTTTGATGCAATCCAGAACATATGAACGATTTTTAAATAATGTGTACTTTCTGTTGGGGATTGATGGGCTGGTTCTAATCTATCAACCAGTTGACTTCGCTCACGAATTTATCTTCCCTTTTGCATCCTAGCAAGTGATAATATTTTAGGTAGCAATCTAACAATCAGTAATGCGATTGTTATTTTTAGTCAAAATATCTACATTCACAAACTGCCCAAGATCCCAAAATTTCTTGCCATACTGTGCTTCCTCCCAGCATTTCTCCTCATACCTTTTTCCCAATTCCTGACCTAAGGAGTCCTGTCCATTTATACTAGAATGAAGTCTTACTGCGGCTCCTTTTACTCTGCCTGAGCGAGGGGCAAGGTGCAATCCCTTTCCTTGCAGGTAATTTTCTCTAGCAATATCCCAGTTTCATTCTTTGGGATTTCTTTCAGAACTTTGGGTAAATGCCAGCACCGCTGTCCCGTCCCCCAGACTGGGAGGCTACATGTGTGCCATCAGTTCTATTTGATTGCTTGCAGTATATTTTGGAAAAGTAAAATACACTTAGTCTTGAGAGGGAAGAACCTACAACAGCCGTTAGCAGAAAATGCCGGGAACTCTGCAAAACAAACAGGTAGTAAAGCTGCCACTGTATCTGCATAGAGTTCCACTCCTCCACCTGCTCTTTTGTCCCTGCTCCGGTTTCAGTCCACATCTGGTGACCTTTAGTTTCTGTCTCAGTCAATTCCTCTCATAGTTGTGCATTGATCCTACCACAGGGTCACCTCATATTGGGTGTTCAATGACAGACTTCCCTAGTAAAACAAGGAGATAGAGGAGGAACGGGTACCACTATATATGTCCCCATTCTTTTCGAGTTTCCAAGAGGACTCCAGGTGCAAGCTGCTGTCTTCATCCTCACCACTAGTGTTGCTTAGAGGTCCTTGTACAGGTAACATTGAACTCAACCATGTTCCTGTCCATTTTTCAGGAAAAGCACACTCTCACTTAAAATATAAAATGCACTCTTTTTTTAAATTTTATTTTAGAGGTGCTATTCATCATATCCAGAAACAACATAAACAATTTGGTGCGGCTCCCTGGTCTCACCCACCAGCAACCCATGACTCATATAAACGTATTAATTCACCTAAGAAAGGTACACTCCCTTGCTCTACTGACCACTTCTACAAAAAGATTAATTTTCCGCTCTGAGATGGGATCCTCATTGCGAGGCACTGAGAGCACAGTAATTCCATAAAATTACACATTGTGCTCTATGCAGGTGCCAAATAACAAGAGTAGAACTACATTAGCAGCTTACTTTGAGCCATAATCTTACAGTGCACATTTGCATTTTACTGGCAGAAATATGAACACCCTGGTAAGCTTTATTTTAATCATGCATATTTAAACAGAATATACGAATTACAGGTATTTGTTTTCTACTCCCTTTTTCTTGCATGTTTTCATTTCCTGCCTTTTTCACTTTTGCTTCCTTCAGGATGTCATTTTTTGCACCTGTGGGTATTTCCTTCCAGTAAAGTTAGACTGCTTAATAAATAAGATATATTTTTTTAATCTGTATTCAGATTTTCTGAGTCTGTTTATGAATGATTTATGAGAAATGCGAACATTGCAATTAAATCTGGCTGCAGTTTTAAATTTTCGAGAAGTCAATTTCATATAAGTTGTTTCTCAGAGAAGCATCTAATTTGAAGACAATGTATTAAATATTTTGCAATATAACATATGAAAGATCGTATTAAAAACGGTGTTTGCTTAGATGCTGCGTTTTATCAGTTTCTTCTGCTGGCACCAGATGGGGTGTATTCATAAAGGTATTTTGCAGTATGTAAATTAGTACTTCTTTAGTAATCTTTTACTTACTCCAACATGCCTTTGCGAATTATGCCAAAAGATCGAAAATGGGAATAAAATGAGAGCAATCAAGGAATACGTACTCTTACTACTAATAGAAACGACTGTGCTGTCTTTGGACATTTAATATTGTATGTTTTCAGACTGATTCACAAAGGCATGTAAAAGTACCTAAAAAAAAGTACTTTTTTAGTACCACTTTCCGTACTCATAAAAGCTTTTGTGAATAGTCCCCCCATGAGTTGTTTGACAGTATTGCTTCAAATCATCATTGCTTGTCTCAACAAAGTAAGATGGGCCCCCAGTGCCAGAACCATGGGCTTTGCCAATGCTCGTTCTACAGTGGGCTAAGAGAATTGCTAGTATTGCTACAGATTTCAAAACTGAGTACTTCGCAGTCATTTTATTCCTAGAACTGGAGTTACGTATGGCTAGATAAAACCACCAACTGCTGCAGCTTATTTAGAGGGTTAAAGAAGATTGGAGACGAAATGTGTTGCCTCTCACAAATGTGTCTTTGGTTGTTGTCAGCAATGCTGGAAGGTGGTTGCATATAGTGCTCCACACTTATGGCATATTAGGCTGCCCAAGGCCGTATGTATAACTTGAGAAATTTGCATAGTGTGGCTTTGCTAACTCGATGACTGCAAGATTCTTTCTTGCATGAAGAATATTTGTGATGCACTCAGAAAAGATGTTTGGCTTTTTCTCTGAAGTCTCCAGGGTTCACAAGGAGGTCCTTATCTACTTTGTAGCCAAGGTTCTTGGACATCAAAGTGCCAGTCATCGAGCTACAACAAGTTCCAGCTGCAGTTGTAGGTTGTGGATATGACAGTGGTTTGAAGACATGAAGTTCCTCTTACAAGTGCATTGTAGCTTATGTGACTTGTAATAAAGTGGGCAGGGCATGTGTCTCATTTTGATGGAGTATCCCATCCAACAAATTCTAAAGAACTCCCTTAGTGGCAATATATTTTGCTCTGACTTGAAACTAACTTAGGATAAATCAATTGCAAGCCTACAATAAGAACTTGCACTATATAAAGATGGCTACAATTTAGATAACATGGGTATCATGGAGCTAGGCTCCAAGCCGTTGGCCTGCAGCTGCAAGCCACACCTCGGACAACTTCAGATCACATGACTGGAGTTCAGTTTCAAACTGGGTCAGTGTCCTTTTTACCTGCAACATAAAAAGGTTTTGGGCACAGATAATATCGTTCCTGAACTGACCTGATAGGACCGGAGCTCAATCAGGTTGATAATTAACACGTGCTAAAGCTCGTAGGGAGCTTTAATGAAAATAACTAGCATACGCACATGGTCCACATATTATGTTACATTATAATTTATTTAGAACAAATTAATAAATATTCCAAAATATTTTTTACAACATTTCATTCTTTCTAATCACAAAAAAGATTGATCCAATGGTTATAACAAAAACGTGTATTTAACAACATTTATAAATTGTCAACGTGTATATAACCACATTTACAAATTGCCAGCCAACAGGTGTGTAAAAAATATTTTAGAATATTTAAGAATTTCTTTAAAATAATTTATAATAGAAGATGATATGTGGACCATATGCATGCACTAGTAATTTTTGTCAATGCTCCCTACAAACGTTAGAACATGCCCTTTCTATCTGCATTGGGAAAGTGGTGCTTGGTCTTATCATTAGCCATTAATTCACAGGATGAGAAAGGTGGTGTGCAACGTCCAACAGTAGTTGTAACTGAAGAAATTAACCCTTATGCTGAGGGTTTTCCCAAAAGACCCAGCTGAACACACACAGAATTTAAGACCGCATACAAGTGGCATATCTTTCTCGTTGGTTTAGTGCTCTAAAAAATTCAGATTTCTCGATTTATTTATATATATATATTTTTTTACTTTTTTGCAGGAGCAGTACCAGTATCTCTACAAAGCAATGCTCAGCCTGATCAGCACGAAAGAAAATGGAAACGGTCCCATGGCGCTCGACAAAAACGGTGCTGTTGTGGTCAGTGAAGAATCGGACCCCGCAGAAAGCATGGAGTCACTTGTTTAATTGGAATCTTGAAAAAGGCACTTCATTTGTAGAACTTCTGAAGACTGAGTGACCTTTTTTTGAGGCCTTTTTTGCCAGACTCTAGGTTATACAATAACCCAATTACTTTTTTACACTGATAAAACTTTTGATATTTATTTTTTGCCATTTTATGTCTTAATGGTATCCTACTGGACATTGCACCTCTGTTTATTTCACACAGTGAAACAGTTATATCTAGTTTGCACTATCTGATCAGTGTTACTGCCTATAATGTTCTAATATAAAAGCAAGCCCTAATGTGACATTCCATAACCCTCAGAAAAATCTGCTACGTGCGATCGCTCACTTTTTTTTATAGCAACAGTGAACTTTGCCTTTTAAATCATGAATGCTAAACTAGACAAGATGTTTTAAAGGAAATGTTACTAACCTGTGATCGTTATGCTTTTCATTTCCTGTCACTGTAGTTTTGTGTTTGTTTTCCTGCTGGAGTTTTTAATCGAACATGTCTCAACAAATCCTGGTTTATTTTCCATGTCCTCTATAACCATAAGGAATTTTATCACATTCCATATGCAATGCTACCCTGTTATTGAATTTAAATAGGAAAATTAACGCCAAATCAATTTACAGGAACATTCAGGTTGATTGCTGCTCAAAGCAGCGGTACTGTGATTTTATTTAGTGTTTTACTTCGTAATAGTTGATGAATCAGGAAAAAAGTTATGCATTTGCACAGGTACTTGGGCAAGAGAGTAAATTCTGGAAGATACTTCTTCTGTTTAAAGCTTGAGTTAGTGTCAACGTTATGTTTACGTGATAACTTTACTTTAGGCAAAATGCAACAAATGATCATCGTAACAGTGCAAAATGAGGAATTCTTTATAAATAACTGTTATACTTCAGTCTTGTGCCAGCATCCTTACAGTTGTAAAGTTTATCAAATTGAACATATCCCAATATGAGATTATTTTACACTGTGTAAGGAACACCTCGTTCATTATGCATTAGCTGCTTGTGACTTAACATTTCACATGTCTCCACAAGGATACAAATAGGATGTAAATAATATGCATAATAGTCACGTGCTTTAGTGGTGTATCTCTTTTGTTTGTTTGCACCATGACCTGCAATATTGAGATATTTTTAAATCTAATACAGGTGTGTTTGGTAAACATGGAGGTAAATAATGAACAGCATTGTTTTGTAAAATATACATTATACTTCCTGCTATCAATGAGGGGGGCCTTGTTTCCAAAAGGAGATTTCTTTCTTTATTTTTTGTTGCTTGCTATTATTAAATGTAGAAAATTCCACCAAAATGAAACACACCTTCAAAACCCTCTCTCAATGAGAATCCATTCTGCAGATATTTTCGTTTAGTCATTTACATTCATGTAAAAATACTTACCTACAATACTATAAGAACAAGCCCACATATCTATTTATTTATTATTTTCCCCAAACACATCCGATCTTTATAATCTTTTTCCTTTCATGCCATTCAAAACTGAATTAGTTGAATAACTTTTAAACTTAATGTTTTCCCCAAAAAATTGAAACATCGAAATCTCTATTTGCCACCAAGCCATGGCTTACTTAAAGTTAAAAGGTCAGAATTGAAATCTGTTTTTGTTGAGAGTGCAAATCCTGTAAATGACGATTCTTTGGTGCTGCCCTCATCCCATACTCATCACCTCTTGATGCTTTTCGTAGCCAGGCCAAGACCTTCCTACATTTATATCCTTATGGACACAGATTATCAGGGCCTGGTGGACATATAAACAGGCTGCAAGTAACTTGATTATTCACAGAATGTTTCTCTTTAGAGAAGCTCCCCGAATTGTGTATTTTGTTGTGTAACAGTTGTAATAGATCAGTTACTTAGCAGTATTCTGCTATGCTCCGAGTCCAAATCATCTTTGTGCTGGGAGTGATACATCCCTTCATATACAGTCAAATTTGCAACTTACCCAACAAACTGAATTCCTATGCTAAAAACGTTTTTTTAATGAATGTACTTTTAAGGACACTAGGACAGGTCCTCGCACTTCCTCCCATGTATGACCTCCTTCTTTTGAACAGCACATCCTAATTTATGTATTGTAGTGATCTTTGGTTATAAAATACCAGATTAATTTGGGATTTGGGCTCCACAGGACTCTGGTGAGTAAGACTCGGAGTAATGAAGATCATCAGTAAGCAGTCTTGTTAGCACCTTGTCCAGCTTCCTTGTCAAGGCTTTTGATAACTAACACACAAATTAACCATTGTGAGAAAAGTGAATCATTGAATGCTACAAAGGAAGATCGTATCCTCATTGCTGATACGCGTTATAAAACAAAGCTAACAGAAAGAACTACAAGTTGGGCTGTCCTAATGAGAGGCTATAAACAACCCCACTACTGGGCCCTTGTGCCTTTAGTACATCTGAAAGATGTCAACAGTTACTGCTAGCCTGAAAGCAGGTGCTGCAAAAATGACCATAGATTTCAAAGTATAGTTTTGGAAAGGTAAAAAGTGATTCATCTTGTGAATTAATGGCAAATTATATCACCAAGCACCACTTTCCCAATGCAGATAGAAATGACATTGACCTAAATTGAAACTGAACTCCAGTCATATAACCTACAATTTTCTGAGGTGTGGCTAGCAGCTAAAGGCTTAGGGTCTACTCCTACGACATCAAAGATATCCATGTAATCTCAATTGTAGCATTACAATTTTACATAATGAATGTTCCTATTACAGGCTTACAGTTGAATTTCCCTATGGGAGTTTCAATAGAGACCACAATATATTGCCACTACGGGATTTATTTAGAAACTGTTGGATGGGATACTCCATTGAAATGCAACAGATCCCCTGTCCATTTGATTACAAGTCTCATAAGCAATAATACACTTGTAATATGCCCAATGGGGTATCTGCTATATTACGACTTAGTACCTCTTGCACAAAACTCTAAATAAGGGCCAACGTTAGGACAAAGATCTCTCAGCATATTGATGCCACATATTGTGCGACTAAGTGGGCATTGAATAAAAAATCTGACAGAAGTGTCAAATATGTAGTTGAGCGAAAGCTACACAGCGCAAATGTTCTGGTAGGCATGTTAAGACAGGCTAAGTTCCACCGATGGCACAAACGTGAATTTCTTGAAAATTAGATAACCTTTATATATGTGCACAGAATTTATACATTTGCAGAAACCCTCTGTGGATGCCTATATAATTTGGCAAACAGAAGGTAACAGTTTAACTCGGGTTGATATACTGAAGTTGTGTTTTAGAAGCCATACAATAGTGATATTGGCCGTTTAGAATCCAGTAGCTCCAAGAAGAAAGCCACCTACTAAAACAATGTAGGCTTTCATACAGTGGTCAAACTGCTCTATAAAGTGGAGTCGGTGGCACTGGGGTGCATTCTGCAGGTCCTAGGGCGCAAATCCTCTGCCCGCTGCTAGTCTAACAATGTCAATGTGAATAAATATAGACCGAAGTCTCCCAGATATTGTACTACTTAGTGAATTCTGGTTGACTTTGGTAAAGAGCTATTGCATTTCTCAATGTCTGTGTCAATTCACCTTCAGTGGGGCATCAACATGTGTTGGAAGGCCAGTCCTAAGAACCTCAACTTGACAAGAATAACAGTAGCAATTATCCTAGGGGTCTCAGTTAGAAACATGGACAATAGTGTGTGGCTCAGCTTAGAGTGCCTGTTCAGTGAAGACCCTCAAGACAAGAAGCTTGCATCAGTAGCAAAACCAAGGAATATTACTGCACATTTCTTGCTAAAAAGTGAATGTACAGTGGCATTTCCATATGTCATGTTTACATAATTACCAAGGCTACATGAGAATGAGTGCTCAAATGTATCCCAAATAGAGTGTAGCTGAAATCAGGACTTCCAAAGCTTGAACTTCAACTGTTCTAGACAAACACCTGGAGGACTACTTCAATTACTGATCCTCACTAACAAAGTTGTATTTTTGGATACTGAGCACAGACATATTGTGCCCCAAAATCTCACAAGCAGATTGCCAACTACCGAAATATTGTAAAGTTAAAATATCTAATGTTCAAATAGTATACCACAAGCAGGACACTGCCTGCCCATAACCTCAAAAGATGAAATGCCGAGTTAGGATCTGGATCAAGGTCAATTTTCAAACGTTTGCTGATAATCATGACATTACTGCTACCATAATAGTGGAATGTGGTACACATTGAAAATGCAAACTCACTCTGCATTAGCAAGGGCTTTGTTAGGATTATACTTTTCTCCACCACCTGAATAAACAATGGTCTGCACGTTCATTCCCTAGGAGAGTGGGCCCCCCTTCCCGTTATCAGCAAGGTAGAACACGTTGGCGAGCACAAGATGACTGGAATGACCCCATTACTGATTGCAAGTCAAACGCTTACCGTTTGTCAGTTTCAGGTACAATGGTCATTTTGACTTTCCAATCAAGTGCTACCTTACTCTGCATGAATTGAATGTAACAGTTGTTGCACTGAGCTGTCCAAACTATAGGGTGATAGAGACAAATAGATGATGAGCAAACAAGACATTTGAGGCACAAACTTTGCCCTCAGCAAAATATATAGTGCAAGGTATGCAACTCATCAAATTGGGCTAGACCACTATCAATATGTTTACCAAACGTAATAGACCCGGGCAAGAAAGATATAGAATGAATGTATCTCAAATGGGAGGCTAGAAAATGCCGCAGATTTACAAAGATAGTGCAGCTGAGCAACCAAAGTTGATCTGCTGTACTGTTCTCTAGGACAGAAGAGGCATACTCATGACTATGGCCTGCTGTTGGTGTTGCCCCCGGTGTTCACACTCTTTATGGCTGCATAGCACCATGGCCACACCTTTCCACCTTACAGCAATAGGTTGTGTGTGCGGCATAGCATGCCAGTACACAGTCCTATGCTTAGACATTTTTAAAACATTTCACACATTAGATATGTGCTGTACAGCGCAGCACATAGGGAATGCATGAAATGAAAGGCGAAAAAACATTTCTCCTATTGTGCACTGTCCTCAAGGAGGTGTTATTTTTTATACAAAACCCTATCTAAAAGTTTTAGTATATTGGGCTTTATGTCAAAAACTGTGAGTGGTATTATTGAAAAAGCTAATTATCACACATGAACTGCCCCTTGATGAAAAACACTACTTGTGATACAAAAAGGACACTTTCCCAATGCAAAGTAATTGCTATATCAAGGCTTTCTGTGACCTTCTAGTTGAGCAGTGTTCATAAATCTGTTCTATGACTTATGTGGAGAAGGTTATAGGTCACAGAAGGAGTGGTCCAGCTGTTTTTGTGTTTTTTTTAAGTGTATTATATTCTTATAAAATAATATTCTTTAGTTTAGGGAATGAATTGTTTGTCTCCATGAGCGACTCTTCACCTCAATGAGTAAGAGCTGTGCGGAAGATGGTGAATTAGAATTTTATGATCTTCTTTTCTGTGCATCTTAAGTTATGCCTGTGGTTCTGAAATTTGTCAACAAATCCGTTCTGTTCTGCTGTGCCATAACAAATATATGAAGTTTTAAATTAATTGACACTATAACCATACAGAAAACGATGGCACTGAATTTTCACAAATAGACGGAGAAAAAGGCCACCAGAAAAAATCGGAGTGCATAAATCAATAATTTTCAGTCACAAAGTGAGAGTGCTTGTCAGATGACTGCTTTCTGATAGGCTGCACTATTGGTTTCTAAAATCATTTACAATTTCCATGAAGGTTATCAGGATTGTGGTGCCCTGGGGGCAGATTTATTGTAATTCTGTATACTCTTCTCTACTGTCACACTTATGTCCCAGATTTTAGTTGTAAAATCTAGCACTGGGTAATATATGATCCCACATAGACTTGTATTCTCTTCACCCAACTAAATTAAAAAGTAAGTGCTGAAATCTATATATTGGTAGATTTTCTTTCTACGATTTGTTTAGACCTGTTCCCTTCCCTTTGTCTTCAAAATATTGAGACACCTTTTCGTCTTATTTTCACACGTATTCTAATCTCATATAGGACCAAAGTTTGGTGTTCAAAAGGGACGAACACAATCATTGGCAAATGTTTGTGATTATCACACTATTAACGGCATTCCATGGCCACTGCTGTGGGGACATCCGCTTCCCAATTGTTTGCTAAATTTCTGATTGCTACAGATTCAACCAACTAGGCAGATTTTTCACAGTGGTATTTACTGTCAGAACATTCTACAAATTTTTGATTCTGTGAGTCAGTATTTTAGAATCATTGTGGCCAATGTAACTCTATGTATTTGTAAAATGTACTCAAAACTGCAAAATGCACAAGGAGGTGGTCAAAGGTCAGCAGTTTTTTTATATTTATTTCCTTCATTTTATTACTATTATTGTCTAATGAGGGACCTAGACTGACTTATCACCCTATTTGTTAGCTTTCTTTATTTATTGGAAGTTCAAGAGCATGTTGTTTTCATTAGTGCTCATTTTCTTCAGTTGCCTTTTTTTTCTGTTTCGCTTCGCAGTCATTTCTCTGACAACAGCATGATCATAGACCATGTTCTGACATTTATTTGTCCTTTTTAAACTTTGATCCTCCAATTAGTTCAAGGTGGGTACAAGGGTGTATCATTTACTGTGGCAACTTGCTCGGCCCGCCCATCGGTCTTGCACAGAGAGAGACTTGAAAGCTCAATTATGGCACAGCAAAGCATACAGCGGGTGCGCCTGGGTGCAACAATGGCAGTGCCATTTGCAGCCCCGTGCTACTTGAATATTCCAACAACATACCTTATTCCTTGAAAGTTTATTCTGTATTTGAATAATAATGTGGGTTGTTCAGGCTCATCTTAGTCAAACTAACTTTCCACCAAACTACCCAAGTTGCAACTTTGGCTGGCAGGGCTGTCACCAGACCTACTCCGCCAAGGATATCGAGTCAGAAAATACTTTTTCTTCAGAATGATTAAACACTTGTTTTAATGGGACTGTTACTAATAGATACATTTGGTGTTAAATCAAAAAATAAAATTAATGTCTATGATCCATAATTGACAACAGATTTGCCATTTTATTTTGTACTGGAATGTGTGGAGAAAATATAATCCTGATGTAGGTAGCTCTTGCTATTGCAGAGGGAGTTTGCATTTTCTATGTGTACAACACTCCACTGTCATCGTTGCAGCAATGTCATAATTATTGGCAAACATTTGAACATTAACTTTGATCCTGCCATAAAATTATTCTTTGATCAAATTCTTCTTAGATAAAATCCTTATGTCTAAGGTTTCTGTTGCAGCTATTGCCTCTATCACAGGGTGCTTTATGTTGCAGTATTCCCACTGACCCCATAGTTAATTTTGATTTAGTCTGTGCTGTGTTTTTATTTCCCTTTTTCGTCCAGTATTAAAATTCCTTGTGCTTGATGATTTTTAATTGTTAAATCGATTCTACCTCTCGACAAGAAGTCATAAGTTTATAAGACTGCTTTCTGACCCAGAGTCCTAATTGTTTGGTCAATAATTCTACTTGTTTGAAGAGACATGGTTTGTTCTTAACATTAAATTCTTGTAGCTAAATATTGTAATAGCTGTGTGCTATGTGGGATGAGCATGCAGCAGTTATGTATATCTTTTTTCAGACTTCTCCTAAAGGAGTTTTGTTCCACTCTTAAATTGAAGTCGTGTGTCGACTAACGTTAATTAAATCCAACTTTACTGCAGCTTTAAATCAGAGAATAATTACACTTGATAGGCGGTATTTCGATGAGGTTGCAACATCTAAAGTTGTTAAGCCAAAGTCTTTACTGAATAAGGAAGGCTCCACTCTTGTTCTTTTAGACTCCCAAGCAGCCTTTGACATTATCCTTAAAAGAGCAGATTTGATTAAACTGAGAGATGGGGTTTGGTCTAATTTAAGTATTTTTCCTTAAATCTGGACACATAGTGTTTCTCTACCCAGTCATCAGTTTTCTACCACAGTTTGTTGCTTTCTTTTTCATTACTGTTACTCATTGATTACACTGAGCTTTACATCCATAAGGATGACCAGTAGGGTTGCTTTAAGAGCTGTCTAATCTCCATCTCCAAGTGTATGACTCTCAATGGCTTGTGACTGAACAGCAAAGATAGGGGTGATGTGGGGTTCCACTTTAGCTGCGACTTGGTGGCCCTCCAATACAACTCTTTGCCACTTTCATCAGCATGCAACTTGGGATTTATTTTTCATGAGGGCCTGTCTCTTTGCCCCACCCTCACATCATTAGGCTGAGGTATTTCTGCATTTACACTCTTAACTAAATTCTGTAGGATATTTATTCTTTATTAGATACTGTTGATTTTACAAATCGTGATCCAGGTGGCAATTGTAAGTGGCCTGCATTATTTCAATTTGTTTTATCAGTGTCCACCTTTATCATCTATGGCTACGTTGCAGCTTGCAGCATACTTAGTGCTTGGTCTTACTTTTCACAGCCCTCTGTTCCACCAACTTCTGTAATACTGTGGTTACCAGTAATGAAGACATGGTTTAAAGAGCCTAGTTATCTGCCACAGGGTCATACATAAATTAGGTCCTCCATTGTGCATGCCTTCAGTTTGTAGACTGCTACATGGTGAACAAGCATATTCTTATATTACTCTGAAGTCTCTTTCGAATGCACCAGGCCTACGTAAGTAGATGATGAAAAATGGATTTGATCGCAGAATCAGATTAGGTGACCATTTGGAAATTAGGGATGCACAATTATTTAGTAACTGATAAGAACATTCTTGTTATTTGTACACATAATACACAGAATTTTAAATTAAAATGTCAATAGTTCCCAATGTACAGCAAGGACAAGCAGTCTTCAAAAATTGCTGTATATATATTTTTTTAAGCTAAGCTCATTTTCAAATGGCGCAGGTTAATGACTAATGTTATTTAACCAAGGTTGATATTTAGTCAGTTCTCAGTCATGCTGAATCTTACTCATCCAGGGACACAGTGTGAAGGGTTCAGGCTAAGAGTATCTGGAAAATTCCTTGAGGCCACTGATATGAGGCAACATTAGGATCCAGTCCTGGCTGAATTTAAGACATTCTTTTAAGCTGGTCATTTAAATTAACCACTAATTGCGTGCTGACGATTGTTTTACGATTAGTCCCAGAAACCTTTAAAATATTTAGAGGCAGTATTTGAGGAATAATTCAGTAATTGTGTTATCTGTGATAAAGCAAGTCTACAGGATTTAAGTGTTCCTTTCTATGTAATATGTGATAGATTTTCTTTCTGCCTCGTGGATTCACATCAGCACTCTATTTAGTCGCTTTTAAATATATTTTCCCCCTTTCCCTCAAATGTGGTAGTGAAATTTCGAGAAACAAAGAAGATAAGTACATTTTTGAATATCTAATATCAACCAATCATTAAACTTTGGTCACTGCTATTTTCCACATAACGTTTAGTACTTTTCTGCATAGTTTCACCTTTCTAGATTTTAGGTCATAGTGCAGAAATCTTATTTTGCTAACCTGGAGGTCTGTAGGAATGTGTTTTTACTCAATTGTATGTATAACCTACTATTGTCCCTTATTGAATTGGTTGTCATTTGCATTGGATTTAGAAAAAATACACCAACTTTTGTATGTTTTTTTAAAAAGTACATTTAAGACTTTAGACTGCATTGGGGACAAGTTATTGGAAATCCCTAGGATTGATGTGACACATCATTGAACTAGTGATTAGTATTATTTTATAAAGCTCTAAAATCAGTGGTCACATATTGACACTGATTTTTCTTGGCCTGTCAGCTGCGCTTGACACTGTTAACCATTCCATCCTTTGTGAATGACTTATATTGGTTGGGATCAGAGCCCTGCCTCAGCATGGTTACGTTATGTTCGATGGCATCTGTCGCTGTAGATACGCATGTTTTGCAATAGCTCGCCATATGGTGTCCCACAAGGGTCTGCCCTGTTGCCACATCTCTTTCATCTATATGATATAGATAATCTTTCCTATGGTCACTAGCTACTAGCATTAACAAGTCTCCTTTTTCTGTAAGAGCTTAGTGCATCAGAGTTTTTGTCATATCTGCCCAGGCTGATGTGTTACTTTGGACAAGGTGGATGATACGTTCTGCATTTTATTGACCAGTTTTGTAGCATAGGTTGAGTTTATTCAAGTGTAATTGAAGGCTTATTAAAATACATGTCTGTTAAGGAATAAAATATGAGATGCATTTCTACTGAAACAGTAAATTCAGTTTGTCATTTCATATATACTTCAAATCTGCAAAACTAAAAAAGGAAAAAAGAAACAAAAGCTAAGCAACACTGTTCCATTCTGCCTTCATCCAAAATTGGAATATGCTAATGGGACAACTGTCCACAGTGAAAAATAATCAGAACAGTAAATGTCTATATGAAGTGCGATGTTAACTGTATGCCATTTTTATAAAACAACTATAAACTTTGCAGAACATCACAAAAACATTTAATGAAATTGTGGAACCAATGGCAAGACAATATTTTTCTTAAAGGTTTAATTTACAATTATTGAAAATGTTGTAGTTTTAATCTCTTGTGACTTTCATAATGATACATTTTTTAATCATTTTCTTTTTCAATAAGTTAATACCAATAAAAACAATTTTTGGGGCAGATGGTGACCAGGCTAATGTTCGATTTCAGGGGGTTGTTCAAAAATAATAATGCACTACTTTGGCCATCACGTACAGTTTGTGTTTTATAAATTCCGAACCATTTTGGTTATCTAAGGTCCAGGGTAAGATGACAAAGTTATAGGCGTAGTATATGTTCATATCTGTTTAACAGCACAATTGCCTTCATTGTAATGCATTTTAAAGTATGCATTTATTTAATGTAATGTAAAATAGAGATGTCAAATTTACCAAAGAGAGAGATCCTAACTCTTAGTGTAATAATTAATTAGAAAAATAGTGACACTGTCTTGAAGATTTAGCATCCATGCTTTAAAATATGTTCTCTTCTGCCATCAAGTTATATTAGAATGCTTATGTGTTAATTGTGCCAGTTATTTTATTGTTATGATCCAGATCTCAGTAACTAATTGCCATCATGTTTGTCCTGGGTTTGGTTCTTGTTTAATATCTTTGGACTGTGTTCATCTTTTGCACTTTTACTCTTGGTGTATCATACAGTGTAAAAGAAAGTGGTAGAGCTTACTAATACGGAGAAAGCATCTAAAATTGTGATTCCACAATTGTTCAAAACAAAGTAAAAACCTGTGATCTTGAGAATTTGGTCACCACTCTATCCCCTCTACGGATCTGTTTCTAAGAATGTTTGGTAAAAGGGATACATTTTCTACAGATGAAAAATTAATTTCGAGTGAATTGTCTTGAGTTTTAAGATTATTTCCCAAAGAGGGAGATAAACAATTTAATAAAATGTCACAACTCCCCAACATTTGGGGTAGTGACTTGATTCTTTTGTTATGACATTTTAAACTATCAGCCATTTGTTTCTAAATACCTGAGCTTTCATTTCTACACATAATCCATTACTGCATTTTTAATAATAGCAGAAAATCATTAAAATTGTAAATATAATGTTGCTTTGAGAAGCATCTATTGGGAACTTTGTATCTATGGTATATAATCATAGAATTTTATATTTTCATATAAAGCTAATTTTTTTCTAGTTTCAACTCCTTCATAGCTTTTGTGGTGGATATGTGTACACAAACCTTCTGTGTATTGAAGTAGTAAATACCAGCTACACATACTGAGATAATTCATGTTATTTCTTTGGGGCAGTGATTGTTAAAGTTGATTCTTTTATGTTGTTAGCGTGTGCAATAGGTATAGACCTTGCCGTTCATTGACTACGTTTTTCTCATCAACCCATTTGAAAAATGTGATGCCTTTTTGTAACTTGACATCTCCTATTTTGTTCTGTTTTTTTTTTTTAAACCTATATCAAATCATTCTATTATAGTGTTATTTAATATGTAAATTGTATTGCTATACATAAAATAAAATATGTTTTTTGATGTACAGAGTCATTTATTTTAGCAATCTGGAATAGAAAATCAACATATAAAAATGACTGTTCATATGCGTTTCTTTTACTCTAGAAAAGACACATTTGGAACCTGTTTAATCTCCAGTTTCTAGCTCTCTACAGGCAAATAAAAACTGATCCAGTTCTTGAAGGCACATGGTGCAATTATATTAGCCTGATGAGACATACAGAAATGTTAGTTTATTGTAAGTGACTCTTTTTAGAATCTGAACAGAAGCTGGTTGAGTGATAAGAAAAAGTTTCTGCTATGTCAGAAATGGATTAGTATAACCAAGAAAATTAGTTAGAGAATAGCTGACACTGAATTCCTCCGGAAAGTGGGAGCTCAGAGTTGTTAATTTTGTTTCACTTTAACTTTTTTGTCAGGGAACGAAGGCAGGGCCCAGTGATTCCTGAAGTAACACTTAGGAAGTAGACAAGGCAAGATAATACCACACTACTGAAAGTATAACTGAGGTTACTAAACAGAGAACAGGAGATAGACAAGAACAAAGTATGACCAAAGTAAGGGGTGTACTGCTATTTGAACAAGCGGTCTGTTGTTAACTTAGAGAAATCCCTTTGGACTGACACCAGCAGATTACTCTTAACAGTCATACAGCGAAGTCATATTGGGGCCTGCTGTATAGAGACTGTTGTACTCAGTACATAGTGGGGCCTGCTGTATAGAGACTGTTGGGGATCAAGCCAGAGGTCACACTGTCTATGGATAGGGACTGCCACAGACTTAGTACTGATTTAGGAGTGAAAGAATAACCAGAATACAGGACAGACCAGACAGCAGTTGGACAAGGAGAAAAACAGGACAATGAGTTATGAACATGGCTTCATAGATAAAGAACAGGAATACAAAAACCAGGGGAGACTGTACCCAGCAGGCACTGAAGCAAGTAATACCCCATTGCTACACAAAACTGGAACTAGGATCCGGAGCAAGAAACCCGAAGGTGTACCCTCCAGGCACTGGAACACAAAATGCCTCACTGGTACATGGAAACTGGAATTAGGACTCAGAGCAAGACACTTGTGCATGTACCTAACAGGCAGTGGAACAAGTAATGCTCTGCTGGTACATGGAAACTGGAACTAGGACTCCGATATCGGAACTCAAGGCTGTATCCAGCAGGCACTCAAACAGGAATGCCTCTTTGGTACAGGGAAACTGTAACTAAGAAAAAGGAATTCAAGTATGTACCCAACAGGCACTGGATAAGATATGCCTTGCTGGTACATGAGATAAACACAGTAATTAAGAAAAAAAATAGAACAGAAATTCAGGACATAAAGGGAACTATTGCCATATCAGTGAATACATTGTCAGAAGCACAGCAGGGAAAACACAAATCAGGGTATCAGGCTAGAAATGAAGGTTAGGCCTACAGATGAGGAAAACACAAACACAATGCTGTTCAGGCCAGCCACAGGAAAACAAGATACTTCAAAAGCAGTGCAGAAGCCAGGCCCCTTCTGCCAGCTCACAGCTGCACAGGGTGATTGGAATTCAGAACAGGTGTGAGCAAGCTGCAGCAGAATGCAGATGAGAGCAGTCAAAGTCCTTCCACCAGCTCTCTGCCTGATGGAGTGCACGGAGGTTCTATGAAGCAACTAGTGGGCAGAACGAAAATTCAGAGCGGACCATGGAAAATAGCGTATTTCGTAATTTGACAGAGATTCATACAGGGGAGCACATGGCATATGCTGGAAGTGGTAAGCTCGTGTTTCAAGTATAAGAAGATTCAACCACAGTCTCCTCTCCAGCCATGAACAGGCTTTTTATGAATAATTGTATAGCAAATGTTACTGTGATATTAATTGATAGACACTTATAGTTGCAGATTCCTTACCTTAGAGTGGATCCGGAGATTGTTCTCGAGTAGTCCCCTGACGGTCCGCTCTGTGTCTGTTGTTGGTGTCGTTCACACTGGATATGATGATGTGGGACCTATATAGGTGCCACCCCAGTGCACTGACGTCCTTTCTTTTCTTTGCATTGCCGCCACATACAGATCCAAAGAAGAGCTGCCCCTTCAGTCACTTTTTTGAGTGGACTTTTTGTCAGAGTTTTTTTTCACACATCTGGTGCATCGAGATGTCAAAAGACAGGGTTTAAGCCCTGCGACTCCTGTCATTGACCGTTTCTGTGACGGATCTGCACCTCATGTGTTTGTGGTATTTGGACAGCGACCACAACCCAAAGTCGTGTTCAGAATACTGGACCATGAACCTGAAAGCTTTGAGGGAACAGTCCCTAAAGCTACTTGCAGCCCAGCACTTGGCTTCGTGTCGCTCTCACTCGAGAGGAAGGTCCTGAGAACTGTTGCAGAGCTCCTGTTCTTCATTGTCCCCCTCCATGTCCTCGGGAAAACCTAGGCATAAGAAGTCATAGAAGCACAAACGTTCTTCGACTTTACCCCGTCTGTCAGCTGATGGGATGCAGGAAAAGGAGTCATCTCTCTAGGCCTCCATCCTCATAGCCTACTTATGGGTTGGCTCTGTGTCTCCCCGAGTTTCTGGGAGCCGGAGCCACCCCTTCCCAACTCAGTGACTTCTATGAGGCAATACGCCTCATATTTGGGCAGTCTGACTCTAATGGAGTGCACTTTAGAATACCAGCTCGAAGTCCCCAGGGACTGGCATACAGACCTGTGTGAAGCCAGTGGTCTGGACATTTCCCCTGACACTGGCATGCTTTCTCCCCCATACCACAGGTACGTGAGCATCCTACTCCATGGTGGTGCGAAGGGCTGCTGAGGTTCTGGGCCTCGAGCTGCCTTAGGTGGTAGTCTGGACTAAGAGCCAATAGGTGCTTCAACCCGGGGCTGCTTCTTCTGAACCCCTTTTGCCCTTTAATAAAGCCCTCACTGATGTCCTGCTGGGGACTTGGTCCAACCCCAGCACTGGGGCTCCTATCAACAGGACAACTGCCCACCACCATAGACTAGCACCTAATGACCCAATGCTCCTTACACAATATCCTACCCATGAGAGCTGGGTTATCCAAACCTCTGCATTCCCAGGCGCATTCCCTTCCGCATCTCCGGATAGGGAATTCAAGAGGCTGGATCAGCTTGGGAAGAGGATGTTTTTTTTCTCCAACCTGGCATTGTGGCAGGTGAATACTGCATGCCTTTTGGGCCGTTACACCCATACTTTATGGGACATGGTTGCACTGGTGCTGTCACAGGTCCCAGAGGAGGTCCGGGCCATTCTCTCCCAAGCTGTTGCTGATGGGAGAGACGCAGCAAAGTTCACGATGCAATGTGGACTGTGTACGACCGACTCACTAGGTAGATCGGTTGCATCAACGGTGACCTTGAGGTGCCATACTTGGTTGATGACGTCTCACTTTTTAGGGGATGTTCAACCCATGCTTATGGACATGCCCTTTGATGGCACCAGTCTCTTCGGAGACAAAGCAGACTTGGTGCTTGAGTGCTTTAAGGAGTCTTGGGATATGGTCAGATCTTTGGGCTTCACAGCTGGCCCTTGCACCCTCAAGTCCAATTTTCGTCCCTTTCATTACTACAGAAGGGGCTCCCAGCCACGTCAGTTTCCCTCCAGCCATCATGCCGTGCATGATGCCCAGCCTCTGTGTGGCCTGGGACGTGGGATCCAATGTCCTTGTGAATCAGGGAGCCACCAGTCTATCCACTCTACTGCCCCTCCTGCTGCAGCCTCCAACCATTCCTAGTCTGACGCTTCCCCATAAGGGACCAGGCGGAGGAAGTATTCATCATCACCTGCCTTGCTGGCAATCCATCACGTCAGACTGATGGGTTTTGCTAATAGTCCTAAGGGGCTACTCCTGCCCTTTCGAGATTAACCCGCCATCCATGCCACCATCCTACGATTAGATGACTGAGGATCGCTTGGCACTTCTCCGCATGAAGGCTGCGTCTCTCTTGGCCAGTGGAGCCATAGAGGGGGTCCCTGTGCCAGAAGTAGGTTGTGTATTGTTATTCCCACCACTTTCTGATGCCCAAAAAGGACAGGGGCCTTTACCCTATCCGAGACCTCAGATCACTCAATCTCTTCCTCAAGAAGGAGAACTTCAAAATGCTCAGGTGCTATCTGCCCTGGACCCAGGAGACTGGATGGTAACATTGGACTTGCAGGACGCCTATTTTCATATTCCTGTCCTGCCTGCCAACAGACGTTACTTGTGGTTCACAGTAGGCCATGAGCAGTTTTTAGTTTACTGAGCTCCCCTTTGGCCTTAAAAGCACCCATTGGGTATGCACCGAAGTGATGGCCGTGGTCACAGCTCATCTGCGTAGGTCTGGGTTTTAGTCTTCCCCTACCTTGACAACTGGCTATTGAAGGTGGGCTCACCCCTGGCTATAGTCTCTCACCGCCAGACTACAGCGGACCTCCTGCATTCACTGGGGTTCACTGTATATGTGCCGAAGTGTTGGAAAGTGGGTCATTAGTTGTGTGGCCTGCACAAGTAATGGATCCGCACATGACCACCACTGGGAACCAACCAAACACCCCATTGTAGCGCTTAACCCTCATAGGGTAGCGTTGCTGAGCAGTCAAAGGCTTACTCAAGGGAGTTGGTGTGGGCTAGTAATCCCCATTTGCGAGCACGCAAGCATGTCACTCAATAAATGATTGTCCAGTCTGCGCTTTTTGTTTTGGTAAAGTAAAAGTACATTTATTACACACACACACTACTCAATACTATGCAACAATTTACAAATATACACAAATGGATGAATGTACCCTGGGATGACATTGTGTAATCTTTCATGCCTGCCCCTAGGGGAAATCTAATCCAATCACCTACATGCATGGCAAAGAAGTCCCTGGTATCCCAATGCAACATTTGTCTGTAATATAGAGTGAACACAGCTAAGCCTGACAATGAGCGTAATAAGTGTAATTGTTGTACAAGAGAGTGGGTATCAACCTTTACTGTACAGGAGAGAGTGGGTATCCATCTTATTACGCAGTTCGGCATTATTAGGAACACCTTAGAACATGATTAAATACTTCAAACCATAAAGATTACTTTTGGATTACACTGGTATAACCTCATACATTTGATCATTTTGGTATAATACCAATTTACACTTCTAGAGGATGCAATTATGCAAGCTAAGAAGAAAAGTTCTCACATGCTAGTGATTTATATTTGCTTGTAACCCTTGACAAGTTATATTTCCTTGGTCCCACCTAACCTAGGGTGGGAGCCATAAACTTGGCACTGGGAGGGCAGAGGATGCTGCGCCATTCCTGCAGCTCCCCCTGACAATGGGCACTTGGTTGGTGGTAGCCCATCTTCTTGGGGCCATGACGAGCGGAACAATGTGTCCTAGAGGTCCTAGGCCCACAAAGCCTTGTGGGCCATGTGCATATTTAATGAGCTGCTCTGCCAGGGAGAGCCTCTTTGCATTTCCTTTGTGTGGATTTGCCTTGTGCAGCCCGGCTCTGCGTTTCTTGGGTGAGGGCAGCGCAATGAGCCCACCCCTGCCTGCCCTTATCAGTGGGGGGGTGCCAGGTCCCGCTGCCTTCTTCATCGGAGGGCAGCGCAGGGAGCCCACCCTAGGCTACCCTCATCGGTGGGGGATGTCCGGTCCCACCTGGACACCCCTGTAAGGTGAGTAGTATTGGAGGAGCAGCTCAGGGAGCCCACCCCCGTGGGCTCCTGCCGGTGGGAGTCAGCCTCATCTTTGGTGTCCGCCTGCTCCTGTGGGCAGACACATGCTGCTAGGCGGGCAGATGGGCCATCTGGGGGGAGTGCGACGGCACTCCCCCCTCCTCTCCTGCTTCATTGGGGCCCCGGATTTGGGTCTGAGGCCCCCCTCGCCACTCCAGTGAGCACAATGGTGCTCCTCTGCATCACCTTTGTAGTGGGGCCCCAGGATGTGGTCCGGGGCCCCCCCTGGCACTATTCACGGGGAGGGCACGATGGCACCCCCTGACTTGGTCTTCAGGTGGGGGCCCCGGGATGGGGTCCAGGGCCCCCAGACTGTCTTCATGGGGAGCGAGACGGCACTCCCCAGCTTAGTCTTTGGCCACCAGTTCACCCTCTGCCGGCGGCCATCTTCACGGGGAAGCTATGGCGTCCCCGACCTTTCGTCCTGGCTGGGCCTCCCCTCCCTCCGTATTCACAGGGAGCGCGACGTCGCTCCCCGTCTTTCTCTTCTATGAGGCCCCGGGATGTGGTCCAGGGCCCTCTCTTGGTTTTCACAGGGGTCGCTAGCGCTAGCGCAACCCCCAGCTTTACTTCTGTTTATCGAGCAGCGGCAGAGCCCCACGTGCTTCGCTGCTGCCTCGGAATAAGGTCACAGACCACCTTCTCTGGATATCTCGGGCCCCCAAGGGCCGATTTGGGTGGTTCTGGCGTCGTTTTGCTCCTGGTGATGAGCCTTTGCCACCAGGAGCACTCTCCTTAGGCCTCCTGGCCTGGAATGGTCCCAGATGATAGGGGGCCAGTCTCACTGACCCCCTGTGCCAGCCTTTCCTCTGGGTGCCCTCCTTTCCTTCTGGGCAGCGTGCTATCCTTGCGCCAGCCCAGTCTTTTCCCCAACTAGTCTTCAGGGGTACTAAAGGGGGGGGGCAGCAGCTTACCTGGCCCTGGCCTGTGCCTCGCTGGGCCTGAAGTCCTTCAGGGGCAGAGTCCCTACCCCAGGGGTTTCTTCTTTCCAGTTGTCCATGATGCCGTCTGTAGTCTGTGTCAAGCAGTGAAGCACAGCCAATAGAAAGAGCTCTCCCCTGTGCAAGATCTTTTTTAAGTGGGGGCAAACGTGTCCAGCAAACCTGCACCTCTTGCCAATCCAGATGTGCCACATCACTTCCTTGCCCCGTCCCATCCTTCCTGCACAGTCTTCTGGGATAGCTCCAAAATGGCGGCGTCCAGGAGCTTTGGCCACATGTTCTCTGAAACTCAGCCCCTCCTTCTTAGCATTCCTTCTCTGCCCCTTTTCTGGCAGGGGATGACAGCTGGCTGATTGATACAAGGTCCTGTTCTGGCAGCTGGACAGAGTAGAATTGACCCTAATCCTGACTTTCATGGATGACCCATAAATTGTACAACTATGCTTTTGTAACCTACTGCATCATTCTTTTCATACAGGTTACAGTGAACATTGGTGCGACTCTGGTCTCTGTGGGCCTTAGGGGACCTGAGTTATGCCCTAGGCCACTCTTTCCTATTGACATTGAATGGAGTATCCCTACAGTGAAAAGACAGTAAGCACACTGATGCTGACATGGACTGGAGTGCCCCTACTGTAAAAATACAGTAAGCACACTGACTATCCCCCTCCTGGCTACACCCATCTTATGAGGCCTACTCCAGGTCACCACTCACTCTGCATAGTTCCTTCTGCCAGGCTCCCTGAGTGCAGTTCTTTGGGCTGCGCGCGCCTGTATCCCTCTCAGCGCAACCCTCTTTGGGTGCACATTTGTGTGCACACATGATCCCATGTAGCCCACCCAGAGCCTCCTATTCTTGCTCTGCCACAGCAGCCTTTCTTTAGAAAGGCGGCATCGGGGGTCACACGTGTAGTCCATATTACCATGACTTTACTGTGAGTGAATCCCTACCTAGGAGGCTCCCTCAGGAGTGCAGTTCTTTGGGCTGCGCGCGCCTGTATCCCTCTCAGCGCAACCCTCCTTGGGTGCACATTTGTGTGCACACATGATCCCATGTAGCCCACCCAGAGCCTCCTATTCTTGCTCTGCCACAGCAGCCTTTCTTTAGCAAGGCGGCACCGGGGGTCACACGTGTAGTCCATATTACCATGACTTTACTGTGAGGGAATCCCTACCTTGGAGGCTCCCTCACAGTAAAAGGTCAAAAAACAGGTGGTCAAAAGGCAAAAACAAATCAGGGCAGACTAGATGGTCAGAACCGTCTTCTCACATGAAGTTACACTTGACTCCCTCTCAGATGCTTCCTTTTATCAGAGCTGTTCTGGACACAGTGCAGTTTCTGACCTATCCTCCTGAGCAAGAAGTCGAGGATATTCAGGCTATGATATTGATGTTTCAGCCTCTATCCTCGATTTCAGTGAGAATGATTCTGAGGCTGCTGGGCCTCATGGCCTCCTGCATCCTGCTGGTGATACTTGCTAGATGGCATATGTGGGCTCTGCAGTGGGTCCTGAAGTATCAGTGGGTGCAGCATATGGGGAATCTCTCCAACATGGTCCAGACATCAGAGGGAACTGCACAAGATCTGTACTGGTGGCTCTTGAACCATAACTGCATCAGAGGCAGATCCCTCTCAACTCCCCAACCTGATCTGACATTAGTGGCAGATGCGTCACTCCTGGGAGGGGGTGGCTACATGGGAGAGGCGAAGATCTGAGGCGTCTGGTCTCCAGTGGAGTCCGGGTTCCAGGTCAGTCTTTTGTCGCTCAGGGTGATCAGCCTAGCATTGAATGCATTCCCTCCCTCTCTCAAACAGAAAGAAGTGCAGGTGTTTAAGGGCAGCACCGCAGCCATGTGGTACTGCAAAAGCGGGGTGCGGTTGTGGACCATTTGTCAGGAGGCTCTATGCCTCTGAACATGTCTGGAACATCAGGACAGTTCCCTTGTGGTTCAACACCTAGCGGGCTTATTGAATGCCAGAGTGGATGAACTTAGCCGACAATGCCTGGTCGATCACGAATGGCATCTCCATCCGTAGGTGGTACAAGGTCTCTTTCAGCAGTGGGGAGAGCCTTGGTTAGATCTATTCTGCAGAGAACGTGCAATGCCAGCTGTTTTGCACATTAGCGTTTCCAAGGCGGCACTCGCTCTGTGACTCTCTTCATCTGAAGTGGAACTCATGTCTCCCTTATGCCATTCCACCCATACCACTTCTGCCCAGAATTCTCAAAAAGATCAAGAACCACTGGGCCCAAGTGATCCTTGTGGCTATGTGCTAGGCACGAAGAGTCATATATCCCAAGCTGTTGAGCATGGCCGATCCGATCAGATTGCCCCTTTGGGAGGATCATCTGTTGCAGCAACAGAGGATTGCTCTCCACACGAACATGTACAGTCTCCGCCTTCTTGAGTGGAGATTGAACGGTGGCAGTTGACAGCTTTTGACCTTCCCCCCTGAGTCTGTATTGTTATCTTGGCAGCAAGGCAACCCTCCACCAAAACATTATACGCCTGTCAATGGAACTAATTTGTGGCGTGGTGCACAGACAAGTATGTTGACCCCCTCTCTGTCCCTCCATCTAAGGTCCTATTGTTTATACTTTCCTTGGCCCAGCTGGACTCTTCTTTGGGCACCCTCAAAGGTTATTGGGTCTGCTAGCTCTGCTTTTGTTTAGATTACCTGGCCAACCCTCCTTTTTAAATCTCCTGTTGTTAGTGGATTCCTGAAGGGTCTTGCCCATATGTTTTCTCCTTCACCATTCATAATGCCTGAATGGGATTTGAAATTGGTACTTACTTTTCTAATGTGCTCATTTTGAGCGTCTTTCTAACTGCCTGCTCAGGCTTCTTACTTTAAAAACAGCCTTTCTTGTGCCCTTCCCTTATGTCCCCAGAGTGAGTGAGTTGCAAGCACTATCTTCAAAACCACCCTACCTTTCCAGCTATCCTGACAAGGTGGCGCTTCACACTAGGGCTTCCTCTTTGCCAAAAGTGGCCACGCCTTTTCATGTAGGCCAATCCATCACATTGCCTACTTGTTATGAACCCCCACATCCTTCAAAGACTCCACCACCTGGGCCCAAATAGAGCATTGTTCTACCTTGATCGTACCAAAGAGTTCCAGGTGAATAATCAACTCTTTGTGGGTTATGTGGGTGTAACAAAAGGTCAGGCAGTGCAGAAGAGAACCATCTCTAGATGGGCTGCTCTCTTCATTAAAATTGTCACAGTGCCTCCTCCTTGGGATCTGCACGCTGCTGAGCAAAATCCCCACCTCCCGGCACCACCAACTAAGAAAGCTATTAAAGCACTGAGTCTTGATAACACCAGGCGGGGGGAAGGGGAATTAGGATAGTAACTGCAGGGAAGGAGATCTGAAAAGGAAATGATTAAAGCATATATATATATATATATATATATATATATATATATATACACATATGTAACTGTTATTTAATCGCAATTATCATACTCCTGGACAAAGTGTCTCCATAATAGCAAGACGAGACCCTTATGAACTGGGCGTGGGCCCTCTTGAGCTGTGGGACAAAGACAAACTGCAATCACGATACCTGAGGATGGCGTGAGCTTTAGGCAATGATGATTTCAAAACCGCGTCCTCAGTATCAGAACGGAATACAAATATACTTTCATTAAATGAATGTCAAAACCTCGGCATAGGATTCCACAAAGACTAAAACCAGTATCTCACATACTTTGCTTCCAAAAAAGAAATAAACTTATCAACATGCTTTTCTCTTTTGTAACTGAAGCGCTTTGTTCATGGTTTTTCTCTTGTGCAACTGAAGCGCTTTTCACCTTTGTAACTGAATCGCTTTATTCATACTTTTCTCTTTTGTAACTGAAGCGCCTCTTTTTTCATGCCTTTTCTCTTTTATACCTAAAGCGCTTTTCTTTTTCGTAACTGAAACGCTTTTCTCTTTTGTAATTAAAGCGCTTTCCTTAAACCTCTCTCTTTTGTAATTGAAGCGCTTTTCTCTATTGCAATTAGAGTGCTTGTCTCTCTTATAACTGAAACACCATTTTTAGCTGAAATACCTTTCAAGGCTGGCAAAACAAATCCCTCCGATTGACCTTACGAGTACGACCTACTCATTATTATGGATCTGACTAGAAACACAAACTCTCTGCACTGCTGCAACTCAGCTTGTTTCCTGAAGAGAAGACTCTACGAGGTCAGGCAGGACCGAAGTCTCCAAAATAGTGAGCAATGTGCTTGGGTGTGGCTGGGCTTTATAGGCCTGCCACACCCCAAGATGGCCGCTGGCCCTAAAATCTTGGGAGTTGCAGTCCATTCACAGAATGCCACTGATAAGTACATTGTGTCCACCAATGCCCTGACCCTGCAGCTAAATGAGCTTTACCACAGGGAAAGCGATGCCTGGAGCAAGAGGGGATGAATAGAGGCACACTTGAAATGCTGCCAATGCGTGACTTGGAGGTCAGGGCGGGACCTGGACCACGCACATTCTTATTCCTGACAAAAATGTGCTATGCATTTCCTAAGATGCAACCCGCAGAGAGTTTGCGTGCTCACTCTACCAGAGCAACAACTGCAGCCACTGTGTTAGAATTCTGAGTTCCAGTCCTGCACATTTGTCAAGCAGCAACATGGGCATCACTGCACATGTTAACCAAACACTACTGCCTGGACAGTCAGGTCCAAAGGGACAGATATTTTGCCTGTTCGGTCCTGCAGGATTCCTAGTAGATCTTGGTTTGCAGACCCACCTCAGGGGATGTTATTGCTTGCTTGGTATCTATACTAATGTGAGGAATCTGCAAATAGAAGTCTCTATCAGATGAACAAGTTACTTACCTTCGGTAACGCCTTATCTGGTATTCTAGTTGCAGATGATAAGGGACAATCGTGGTTGCCTTTCTGGAGGACTGCCTCAAATGAGTGGTGGCCCCAGAGGGTCTTTTCCACTGCATTGCATTTGAGAGGGCTCATAGGTTGCCAGCGCACCCACTGCAGTCAGACAATGCACCCAGACCAACTGCTATACACCTCCATTATCATGACAATATCCAGCATGTGCCAATGATCTCGGAGAGCTGCACAGAGGGCCCTGTAAGATGATTTTCTTTGACTTTACCCTGATGGTTAAAAAAAGATGGGTCTCATTCACAGAGGCCAAGCAAAAGCTATGAGACTTGGAAAATAAGTGTGCAATGTTGTACCTAGCAAGACTATGGGTTGTCACCGACTAGGTGGCCAAATATTTCTCTGACCAACAGGAGGTCTGGGACTGGCTTGAAATAACACTGCAGGATGAGGGCATGAAACATCCTGATTTCGCCCCGTACCAAACGCCCACATGGTGGTGAACCAAAGGTGGCTCAGGTGCATCAGGATTGCTGGGACACGGTGGAGACAACTACCAAGCTCAACATTGGATTCCAAAAATATGCCATCGAGAGATGTCTTGGGGTACACGGCATCTGGTCCAGATTCAGACTCCTCCTTTAACACCACTCAGTGTGACTTGTCCCATGTCACCTTCAGATGGCAAATTCGTTTCACTAAGACTGAGCCTGCCTCTGAGGATGGGGATCATGGAGGGCTGATGGGGCACCTACCCCAAACTACTATGTGTACATTCCTGGTAGCTGCCTGTGCGGCACCTAAGGCTGGGGTGTGGTACCTCATTGTTCTGAACATGGCCAAGTGATGAGTAGCTGTTCTGGGGCTCCCCCCTGGCAGGGACTGCATCTTATTCATTTTACCACATAGTGTGGAGTAGACAGATACAGTAGCCTACTGGTTAGTTTTGTTGTGTTCTACTTTTTGGACGGGGGATGTTGCCTTACTGTCCTGTGGTTGGGCAGATGGGGTTTATACTTTAAGGACCTTGTGGATATCTGCCTCACACATTTATCCAACAGAGATGAGGGCCGAAATTGTCATTTTAGTACACAGAGGTGTTTGGGGTAATATTTGAAGTATGGGTACTAAACATGGTGGGTAGAACTGATATGTACATAATAGTTTCCTGGAATGCCCATGACTGGAATAGTATGACTAAGTGCTACAAAGTGCAGGCATACCTGAGACGACGAGGGGTACATATAGTTCTATTGCAGGAAAACTCACTTGAATGTTCCTGAGGGGGCAGCATTGTAAAAGATGGAGAGGGCATTGCGTTTACACTACATTTTTTGCCTTTACTTTGGAGACACATATGAATTAAGCTGGGAGTTCCCTTCCAGGTCACTAGTGAACAAGTAGATACTCAAGGGAAATACATTGTCAAAACAGGCCACTTAGCAAGTAGGGTTGTGTCCATAGTTATTATCTATGCACCTAATTTAGAGCGGACATATTTTTTTGATGCCCTGTCCTGCACTCTGGCTCTTCTAGTGCCACAGGCAGTCTTCATTAGCGGAGACTTTAATTTTGCGACCGATGTTGACCTGGATCACTCCCACCGCCCACTAAGGGAGTTACCCGGTTCTCGCCTGGCTGGGACGTTCTCAGACGGGCAACATCAACGGAGGGGTTCTCGATGGGTGGACACATCACCACCCTAATGAACAGGGTTACTCTTACCACATATATTACATGCCTGACTGGAAAACTTTGTGGACTTTCCTGACCTGCTGGGCGTGATAATGGTTGTAGAGTACTTGGCTGGGACTATATCAGACCATAACCGCTTCTCCTATCAATGCTATGATATAGCTCAGGAAATGTATCCCGAGCTGTCGCCTAAATGCAGAAAGCTTGGAAGACCTGATGAGACATGCAGTGAAGGGTTGCAACATTATTTTGTCGCAAGGTCGGCTACATCAGCACTCAGTGAATGGGGGGCCTTTAAGATTGTTATCTGGGGGCAGTGCATATCTGACACAGCTGCTGGCTGAGGTTACCACACACAGACATTCGCTGTGGGAGCTATAGCTGCTACTTCCTGAAGGGCCAGTCCTCCAGCAGGAATTACTGGAAGCTAGGGAGAAGGTGGAGCTCTTGCAATTGTTCGGTTATAGAGTATGTGATACATGTACATGCAGAATGAACAACACTGGCTCCTTGTTGGCCTGGTTGGCTAAACCCACCAGGCGTGTAGCTCAAATGCTGGTGTTGATCACAGCTGTGATAGCTAGGGTTTATAGACCGGATGAGATCAATTGGACCACTGCTGGATATTATACCACACTGTATGCCAGTACAGAGTGGGCACCCAGTATCCAGCTCTGCTTAGTGGACCTACCTCTGTGCAGCTCTTGCCTGACAACGCGGAGGAGCTAGGAAGGGATTTATCAGTCGAAGAGATCAGGTTGGAGGTGAGGAGGATGGTTTGGAGAAAAGGTCCAAGAACAGATGGGCTCTTGGTGGAGTTCTGTGTCACATACATCAACTTGCTTGTACCCAACTTAGCTGCCTTATTTCTGGAGGTGCTAAAAGCCCATGCCCTGCCAGCCTCCTTACAAGAGCCCTCAAAGTCCTCCTGCTTAAGCCAGGGAAACCAGCTATGGGCGTGTCAACATATAGCCTGCTATCCTTGCTGAATGCTGATTACAAAATTCTTAGTGGGATCCAAGCGCAGAGCCTACTGCCTCACATGATGGGCCTTATTCACACTGATCAATCAGGGTTTACACCGGAAGCTTTTAAAGCTCTGAAAATACTCTTTTTAGGGATAGTCCAGCCATAGCGGTGTGGGCTGGCTTCATGTTTGTTGACATTGAGAAGGATTTTGACTGAAATGGTATTATCTTTGAGCTGTAATGGCCCAAATGGGCTGGGGCACAGGTTTGTGGAGGGGACTCAATGTATCCATCCCCCACTGTGAGGGTCTGCACAGGGAGGACTATTTCAGAGCAATACAAGGAACTAGACAGGGGCATCTGCTTTTCGCCATTACAGTTGAGCCACTGGCAAACAGAGCCCATAATGGCTTACTCTATGCTGGTATTCCATCTCATACGGTGTCTCACTATATCTCTGTGCGCCGCTGGTTCCCTGCCAGTGCGACCCCCTTCAAATCACCAAATATATGTGAAATGCAATGGGAGTGAGGGGCAAAACAGTACGTGGGAGTCCATGTACACTGGACAAACACCAACATCTGAAAAGGGAATATAGGGGTTGACTTGTGCGGCATTCTGGAAGTTGCTCCCGATGTCAGTGGCTGGGGCAGATGGTGATAGCAAAAATGGTAGCCTTACCCTTGCCTTTTTGGAAGCACTCCCAGTGGTTTTACCCTGGGATAGCTTTCAAGCATTAGACACAATTCTGATTCATCTGATCTGGAGTAAGGGCTTGCGGCAGGTGGCATTTGGTAAACTGCAGCAAACATCCATAGATGGGGAGGATTTGGTGCTCCTGACTTTGAGTCATGTTACCTGGAGGCCCAGCTGCATTGGTGTATTGGATGGTTCAGGTGACTGGAGGGGGCAGAAGGGGTTTGCTTACCTGAAGAATCAGAGCAGACCTTGTGTTGGACCCTTTTTCTTGACCCTAAGAGGGCAACTACTGCGGACTGGCAAGATTTAGCTGTATACTGGCACTGTTGGCTGAGGGTGTTCCTAAGAACTCACACACATCATACTCTCCAAGGCTATGGCTTAAGGCCCTGCATACCCATGTCCAAAGGATCAGACCGGGTAGGTTCCGGGACTGGATTGCAGCAGGCATAGACACTGTAGGTGCGCTAAACATTAATAGGGTCTACACTCCGTTGATGATCTGCAGGCGTCATATGTCCATCAGTGGGGCAAATTCAATTTCATGGTACTCTGAATGCAGCAGTGTGGAGAGGCAGGATACTGAGCCCCAGACGCACTGCAGTTGCCAATTTATATGCAACGCTGCCAATAATTGGAGGCTGGTGTCGGGGCTCCTTGAGGCGCTTCTGGTGGACACTCGCTCAGTTGAAGGAGAAGTGGAAGGCAGACTTGGGGATACTATTGATTGACAGTGACTGGGTCAAAATGTGAGAGGTAGCCCCCAAAGTATCCCACAATGCTTGCTTCAAAGTTATTCACTATTACGTCTAACATCTGGCATACCTCTCGCCTCAAAAGCTTAACAACTACTTCCTGCTCACTGCTCATAATACCTCAGCTGTCACTTAGAAGGGAGGTGGTTTACTCCACATGCTCTGGAGCTGTGCACATCTGGCCTCATAGCGGTCAGAGGTGTTGCGATTGCTTGATGATGTAAAATCGCTTGCTGGACCTCTCCCCCAGGCTGTCTGCTGGGGATCCATCTGGCTAAGCATAGGGTGACATCCAGATTCATCAAACTGGGCCTGATACTTCCCAATCAACGCATACTGAGGCTGTGGAAAGACCCTTCTGGTCACAGGGTAGAATGGCGGAGAGCTGATGTGCTTAGCTGGGTGGGCTGGTGGAGGGACATTGCTTCGGGAGGCCTATGGACTTTGCAGGAGCTTGTGAGGCCTTAACTGACACACTGAAGATGGGGGAAGACAAAGACTGTACCATTAAGTCTGGCTAAAAGCCTTATAACCCCACCGGATTACTATTTGGAAACCATGTGAAATTGTGGGCTTGGTGGCCCTCTAGTCCCACAAAGATGGCTGACTCCAACAGAGGATTTGCCACGTTCAGTGGCACCCAGTAATGGATCACTTCTTAGTTATAGAGGATGCCGCCCCATTCCACAAACACAAAGAGTGCGGTTGATTGGGAGAGGAAGGCTGGGAGGGGAGGATGGCTGGGTTGTTTAGGTTTGTTTTCTGGAGATAGCATTGTTGCACTGGAGTGTTAAATGATCATACTCTAATTCTGATGGGGGGGTGTTCGGCAAGCACAGTGTGGTTCCCTGCCTGTCCAGTGATGACTACTGTGCTTAAGGACATTCACTGGGATGAGACAAAAGCCCCCTTGGAATATTCTGCATTCTGATGTATTGGATCTGTTTGATGTTTACTTGAAAACTTCAATAAAATATGTTTACCAAAAACAACTATGCTATTTTTAACCTAGTGCATGTGTGTGTGTGTATATATATATATATATATATATATATATATATATATATATATATACACAATTTTATAGTACTGAGACATACATTAATACACCTAAATACAGATTTGAGTGCAATTCTTTCTTTTGTGTTTATCACTGGAATCTCTTTATACAGGACATACAGCCAACAGGTGTTTCATGTACCCAGAGCTTCTTCAGGGCTGTTTTTATAAAATACAAAATTAAAATCAGTAAGTACAAACATCTGTATTAAACAATTTTGCAACAAAAACATTTTTTTAAAAAAACGTAAAAAATCACTTATGAAATCATTCCAAAGTCTATTTATAATTTGCCAAATATTGCCACATTTAACAAACCTCATACCACCCCATAACCCAGAGGAAAAAGACAAATGTCATTGAGATTACAATAGCCATATACATAGCAGTAATTTTGACTGGACATAGCAAGTTTTTAGTCTCTTTTCTCTCAATAATGTTATTCTCGTACTATACACACTACCTTCAACTAGCAACTACTCTTTGAAAATGAGCTATCCTTGTTGAACCACATCTTCATGTCTCAAATTCTAGTAGTCTACATACAAATATTAATGCCTGCAAGTGATAATTCACAGCATGTTACACTCCCATAGATAGGTCTACATAGTGGATATATGCAATTCTTTTAAATGTAAAAAAAAGGATCTATAACTCCATCATAAAAAGGCGAAATTCCCGTTACTCAATTATTTATTTATATATATATATATATATATATGTATATATATATATATATATATAGAGAGAGAGAGAGAGATAATCTCAAATTTAGAATTAATTTAGTTTGTTTTATATTTTATATGGGATGTTAGAGTTAAATCATGCCTTTATTGTTTTCTTTGTGGGTATGTTACCGCACTAGTGGTTTGCCATTTGTGGTTCTAGATTTACTAATTGACTTTTATGTCTGTTTTGAAGCTATTAATGTAAAATGATTAGCTTATTCTGTGAATACCACTTGTCTTATTCTGACATCAGTGTTTGTGTATTGTATTAACATGTCTCTCTCTACATCCCTCCTACCATCATTTAACCCCATGGATTCTTTGATTTTGGACTACCTGTTTTTTTACAGTTTTTTGGGGGATTTTCCACTAACTGCTCGCAGTAAACTCTGATAAGATGCATTGTTGGAAGTGCTAGCTTTCAGTGTCCACCTTTTAAAACAAGGTTCACTGCTGTACACATAGGGTAAACGGCTCTGGGTTGGCTGCATATGAACATGTGCACGTGTGCAGGCTGAGCAAGGGGGACTACGTTCCATGTCTGCTATCTGTGAACAGGTTGCATGTCTCAAAGAGGACCCTTCAAGGAGTGGTGCTCACTTGGTGTAGGCCTTATAATGTGATTAGGCCTTCATAATGCAAGTCTGGAGTGCTTAACTGAAAATGGGGTGTGCTTTACTGTTTAACATGTTATGGCAACATTCTGCTCCAGAGTATAGTTAAGTCTAGAGATTTGCCTAATACACTGGTCATATGGTAAAAATGGATGGCAAATGCACATTCAGTGTCCTTTGTCATTTCTGCCCTCCTTGAATTGGAGGATTTGTCATATTTCTGTGACTTTGCTCATAATTAGGTTTTTGGCTTTTTCCCCTGCTGAGCTCAGTAAATTACTCTGCTGGCCAGCTTGAGGATTAAAGGCATCCCCACACAGAAGAGCCATTTGTTAGTGCCTGGGAAATGAAAAGGTGGGAACAGAATCTACATTTGACATTTAGTTTTAAACTACACTAGGATGTGGAAGGTTTATCTGTAGGAAGATTAAGAGAAGGTCAGACTTCTGGTGCCACTCACAGGATGGTCTCCCCTTTGAGGTTTTGGGGTGAAGGGACCAGGCCGCTGTGCAGTTAGGGGTGCATGGTTTGAGGGTCTCAGAGAAGTCGTGCAACAGACCACTTCAAGTCACCATTTTGAAGACTCCCAAAATGCTGTGCAAGATTAGGACAGGGTGGAGCGATACTCTGGTATCCCAGGATTTGACAAAGGTAACAACCTTCTATAACTTTTAGCCTCCTAAAAACCCCTGCACAGTATGTGAGAGTGAAAGAGATGATTGGATTTTGCAGGACCCTGAAGAAGATTGGACCATTGACAGAGCTGCTGGACCACCGTGGACTTCGACCTGGAAGGAGACAATAAGAGGGATGGACAAGCTCAGGATCCGTGGAGAATACATGTCCCCCTGGAACTTCTGGGGACTAGGCTTGCACAGTTGACGTCAGCAGCTATCACATGTGCCAAGAATGCTAGGGACCTGGACAGTGTAGGCATGGAGATTATTCTGCCCTGAAGGCTGTAGGGTGCGACAAGAGGCAACACCAGATCCTGCACAGAGGGCAGGATCTGGGGCTGGCAGACATTGAGTTCATCCACAACAAGGTATTTTGCAGGTGGTCAAAAAAGAAACATAGATCCCAATAGTCATGGAAATTTTGAATTCCAGAAGGCCAAAAGATCTATCTCACCTGGGTAGACCACAAGTATGAGCTCAAGTTTGCATATATAGACATAACATGGCCCTGGAAGACAATTAAAGAATATGCAAAGGCACCAATGGTTTATAGCCTTGAACACAAATGCAGTTGTAAAAAGTATTGGCACAACCAGTAGGTCTTGCTTAGGTAAGAGCTATTGGCTTTCCTTTCCTGGTGTTTAAGCCATGTTGCACACCAGTGTGGAACAGCATGGATAAATGGTAGTGGCATAGAGAAGAGAGGAGTAGAGTAGAGTAGAGTAGAGTAGAGTAGAGTAGAGTGGAGTGGAGTGTTGTGTATTGTCGTAGAGTTAAAAATTAAAATTGAAGGGGACATTAAGCGTTCAATTAAAGTAATTTTCTGGGAAAGATGAGTGCTAAGCTATGGCATTCTTCTGGCAGAAAAAGATTGCCTGTCAGAGTCTGTCCGAACGCTCCCACATGGGAAGATGTCATTTTACCTTCTTTCTCAGTCCTAGTTCCAGAATCAATAAAGAAAACCTATGCTGCTGATTGGGCTCTGGCACAGGCTCCAGCGCTGTACCGCAACCACAAGATTGGGATAGGGGCTGTTCTTATCATGTCATAACTATACGGTCCAATCCACAAATAAAACCTCAATATCCAATAAAACATGATGCTAAAGCCCCAGTGAGGAAAATTCCCTCACAACTAGAGTACCATGTTGTGCAATTCCTATTTTAGTAATGACACTGCAGGTTTAGGGCAGCAGCACCACCAAGTGTAGGCTAATCGACCCAACACCACTTTGGAAGCTGTCGGCCTAACTCCTGGCTAGCCTGCAATTCCTCACTTAACCCTGAAATGAAAAGGTGATTTGTGGTGACCTAAACCCAAAACTCTGACTATTCAGAGAAGTGGAAACAAATCATATCCCTTTCACTCAGTTACTCTGTGACTCACACATGACAAGGCAGAACACAAGATGTGAACTAGATTTCAATGCATTTAATGAAGCAACTGCATCCTCGTATAAAAAGCATGAGCTGCGATAATAAGGCAGATGAAACTGGATTATTTATCTCCTTTACACTGGTTGTAATGATGATTATTGTACTCTAACATTTTGTATGATTCTAGAAAGTCTAGAGATTCCTGCCTATATCCTATGCCTAGGTCTGAGAGCATAGCGGTGGTAACACTTCTGTTTGTCCCGATCTAAGGGAATAACCCCGACCCCAGACCTGAGTAGGGTGACAAGGGTCTGCCTGTTGTCTGGATGGCAATCTTTTCAGAAAGCTAAAAGGTGAGCATCGGGATCAGCAAAGCTGTCTATGGAATGGCGTGTGTCCCAGGACGCTCATGACTGGAATGCCCTCTGCCCCCCCTTAGGCCTACGTGTTGCTTATATAAAAACCAATACATAGTTCGAAGTACAGGCCTGACGTACTGATTTGCCTAGAGAATGGGGACTAACTCTTGAGCTCCTGGAGTGGCAACACGAGTTAGCATATCATGTACCGTATAGGTAGCCTTGAGCAGGGTACAAAGTGCATTCTGTACAAATGGCTGATAAAACGTGCAGCGTAAACAACAATGGGCCGGATGTATCAAAACAAAATGGTGAATCCCTAATAGCAAATCCTACAGAATCGCTATCACTATCACTATTTGGGATTGCGTCTCCATTCATTCCTATGAGCCTGAAGGCCCATAGGTGAGAATGGTTTTGAATTACCTAAATTACGATTTCCTATTAGGAAATCACAAAATTGGGAAATGCAAAAAAGCTCCTACTGATGCACCCCAAAAATAATGTGTGCACACATAAAGGGTACACATTCCCTAGGGGCATATGTACGCTACATGGCACTTAAAAAAAAAAACATTTTTAATGCATTGTTTTAAAGTTGCACATGGTTACCACCAACTTGGAGTTGGTGGTAATAGCATTCCTAAATGCCTATTTTGCATTTAGGAAACGCTTGTTACATGTGCTTAGGGATCACTAATAGCGATTCTCTATTTAGAGTCACAATTTTAGGGAATTGCAAAAAATTGTGATTCCCTAAAATGGGATTGACCATGCCTTTCATACATTTGGAAAGGCACTTTTGCGTTCGCAAACTGTGGAATTGAGCGATTTGCACCATTTGCGAATACAAAAATGTTTGATACATATGGCCGTTTGTCTTCTTGGAAAGATGCAAATTATTAAAATATGAAAACAACGAGCTAAAAGCAGGTGCTGCTAAGAAATATGCAATGAATACAATTTTTATTAGTGTAAAAGGGACAGGCTACAGGCCTAATACTAAAATAAGGGTGCCCAACCTAGGTGCTAAGCCGGCCTATGGCACAGTTACAGATAAAGCAAACTCACATCTTCCCTATGGGCAGGAAGTTAATGAAGAGCAGGTTGACTGTTTGAAGTAGCTAATCTGTCTTTCACAGTGCAGGCAGTATGTGGCCTGCTAGGGATAGTGCAGCAGAGGTCCCCCGACAGACGGATGCAGTAACTGACTGAACCTAAACGCAGGGGATTGTCTAGGGGTTCAGTCGGAGACACTCTCAAAGGGAGCTACTGAGTGTGCACCACCTTGTTGTGGCAAACATTCAGTGCACCCTCCAACAGTCTGTTTGCCTTTGTGCTCACATCTATGACATGGACAGGCACATATTCAAAGTATTTAGCATGGTGCCATGCCTTTATGCTAATGAGGAAACACTTCCTTAGAATTGCATCAGCACTATATTTGAGTTGGTGCAGTCTAAGTTACAGAAGAGGCAGCAGAAGTATCTGTAGCCCCTACCATAACACTTAAGTCTCCCAAGGACAGAAAAAGTGGGCACACATGCCTGTTGCATACGGGGCCCCTGAAGAGGTAGATCTGTCTTATTTGCAGAAACAAAGTATATATGCGTCTGAGTTTTCCTACAGAGTGTTATACAGATGGCTTATTCAAGTCTTGGACTTAAGTCTTTGTACAGTTAGGGTCAATGTAGGGTTGCAGGAGCTGTTACTGTTCGCTGTTGCTGAGGTGTTGTTGATCCCAGTCTGTGGGGCTTATATCTTTTTTTAGGCATCACATGACATCATTGACATTATTGCTTTTGTTATTGGCATGCAAATCTCGAATGCCGATATTCCAGATGTTCCACTTCCTTGCCTGTTCCCTGTCTGCTGAAGGTTGGGGATAGAGCTCTCAGCACTTATTCTTACTTCTCCTACCGCAGTGGACCTTTTAAGGATGCTGGAAGCCTAAAGGAGAATTAGAATCAATCACAAAATTTTATTTGCAATGCAACCCATTTGATTACACATTAAGGGGGTCATTATGACCCTGGCGGAAGGCGGAGAAGCGGCGGTAAGACCGCCAACAGGCTGGTGGTCTTTCCTCAACGTATTATGACCATGGCGGGTACCGCCATGGTCATCCGCCGGCTCTCCGTTCTGCCCGCCAGGGCGGAGACAACCGCCGGGCTGGAGACCAGGGTCTCCAGCCCGGCAGCCGTCACTATACCGCCAGTGGTATTTGGACGCGGCTTACCGCCGTGGATTTCCTGCGGTTGGAACAGCCATGAAATCCATGGCGGTAAGCACTATTAGAGCCAGGGAATTTCATCCCTGGCACTGATAGGGGTCTCCCCCACCCGACTCCCTACCCTACCCTCCCCACCCCCCCACCACCCCTCAAAGGTGGCAGGACCCCCCTCCCCACCCCCAACATAACAACACTTATACACACACGACACGCACGCAGGCACCACCAACGCACACACACCGACATACATGCCAACATCCACACACACACAGTCAGACACACACACCCACATTCAAACATACACGCACACATCCATACAGCCATACCTACAGACATACACGCACTCATTCCCATACACACAACACCCCTGTAAGCATACACGCACTCACACACCCCCTCTACATAGACACACGCACATCCCCATGCACGCACACAACACACAACACACAACATCCCCCACCCCTCACGGACGATCGACTTACCTGGTCCGACGATCCTCCGGGAGGGGACGGGAGCTATGGGGGCAGCTCCGCCAACACCACACCGCCAACAGAACACCGCCATCCTGAATCACAGGATGTGATTCGCTGGGCGGTGTTCTGTTGGCGTGGCGGTGGAGGTGGAGCAACCTCCACTTCCCCGCCGCCCGTCAGTATGCCTGTTGGCGGCTCTCCGTCCGTAAAAGGACAGAGAGCTGCCAACGGTCATAATAGGCAGAGCGACAAACCGCCAACACTGGCGGTCCTCCGCACGGCGGTCCCTCGGCGGTCTGGAAAAAAGATCTCCGATGTCAAAATGACCCCCTAAATGCCAGAAGACGATGAGCAAAGTTCAGAGGCTTATCAGATTTTAAGAGCCAAACAAATATAAATGACTCTCAAAAACTTACTATATATACAAAATCACCAAAGGCAAAGTGAAATTAAATTGCACAAGCATAAGGTATACAATAATTTCAGTCTAGGCATTACAAAAGATGAGAAAGAAAATCTGATGATCCATATATAAGTTTCAGTTCTCTTGTCTAATCATGTTGGTCTAAATACCCTGAACTAAAATAATAGAAATCCTAGTTGATTTTTGGGAAGTAGGAAAGTGTCAGCATAGCAGACTCTTCCTTAGAAGTTCTGATAGAAAGGTGTTACATAGCATAAAGCCACAATAATGAATAAGGGTAGAGAGGTCTGTATACCCTCCAAGTCTCAAGTGAATCTGCTCTCGAATAACTATGTGGATAGAGATTAAACCCACAGAACTTTCGAGAAGATCACTTCATCAACACCAGTAGTTTTTCATCTTCCTTACAGCTGAAATTGGCAACTCCCCTCAGGTCTCTAATTCCTCAGATTGAACATCAGTACGACTTTAGACATCTCTTGGCACCTCACACTCAAACAGTTGTCTTCTCAGCTTTCTCTATCCTCCCCAGGCCTCATTATCCTAATACACATTATGCCTTCCACTAACTGTAGAACCACACGGACACACCTGCAAAAGAAAGAACATTGTAGTGCAAGCAAAACTCTTCATTGAAGGCTAAACACGAAAAGTCAAATGCTTGAGGCCTTCGGTTATGCTACCTTAATAATACAGACAATGCACATTCAAAATAAATGATTATAGGTGCAGATTGTAATTATAAATGAGGGTAACAATTCATAAATGAAACATGTATATAGGCAATTTCAATACAGCCATACAAATATAACATACATAGATATAAATGTGAACGAGTACATAGATATAAATGTGAACAATTTGGCATGTTAAAGTCGGATATTATGAGGCAGACTTATGAGTTCTAATGTGAATGCACTTTCAATAATACGGTTTGGGTGCTCCACTTTAAATGAGTACATTAAGGCACACAATATATATGTTGTCGTTTACATTGTTAGGTTACTTTTGTAACATGTAAGACTGCAGACAAAATTTTGCACTGGAAATCTTCTGATGTATTAGATAAAAGGGGACTCCTTGATCTTTCAATAGCAGTTGGCCCACTGACTTCAAAGTCTTTAGATTCATGCACTTTTCAGCAGGACATATTTCCTCTCTGCATAATGATTTGACCTAATATTCATATCTCCTAAGGGTATACTTCACAACGGCTATTTAAAGACATTACACCACACAGTTTTAGAGGAAAATTAAACCTTCCTGCTTCACCAAACTAGAGATTCAAGCAACTCATGCACTCTCACAAACTGTCTGCACAAGATATCCTGAACCATGCCTTTTTCAGTTGTCCTGCAATATTTTATCTTATGTCGATAACAGGGATTATTAGAGGCCTTTACTGCTACCGACATTTTGTATACAAACATTTAAAGAAGACCCACTTAAAGTTCCTCTGCTTCAAAATTCAGCATAAATAGCACTGATCTCCCTCTTGCCTATATGTTAATGAGCTTATCCCCAACAACCTGTGCTGAATGAGCAACCAGTCTGTAAGCAATGCTGTCCAAAACTTTGGTCTTGTGAGTGTGGGGGGGCATGAAACACTGTTCTCATCCATGGCCCTTCTGGGCAAAAGGCTCTGTTTCTGGTGCCTTATCAAATACATGGGTACAGGGGTAGGCGTAGTGCCTGACACTAGGGTCTCCTCTTTGGTAATTTGACAATGGAAGCCACCATGGGCATGGTGAAAAAGAGTGCAGTGGTGCCTAGATTTGTTTTGTGTCTCTCTTGTTGCGTGGGTCCTGGTAACTAAAGCACCACTTGGAGGGGGAAATCCATGCTTGCCCCCTCCCAAATATCATTCAAACCGGGACCCTCCAGGCACTTGTTCTTCCTTGGGGCTATTGGTGTTAACCACATTTCTTCGGGATCTGAAAACCCTATAGGGATGTTCCCCAGGCTTACCAACAGCTCTACCACCGAGGAATACAACCAATCTGTTTTCTCCATCCCCAGTGACTCTTTCTGATGGGATTATTTCACTATTGCCACTGTGAGCATGTATTACTGACCTTCTGGCCTCTAAAATGCTTCCAGTTGTTGGGGAGCCTGTTGTTTTACTGCTCTTCCTGCTCACACAGGAACTGTCTCCTGCCTGGATGCCCAGAACACCTGGACCCAGGGTCTTCATCAACAGTACCCCAGGGCCTGCAAGACCTAGTGCTTTCTATGCTTGCACCCTCCAAGTTCCATGGCCTCCTTTGGCACTTACAGGGCATCTGGACCAGCAAACATAGGGGGTCCCCACCTTCCGCTGGTCATGCTCCTGCAGGACCTTCCCAATTAGATATAGGAGAACCCTCAAGCAGGTCCATCCCTTTCCTTTTCCTGCCCCTAACTACCACAGCTGCCTCATTACTTCCTTCTCTCAAAACTTCAATGGGAGGCCCCTACAGTGATTGGCTCCAGATGTCTGTTTGCACCCCTTTGTTTCTGTGGGACTGAGCCTTCCCAGGCCAGGTGCAGGGTGAAAAGTAATTAGTACATGCACATTCCATTTCCACCCTTTTTTCCCCACAAATGGCCTTAATGTGTGGGGGAGGCCTTCGATCAACTTACCAGAAGGGCAAATAACACGGCCCAGCAAGATGATTTAAACACCAGAATCTATTTAGGAGCTAAGTGAGAAAACATTATAAAACTTAAAGTGCCAAAAGAAGTGCAGGTATTATTGGTGTGTCATCCTGGTTTTTGGGCCCAGCTGTGACAAAACTGTGGGTTGGTGCTGATGTACATATGCACACTATTAATGCACACTAATAAGGGATGCCCAGGTCAGCACCAATCAATATATTGTTTTGTTTGCAACATGGTACCTGTGCACAGATACCAGCCTTAGACTACAGTCTCACAAGCTTAGCCCACACACATGTCTGTGGATGTATTCACATACATCCAACCAAGAGCCTCTTATCCTAACTCCACAATGGTGGTCCTTGCCTTAAAAAGCAGAGATGGACGGTTAGCTCTCCAATTCATTTTGAAAGAGCTTACAACGAGTGAGCATTCATGGCAGGAGTCCAAGAACCAGGTACTGTAAAAAAAAAAAAAAAACACAAAAATAGGGGGATTAAACAGGGTGGAATCCTTATCTATTTTAAGAGCTGGCTGGCCCTCTTTAAAAATGCTAGCTCAATTTCAGAAAATGTACACTGAAAAGATATGGATCTCTTTTGGGAGAGGATATGGCATTATGGCCATTGATACTGGAGAACCAGGCTTCAGCCTTGGAGTTGGCACACCATTCTGTTATTCTGGGCAAACCATTTAATCTCCACGTGCCTAGAAACATATGCGACCTTGGGAAATGTAACCAATACTCACATAAAGCACCCCAATACTTTTGGGTCGACTTTACGCTGTATAAAACTGCAAAAAAAACCTCTTAAAGATGTAGCAAATCTTACTTGGTCACAAAAATAGGACTGAATATGACTCCTTTTTCTAGAATAATTGCACTTTTGGACACTTGTAAGATCGTGTCACTGCTACATGTTTGGTCTAAAGCAAATAAAACTATTCTCTTTCAACAGACTGACTTTACAAAAACCAAAATGGTTTGGATAATGTTCTAATGTTGGATTTCAGTGCTCATAATTGTCTAATAGGGAGAAGGATACTGATCAGCTTACCGTCTGTTCACTACACAGTGGGTATTTAAAGTTTACTGCTCACATTATATAAAACATTATTAAGTGGGGCATACTGGTTAGATTGCTGACCTTTGTAAATGAGCTGTAGTTAAGGAGCTAGAAATAATTAATTGTTTAGGTCAAGGATGGATATTAGCCTCTTTTAATTTTTTTTTTTTTACATATTTGTTGGATCTTACGTAATGGTTGTCTAGTGCAAGATTTGTAATCAAGCTGACTACCATACCAACCGTCAGCCTAAGTCTAGGCTACTGAGAATGGCTTGTGTTACTGTATGCTGATGGCCTCATCCTTTTCAACTTGCTTGCCTCCAATTAGACTTCAGAGACTCTAGACAAAAAGGGCATTCCAAACATAGTTCATAGACTAAAAATGACCTAAGATAATAGTTTGCACAGATAATCAAAGAGATAACTTGCAGAAATGGAGTTGAATGGTAACTTTATAGAGAGTTACTATCTCTGTTTTGTAGAAGTGTAGCTAAATTAGAATTTTAAGGCATCCTACAATAGGCATCAACTGCGTTCAAGGGGTCTTTCAATGAGGAATGGATAAAAAAAAAAAATATGACCACAGGAAAAAGGGTGGAAAGCTTCTTTTTAAATGCTATGAGGCTAACATACTGTCTATCTTAATCTATAGCCTAAACATCCTCAATGTTTCTGTTGTGGAAAATTAGAAATTGTCGGAAGGCATTCTGTGAGTTAAACTTCTGTCTGTAAGGCACTTCTACAGAAGCATCACAAAACATGCATAAGAAACTCTGTATAGTAGGGTGGGCAGTAGATCAGTGTTTGAAACAAGCAACTAATACATGAAATTACCATTATTTTTCCTCATGTAATGCATTAAATGACTTTTAGCCATGACACACATTACTGTCTGTTTCTGAAATACTTTTTTTGAGCAAACTTGTCACCTGTGGGTTTAATAATTATACAAAAAACACAAAAGAGTAAAACTAAAATTATGTGAAATACATGAAAAATAACTACCAGGAATTAGGTCAGATTTTGTTCATGCAAAAAAATAAAAAATGGTGGGAGCAATGATATTATGTAGCTTTAAAATAGATCCACTGCAATGTTTCAGAAAGCAATGCTGTTCCCTATTTGCTTCTTGCACTAAATTATGAATTCAATATTAGAGGAAACATTATTGGATTCCAATGTACATTTATTCAGATGATTACTCTTACATGAAGATTTGAGTTTATGAAATAATATACCCTAATCAAGACTTTATGCCAGGTGGAAGTATAGGACATTAATTATGTGAAGCTTGCTGTACCAGTTTAAGCAGCTTGAAATCCTTATCTATTAAAAATGTTTTAGCACAAAAATGAATACATCAAAGGAGTTGGCCGAGTGCTAAGACTATTCAAATACAATTAAACAAAGTTATAGAAGAGTTCTTCTAATTATTTCTATGTTTAAAATCCATTTAGTAATGTTTTTGTAGGAAATTCCAATTTTCTGCATTGTCACCTCAAATTTCTCACTTTCGCTGAATCCTATTTTTGCTAGTTTTAGAACTCTGTGCCCTTTACCCTTGCTAACCAGGCGTATAGTATCTAGCATCCATCTTAAACATCATTAAATTGGCTTATTCCTGATTGGCATATTTAACTTTCTTTTAAGTTCCTTGTATATGAGGTAGAACGTGCACACTGAGTTTTGAAGTTAAATGCCACTTATGGACCTTCACTCCATCGTGTTCAGCCTAACATCATCCCCTGGTCCGGGTCTACATTGACAGGGACCGAGGCACAAATTCTTTTAAATACTATTGTTACCCCAATGTACAATGCAGGGAATGAGTAAGAGGTGTAAAATTCCTCCCAGGATTACACAAGAGGCTGACTGGAATTGACTATTGAGCTCAATAGAATATGCATGGCGTGGATTTGTGGGCATTCTGTTGACAACACAGCATTAAATCCTGTCTAACAAGTCTGTTAAGCCACAAGTAACTGTTTGCCACATACAAAGGTGTGAGAATAGGTTCCCAAAACAGTTATTGTGTATCTCCTGACTGGTCATTGATAACCCTGCTTTTGTCTTACCAGATGCCTGTCTATGGGTTTGTTGTGGGTACAATGTGTGCTTCAAACTCTATTCTAGTGTTGGAAAGGGGAGGATACTAGTGACTACCATACTTCATTCCCCTAGTCACACACAACTCTCAGAACCCAAGTTTAGTGTGCCCAAAGACTTTCACCATCTTGGAAAAACCATGAAATGGAATTGTGGGCCTTTGTGCAGTAAGGCAAACAGGTGTGGCCCATCCTTTAGGGCGGAGGGGCCACCCCCCCACCTTTTGCCCCTCATGAAGAGTGTCTGTCAGGCTGAACAAAGGTCAGCCTGACACACTCTTCATGTTCAGGTCAGGCAGCCAGGAGCAGACATGCACGATTTGTGCAGACTGCTGGCTGCCTGAGCTGAACTTTGCTGGGCTGAGGAGGTCACAGCTCCTATGGACGTGACCTCCTTGGTTCAGCAAAGGTGCCTCGAGGCCCTCCCCAGGGTGACGAGGAAAGCGTCACCCATTGACTTCGACCTGGACGCTTCAGGTTTAAGCCCTGAAACGCCCAGGGCGAGTGTCAATCAGTGACACTTCGTCACAGAGTGGGGTGGGGTCAGCAGTCTCACAGTTGGCTGACCTCCTGTGTGGCACTCAACAAGCTCCAAGGGTCTTTTCTTTGGAGTGCCTAGCTGAACAGTAGCAACTGGATCTTGCTGGTGGTCTCTGCTAGAATGAGCCTGGGCCTCTAAGTGCAGCCCCTGTGGTCCTTGAGTGGCTTAGAAGTGACCCAGCAGAGCTGTTCCATAAAGCCTGGAAAGTTGGGACCTAAAGGATTTTCAGAAGATAACGTGACATGGACAAACCTAGTTGGAGTATATTACTCCACACTCTATCACAGTCAACCTGAACTTGTGCCCTAGTCCCAGTCTATGTTAACCATATGCTGCCACTGACATTTGGCCTTTTTTGTGCTATTTCTACTTCAAAAGTTCACATCTCTGGTTATCTTTATTGGATTTTATTCATTTTGCTGACATTTTGTTTATTAACATTTAGTATATTGGTATTCTTATTTCTTGATGTTTTGACTGTACTAATGTTTTGGCACTGCATTAATACATTACACAGTGTAGGCCTGTCTGTTCTGTGTGATAGCTACCAGAGGGTTGGGCTCAGGTTAATTTAGTGACTTTGAGGGTTCACCCTGACAAGTTGTTATTCCTTGAGGTGGGCAGCTGCCCACCCAAAATAATAATGCAATCTGTTACATAATTGGATTGTAGTTGTTGATCCGCAGTACAAATGGTGTCCATAAAAATTGTTAAATTGATTTATGTAAAATGCTTCCATTAGAATTGTAATAAAATAAACTTTAAAACATGTAATTAGCTTTCTTCCTTTGAATTTGCACCATTTTTCGTGGTTGTGGTGTGTTCACTGTGACACATCCTTTTGATCTCTGAGTGGAACTGAGGAGAATATACCAGTTAACAGGAAGCTTACGTTTTGCCCTTTTTGTGGTCTGCCTTGACAGTACAGCTGTTGCCAGACTACTATGTGAGTATCACTAGTGGGGCTTTGGCTTCACCCACATGTTGGGAGCCAGGAGAACAAGTTTGAATTGAGCAGAACTTGTGTACTTCTACAAACAAAACGCATATCCTCTACACAGCTGTGATCAATTATATTATTTATTCAGTAGGCTGAGATGGAACTTTTAGGGGCAAACATATAACATGGTAATGCTGTAAAAGTGTCTTGTATACCTTGGTAGTTTATGGTGTTTGTATTACTCAGGCAGCAGCACAGATGGGTGGAGGGCAGTTATTAGCATACATGGATTTTTAGGCCTTGCTTGACAGTGCAACTGTGAACAGTCTTTTAACCTACACTAATATTATTCTACAGTTCTTTGCTTATACTCAAATCCATATTAATTACCATGCTATTTATTTGTAATGCTTCACATTACCGTACCATGTTCCTTTAAAATTCGACCTAGTGGCGTTGCCAATGCTTGTTATGAAAGGCCTGACCAATTTTCAACCCAGATCTGTGCCTGGGGGTGAGTGTTTGAAAGGTTTTAACACTCCGCCCATCATTTTATTTTGTTATGTGATGTTGCTTTGTGCACTCTAAGTGGCAGGGGTAGGCCCAGACATTGGTCCCTTGCTCGCTGCGCCACTGGATTCAAGCTAGCCTGGCTGATGAAGGGTGATACCCTCAACCGGTCCCAGGATGCTTGTTTCCTGTCCAGGGAGGACCAGCCCTAGCAGTTCAGGCTGGACTATTCCCATGGGAACCAGGGTCAAGACTGATTTGCATATGTCTGGGTCCAAACTGGGGTGACGTGGCGAGCAAAATAACAATGGATTAAACCCAGATCTGTGACTGGGGATGAGTGTTTGAAAAGTTTCAACACTCCGTCCATCATTTTATTTTGTTTTGCAATTTTTATCCGCTACACAACAAGATGGCCCATTTCTGACAAAGGCTACTTTTCAAATGTGTATTTAATGGTTGTTTTTCAGATAATAAAAATGAGTTTCTTTGAGAGTGCTGTAGCGTCCGAAGAGGTAATCTACCCACCTCTGGTTCAGAAACCGCAAGCACTCTGGTTTGAGACCATCACTATTTTCACCACTAGAAGTCAACTGAATCTTGGGGCTTAGTGAGGAGTGTGGTAACTGGATTCATTCAATTTACACCAACAACATAAAATGCATACAAAAATTAGCAAAACTACCATTTACACATGTATTTCAGATTTCAGAGCACTTGATGGTGACATCAGTAAATCATCAAATACCAGTTAATAACATTCAAATTTCAGGGCGTGGCCATCCTTATCACTTACACAAATTTGGACTTGCATATGTGGGAACGGGCTAACACATGCAGACTAAAATAAGAGAGAGACCAAAGTAATTTGGAAAAATCAACTAACTAGGGTTATGCTCTATAAAAATATGCTGGTGTAATTATCTAAGGTGAAAAAGGAACAAGAAACCACATTTAGATTACACCTCTCCTCATGGGACAGCAGACAGGAAAGTTTCAAAGGGCTGAGCGTTCACCTTGTCGTGACATCAGTAGACCGCTGCATCAGGATAGTGCAGAACATGGACTGTACATAGAATGGATCAGCAGCTCAGTGTTGATTTGGGCATATTTGTATTGAACAGCATAAACAAAAGGGAAATTAAAACTAAAGAGAAACTTTTAACATAAAGATCAAATATGGCAGAAGGTTTAGAGGGGGACCAAGAGGTGAAGATTACAGCATCAGCTTCCTCCAGATATCAGCACACTCAAACAGGAATAGACTGACAAAGTTTCAAAGTCTCTCACTAATTAGAAATGTCTAAGTCTCTCCGATTGGCTCTCCAGATGGGCTCATTGTTGTATTTAGAAATGTAAGTTCCCTTTAAGGAACCTAGGGGATGGAATGGAAAGGTGATGGGAAGAGAATGTAGGGATGGGGGCATTCTGGCTGGGAGAAACTGGACGATGGACGTTTGAATGTGGATCAGAATAAACCTTCTTGGAAAACCATTTGTTTTTGGACTTGAAGATTATTACAAATTTGGCGACGAGCTGCGGGAACACCACTCGTGTTCTGGAGGACATATTCTACGTGTCCCCTCTATTCCGCTACACTGCTGATGTACCTTGGACATCCTGTTGGTGGTACTGCACTATCCGATCTTCAAGGATTTTCTTGGAGCAAGTACAAAATTTGTTTACTATTTAATGTTCTTTTCTAGGGTATTTTCGGACGTTTCGTTGTGGCTGTCTGTTGCTTAGCAACAGTGGCACTCAAACTGTGGGTTGTGGCCGCGAGCGCTTGTTCGAACAAACGCGCATTCAAGCAAGCGCGTTTCAGCACAGCGCAAGTGTATTTTCAAAAGGCGCATGTTCTGTAGTGGCGCTCCATACATCAAGGACATCAGCTTATTCTGAACAAACGCGCATTTACACCTTGCATTTGTCTGAAATGAAAGCGCACATTTACACGTTTAATTTCGTCTGGAATAAAAACATTTAAAACTCTACAAAGTATACTTACAGAGTTGGCAACTCGGAGAGTACTCACCTGACTTCATCGTTCCACCTCTCGCTTCACTTTCTGGAATCCAATTAACTTCCTGTTTCCCAGGAAGGAAGAGCTCAAGGATTTCTTCCATTTTTATTGTAGTTTTATTTTATTTCTTTGTGTCTTATTCATTTTAGAACAGTTTATACTTGATCATAAAACTACAACACTTGTGTGAAGTAAAGACAGTTAATATTCAGAGTGAGTTGTGAGTTCCAAATAAAATAACAATAAAAGAAGGAGACAATTATAATAATAATCCCAAGGTTGCAGTTTGAACCACCAGTCAAGTTTCTGCAACTTAAATGGGACCCATCCATACCATGGTCGAGATAGAAGGAGGAATTTTTGACTTATTTAAAAGCTATTGATGAGGATAATATGTCACAAGAAAGAAAAAATAATATTTTGTTACATTGTTTGGGGCCTGAGGGGCAACTGATTTTCAGGACACTCCCGCAAGGAATTCTTCATGATGAAGAAATTGATGTGTTTCAAGATGCTCTAAACAAATTGGAGAATAGGTTCAAGCCAACTACGAGTATAGCTTTGAACAGATTCAAATTCTATAATAGGAGTCAACAACAGGATGAGACATTTGATGAGTTTCTGACAGGGTTACGAGGTCTTTCCATGCACTGTAATTTTGGACCTATCACTGATGAGATGATTGGAGATCAAATTATTGTTCATGTCAGAAGCAGGAGAATCCAAGAACAATTGTGGGTGATCCAAAGTTACAAGATGTAATTAATACTGCTAAGGCATTGGAGCAATCAGAAAAATTGATGGAGTCGGTGCAGGAGACAAAGAAGAATAAATTATCGGACTTGGAGGTGGTGGGAGCTGTTGGTGGTAACAATGATAACACTAAAAAAAAATTACTTGGATCAGAAAAGATGACAAAAACGCTAGAATTAATAGAATGTCATGTTATCGTTGTGGCAATCCTAATCATCTGGCAAATTCTCCACAGTGTCCTGCCATTAGGAAAGAATGTAAAAAATGTGGAAGAGTGGGGCATTTTGCGAGAGTTTGTAAAGAGGTTCGGAAGGCTGATAGTGACAGTAGGAATAAAGTTGCATGCATCTATGATGAAAGAGAGAGTGGATTGGTGTTATCTGTTAAGAATGATTTTAGAGACAAAGATGGAAATGTGGTGAAACAACCCAAATGTACAGTTATCATTGAAGGTCAAGAGCTAGAGCTTTGTCGCCTTGGACAATTATCACATGTGATTATTTTGTTCACAAATTTAGTGAAGTATTGAGTGTGTCCAATTTAACATGTCCTGATATTGTGGCAGAAGGTTTTGATGGGACTGCTATTGATATTATGGGGTATGTAAACACTATGATCTGTTTTAAGGACCGTTCTGCACAGGTTAAGTTATACCAGGCAGGATTGGGGATAATTTTGAATCCCAGGGCTCGTGAACATGTAATGTTGGTTGGGGGAGGTGATAAAGCCAAGTTGATGGTCTCTATGTTTCCACATGTGTTTTCTAATACTTCGGGCAAACTGAAAGACTATAGTCACAGGATTAGACTAAAAGAGAATGCCAAAACTGTGGTGCAAAAGTTAAGGAATGTCCCTATTAGCGGGTGAGGAATTGAGAGATATATTGAAAGAAATGGTGAAAGAAGGGATTATTGAAGAGATTGAGTCATCTGAATGGGTTTCATCTATTGTGTTAGCCAGGAAATCGGATAATTCTTTGAGATTATGTGTGGACTTGAGAGCGTTGAATGCCAATATTATTGTCAATTGTCCTCCTTTACCCAATATAAATGAAGTCGTTAGTCTATTGGATGGGGCAAAGATTTTTTCTACGCTAGATTTGAGGTCAGCTTACCACCAAATTGAACTTACTGAGGATTCTAGACATTTGACTGCCTTCATTACACCAGAGGGGTTGTTTCAATTTAAACAAATGCCTTTTGGATTAGCCTCAGCGGCATCAGTATTTCAGAGGGCTATGTTTAATATGTTCAAGGACATGGACAACTTTGTGAAGTGTTTCCAGGATGACGTGTTGATTTACTCTAAAGATGAAGATGAACACAAAAAACATTTAGTTATGGTGTGTGAAGTGTTTAACGTGAATGGATTGACTCTAAAATGTAAGAAATGTCATTTCTTTGCCAAGTCTGTTGATTATTTTGGGACATACCGTCTCTGGTGAGGGTGTTGTTCCAAAACAGTCTTTGGTCAAAGCCATCATAAATGCACCTGATCCAGATTGTCGAGAAAAGTTGTGTCGTTTGCAGAATTATGCGAATATTACAGTAAATTTATTGTACATTTTGCCACCAAAATGGAACCATTAAGGGAGCTTACGAGGAAAAATGTGGATTTTGTTTGGTCGGAAAGGCAGGAGAGTGCTTTTCAGACCATTAAAAGGGAGATTGCTGGTGCACCTACACTTAAACCATTTAATGTCCTGGCACAGTGTGTGATAACGGTAGATGAAAGTATGTATGGTGTAGGTGGTGTGTTGTCCCAAAGGTGTGGCAAGGAGATGTGGAATGTTACATTTGCATCACGTACCCTGACAGATGCAGAAAGGAGGTGTGCAGTGATAGAGAAGGAGTTATTAGCTTGTGTCTGGGCAATTGAGCATTTTCGGAATTACATTTGGGGTTCACGTTTTATCCTCCAAACTGATCACAAACCTTTATTGGGTATTCTGTCTCCAGGAGGAGGGTGGAATGCGACAGCCCGCATTGCTAGATTAGTTTCGAGATTGCAAGAGTATTCCTTCCAGGTGGAGTATGTGCCAGGGAAGAAAAATTCTGTGGCTGACTGTTTGTCGCGGCTACCTCAGAATGATTTGGATGCTCAGGATAAGGGCGGAAGTGGTGACAATGATTTTGTATCGGTAGTGTCTGAATTTATTTCAGGAGAGTTTAAAGCTATTGAAGAGAAAGATTGGTCTGATGAAGATCAAAAGGATTTAACTTTGCAAGAGGTGAGACGCTACTTGAGGGTTGGTTGGCCGAGGAAAGAAGGTATCCTGGAAGAAGTAATGCCTTTCTTTAAAGTAAAAGATGATTTAGAAATTGATAATGAGTTGGTATTCAAAAGGGGGAAATGTGTTCCACCTGGAGGCATGCAAGCTGTCATTTTGAGGTTGGCGCACGAAGGGCATCCTGGTATGTAGTCTATGAAAAGGCTCATTTGCACTTCTTTCTGGTGGCTGGCAATGGACAAGATGGCGGAGAGGACTGTCAGGGAGTGCAGGGTATGTGTGAGTGCTGAGAAGATGTTGAGGACAGTGCCAGCCCCCTTACATCCTGTTCAGTGGCCTGATTCTCCATGGCAGAAATTGGGTTTTGACATTTCTGGACCGTTTTTGTTTTTGCCTCACGAGTCTCGGTTTGCTCTGGTGTTAGTGGATTATCACTCCAAATGGCCTGAGGTGAAGATGGTACCACTAGTCACGATGAATGTGGTGATTGAGTTTTTCAAGGAGGTGTTTGCTAAAGAAGGATATCCTGAAACTATTGTGTCGGACAATGGTGTTCAATTGGTGTCAAAGGAGATGCAGAGGTTCCTCAAATATTGCAATATTAAGCATGCTACTACTTCGTTATATGAACCACAGGATAATGGACAGGTTGAGAGATTTAATTGGGTTTTGAAGGAGTGTATTTGTTGGGCACGTGGTTTTGGTGGGTTGTGGAAGGAGAAAGTGAGAGAGAAATTATGGCATTATCGCATCACTCCTCATAGTAGCACTAATGTGAGCCCTTTCAGGCGGTTAAGGGGAAGGGATCCTGTATCCAAATTGTGTCCATGGTGGTTTAAGAGGAAGCACAACAAGGAGTTTGAGAGGGTTGATGTACATAAGATTGGAGATTATGTAAGACTGAAACAAGAGAAGAGTAAGGAGGCGTATGATAAGAAGTGGAGAGTAAAGGAACCTATGTTTGTCGTGGGAGATAGGGTCAAAGTAAGAAAACCTGGATTGGTAAGGAAGGGTATGTCCAGATTCAGTAAGGCCATGAAAGTGATAAAAGTGTTCAAGAAGAAAGTGATTACACAAGATGGGAAAGTTTGGAATGTGAGCAGACTAGCTAAGTGTGTTCCAGGATGCGGAGAAACACAAAGTGGAAATTATGCTGTTCCTGGACCCATTGTCTACCAAGATCTGGGAGAATATAAGCCAGGAGGATGGATGCAATGGAAGAGGAGAGAGTGAGATTTCTAATGGCATAGACTGTAGGGAGACTGACGGACAATGTAGCATGGAAAGTTTAGAGCAGGATTCCATAGCCTCAAGAGTAAAGTTGGAAAGTCGTTCCAGATCAAAGTCTTCTCGGCTTGTGGACTATGTGTGAAGTATGAAATTGTTGTACAACAATTTGTTGTAATTGTATCTTTCTCAGTTGTTTCAATTGTTTTCAGTTTATTATAAGGGGGAAATGTGTTGTATTTAGAAATGTAAGTTCCCTTTAAGGAACCTAGAGGATGGAATGGAATGGTGATGGGAAGAGAATGTTCGGATGGGGGCATTCTGGCTGGGAGAAACTGGACGATGGACATTTGAATGTGGATCAGAATAAACCTTCTTGGAAAACCATTTGTTTTTGGACTTGAAGATTATTACACTCATTTTGTGCACAAGATTCAGCATCCAATAGTAGCCACTGCACCATCAGGTTTGCAACTATTCCAGATTTTATCAAATAAAAATACATGATTACCTAGATGAGTTCATACAATTCTGTCAAAATATTACATTTTCTTATTGATTATTACTTCAGGATCTTTCTCACAGTACACAGGATGAGCTGAACAATTCTCAAATGAAATGTATTAAAGTTTCCTATCTTGTTCGACTGCTAGAACAAATATTGTTCATTGTAAACGTTGAAACGTTCTTCGTCTTCAGTACAATAGGATTTTCACTAACATGTCAGCATTCTTTGGAAAAATTCAGGTCAGAGGGAACAGAACAAGCAAATCATTTTCGTCTAATGCTGTAAAAATGAATCTTCAGGTCTAGTTCAGATACGGAAGCCTAAATACACACAAATACACTTACAAAACCTATTGCGCAGCTTAGAATTAAAATCATACGTATCATGCAAAGCAAATTGTTTAATTGCAAACATTATCTACAACATAGTAATACAGTGTAAGTGTGCACTTGTTTTTCTGCACACATGTAACTCGCATTAACAAATTCACAAAATCAATATAAGTACAATTAATTCATGTTCATTTAATACTTCCATTCTAATATTCATCTAATGAAAATATTTTTAGCATTAATTCATGTTGATAGCTTACTTGAATTTAAATGCCCAATGTCATATATTAAAACGTGATGTCAAATACGAATGGAGGCCACATTGTCCACCATATTTCAAATAATGCACATTTTACATTTCATGTTAATTTCTCTGTTAGGCCCTTTAATCGAAGGTTTGCAAGTCATCATATGATAACTTCTGTGCCACTACTGTATTAATAAATGTGATCTCTATCAGTCCCCCCACTCAGACAGCAATTTATGCCATCACAAAAGAACTTTTCTGATTTACAATGAGAAAAATCAAAATTGTGTATACTGATAACACATAGGTATAGGTCTGCGATAAATGTAAATTCTCTTCAGAGTCTGATAATATTAGTTTCTCATATTCGCCATTTCCATTTCTCTTTCTATTCTGTACGTTTGCCTTTTCCAGAAATTGTAAGCCTTGTAAAATCCAAGTGCCCAAATTACGCACAATCAATAAGGGTTTGAGGATCATTCACACAAATCCATTTTCCAAATCTTCAAACCAAGATCCTACCTTTTGAGAATCTTTCACCTATTGTTTACCAAATACATGTCTTCTTCAGGTCATTCAAATCATGTTTCAGATTATCAGATATGATAAGTATTTCCTTGTCTTGTTACTGTTATCTGGTATGAAAGTACAACAGTTTTGTAACTTTAAAACTCGTTAGACTCTGCCTTCTTTTGCTAAAAGGATTCTAACACAAGGTGATTCTACAAAACCATTGATCTTACCTCGTCAATTTCCGTCTCCATTAGGAGCATTGTACCTGACATATCAGTTGACATCTACTTCCTTTTCTTTGTCATTCAAGATCACTGATGGAGTAAAAGGTTAAAAAATATCTCCATTTCTGAACTGCTCACTCCTCTTTTAAATCTCATATTAAGTCTCTCAATCCCTGCTGGATTGTCAATGTTTTCCTCTTGGTAGATTTTCAGAAACACCACGCCTAAACAGCTTTGTGCCATACCAACCTTTCGGTAAGTCGTAATACGTGTTCTTACCACAGATGTCATACACACCAGGTACAGTGGAGTCCATTTAACATAAAATCCCATACATTCTTTTAAAAAAAACACATCTGCATTCACTTACAAACTTACTGTCAGTTTTTGATTGTGGCCTATATATACAAAGCTTCTCTACATGTTGCCAATCTAAGCTAAGCATTCTTGTATGTCAGGTGTGTTGTGAACTGTTTTATTCGTGGAAACTATACCCTTATCTATCTTTTTTTCATTGCTTTTCTTCTGTCATCAACTTGATTAATACATTATTTTTCTACTTGTGTGAGAACACATGTTAAGTTATTCCAGTGTGCATATGCTGTGCCAAATGCTAATGTAGGTTCAAGGGACACACCTACTATATCTATGTTGTTAGTCTTTGCGTTGCTGCTCACATGCTGATTAATGGGAACAAAAGAGAACACTAAATCAAAGTTAGAATATAAATACAGAATGTACTCCTGATTGTATAACCATGTTAATAATAACCTGCAACTAATCCCATAAATCTGTTGTAAGCTGTGATAAGTGATTCCCTCTTGTACTGATGAAGGAATTTGTGTACACACAAGTCATGCACATTTATTGTGTCCACGCATTTATACAAAAAGCTATATTAAACATTGGAAGACAAATCTCCCTTTGTGTCATCTCAATGAAGCAATCCCTTATCCTTATAGAACTTATCCTTATGTTGTCATTCTCTGCACTGGAGTTGATGTCCTTTGTATATCTCCTATCATTGAAACACTCATTCCCACAATTAATAAAATGCACATAATCATACATATTATAGCTGAACTAATGCACACACACACACACACACACTCACTCACATTTACAGAATTTACCCTTTCCTGAGTTCATGGCTTCTGTAGAATGAGAGAAGAAAATAAAAATAAAATAAAAGCAAAAGTGTGCAAAAATCAAATCCAAAGTGGCTTTACAAAGTCTTTTTGCACTATTTACATAGGTTTTCGACCATCAAGAAAGTTCTTCAAGATTCAACTAAAAGGTTCTCAAAAATAGTTCAAAATATTTGTTTTTTCAATAACATACAGGCTGATCAGGGGCAGCTCCTCCATTAGGGCAGAGGAGCATCACCCCCCACCAGCAGCAGCCGCTGCAAACCTTTAACAACCAAACAATAAGAAACAATATTTATTATCGCTTGTATGTTACAGGGGTGGGGCCATGGGGTATGACGAGGAGAGTTCACTGTACACTCCCCTTCGTGCGCATGTGTGTTTGGCCAGCCGTCTTGGGCTGGCCAAACACACATGCACATAGGGCTCTCTCCAGCCCAGCAATACAGTTGCCGGGCTGGAGAGAGCAGCATCAGGATTGGTGCAGGGCAGGCGGGGAACCTGTGGCTGCCTGGAGTGACAAGGGAGAGAGGAGCGGCCTTGGGTGGTGTGTGAGCGAAGCTGCTAAGTTTGATTTTTTTAATATATTTTTTTATTTTGTTATTCTCCCCACTTTTAATACAAACAAGCTGCTACTGAGTCTGATCATTTATCATCACTTAGGTCTTTGTTGATCAATTGGCAAGGTTCCAGAATGTTTAACTGAATTCTCATGGTCAAAACCAAAGGTAATAAACTTGTTCTCCCATTACTTTGTGACAAAATAGATCCATTCAGGTGAATAGTATCTTTGTCTTCACTTTGATTTGACTCTTCAACTCTTTATAGTTGGGAGTTTATCAGTAACCAATTTGTGCAGCTGCTGGCCATTGATCTCCTTTTACAGTTCTTCTTTCGGGTGCAACTGCGTTCATAACATTTGCTGTGTTAGCAGGAGTCAATTCACTTTAGCTTTGCTCTCCTGCATCTTTATTTGCATTCAGATTACTTGAACTTTCAGCATTTTGCTCAATTTCTGCTTCAGCCACTTGTTCAGTCCTCAGTCTGGTCAAGCTGAACCCTTTTTTTATCTGCATTCACTCTTATGGGATCAGTCTCTGTGTTTTCAAGGGGACACTGAACTCTGCGTGTGTGGCTTGCTTCAATCCAGTTTGGAAGACCAGCACACTTCACAGCTGTTGTCATCGCCAAGATAACTTGACACAGTCATTTCAACCTTGGCTCTAGGCAAGTCTTCCTTATATGTTTCTTTATAAGAATTCAATATCCAGCTTTCAAGCTGTGACACTGTTCTTGAGCCATTTGAACATTTGCAGCTTCAACCTGACGAGAGAAAGAGCGAACCACATCAGCCAAACCTTTGCAATAATCCAGCACTAAGTCATCTGTTATGTTCACAAGTGCATTTGCAGGTACTGCTGATAACCTCATTGCATGCCCCATAAGGATCTCATGCAGAGACAGTCCTGCCTTCCTGTCAAGGGTGCTAGGCATGCTTATCAGGACAAGTAGTAATACACCAGGCCATTTCAATGCTCTAGAGGCAAAAACCTTTGGAAATCGATCTTTCAGTGTTCCATTCCTTGTTCCACCAATCCAGATGCCTCTGGTCTGTAACTGCAGTGCAATTTTAGCTCAGTGTTTAGTGCTGGGCACAGCAATTTTATGATCTCATTATTAAAATGAGTTCCTCGATCTGAGTCCAAAGAAGTTGAGAAGCCAAACTGTGGTATTGGTTCTGTGAGCAGCAGCTTCGCTACAGGAAGGATGTCAGTCCTACTTGTTGGATAGGCCTCTATCCAGTGGGGAAACACGCATACAACAACCAATACTTACTTCATTCTATTGCAAGCAGGCATATCAATAAAATCAAGTTGCATTCTGCTACATGGACCTCCTGACCTGCCTATGTGGCTCACATTAACACTGAACATATCCCTAAATTCATTTGTTGAAATATAACACATCTGTGACAAACCGCTTCTGCAATAAACCTAAATCTGGGGTTGTACCATGTCTGTTTGAATGTGTGAATCATTGCCTTTCTGCCAAGATGACCTTGACCACACAACTTTCCCTTCATTTGAAATCCATACATCATCTTCCTTTCTTTGAACACAACCTGCTCTGTTCAGACTTCTGTGTTCTTTCTCTGCTGCCTCTTCCTTCAGTCTCTTAATTTCATTCCAGGTGTCAACCACTGTCATCAAGAAACTTTGATTTGTCTCACTGGTGTCACTTCCACCACCCAACCCTTCATTGGAGGTGACACATTGGAGTGCACAATATCTGGCAATTTGGTCAGAATAGACTTGCCCAATGATACATAATCATTTGATCTCTAATGGGCTGTGCACTTCACAACCACAATCTTCTAAGATAACTGCAATGCATTCAGTAAACTATGAATTCCTTCACCTTTCGAAATGGGTGATCCTGAGGAGGTCATGAAACATCTTTGATGCCATAACTGCCCGAAGTCATGCACAACAAATCCATATTGACTATCTGTGAATATTGTCACTTTGAGCTGCTCAGATATGCAGCGTGCTCTTGTAAAGGCAACCAATTCAGCTACTTGGGCAGAAACCACTCCTTGAAGCCATGAAGTTTTGACTACTCCCGAGAGTGTGCAAACTGCATACCCAGCTCTCAGAGTACCTTTGTTGTCTCTTAAACAGGAACCATCAACAAATACAACTTGATCATTCTCCTCTACAGGAGTATACGGTCTGGGTTTGGTGCACAGTTCAATGACATCGAGGCAGTCATGTTCCATTTCATTAATATCATTTGAATCATTGAGGTTAACAGGTAACAATGTAGTTGCTTTAGCACAGAACACCTTTTGCTAGTCACATTAGGAGAACCAAGGATCAAAGACTCATAACTGGTAAGACGGGCAATGGTCAAATATTGGGTCTTGGTTCTTGTTAAAAAAAAAAACTTCAACTAAATGGGACATAAACAGTTAAAAGATGTCCCATCACAATGCCTTCACACTGACCTGTGCTTACACCAGCAGCTACCACAGCTTTTAAACAGCTAGGCAAAGCAGCAATGACAGGATCCAATGTGGCAGAAAAATATGTCACAGGTCTGTTCATTCCTCCATGTAACTGTGTCAAAACAGAAAGAGCACAACCATCACGTTCATGACAAGACAGTGAAAAGCCTTTGTGCAATCTGACATTCCCAAGGCTGGAGCTCTGCACAAACTCTCTGTCAACTTAGTGGAAGTTTTCATCCATTCTTCATTAAATGGGGCTGGGTCTATAAATAATGTATGCGTTAGCTTCTTCAGTGCTTTAGAAATTACTGAAAAATTGGGTATCCATTGGAGACAAAAGCTCACCATGCCCAAAAACATTCTGATATCTCTCTGTGTAACTGGGGGATTCATCTGCATAATCGCCGCAACTCTCTCTCTCTGGACACTTTCCTTGCATCTTTCTCAATTTGGTGACCCAAATACTTTACTTCCTTCTGGCAATGCTGTAATTTGCCAGGGGGAACCTTATGTCAGTTTTCACCCAAATGATTCAACAACGCTATGGTATCTTGTCTACAAACTTCATGTGTATTAGGTGCAACTACCAAGTCACCAATGTATTGCATTACGGCAGACTGAAATGGCATGATCAAGGACTCTGAAAACCCTTGTGGAGTACGACACCATGAATACACATGGGTGTCGAATCTGAATGAGAAAAGGAATTGACTACCTTCATGTAAAGGCACTGAGAAGAATGTTTGAGACAAATCAATAATGGAAAACCATTCTGCTTCACATGGAATTTGAAATAAAATGACTGGTGGATTTGGCACAACACTATAACAAGATAACACAATTTCATTCTCCCTTCTCAAATCCTGAACTATGCGGTATTTCCCACTTGGATTTCGCAATCCCATGATAGGAGTGTTACATAGGCTACCCATCACTTCTTTCAGAACTGCCTGCTCAACAAAGTCTATAATTAGTGGAGTAATTCCTTCAATTGCTTCTGGGTTCATGTTACATTTTGGCATTCTGGGAAAAACTGCATTTGGCTTTACAGTCACGTTGACTGGATCAACACATCGAATTATTCCAATATCCTTTCCAGACAGATCCCAAACTCTCAACTTTACGGTGTCTTGTAATACATCAGGCAGGTCTCTGACTGTCCTGGCAGGAAATAATGTAATGAGAGGATACATCTCATCAATTTGACTGGAAGTTTCATCATCACTATTTGCTATCGCTTCATGAGTACAAGTGATGGAACATATTAATTTGCATAGCAAGTCTCTTCCTAACAGACTCACAGGCCCGGTATTGAAGACTAAAAATTGGTGAAACCCCTCAAATGTTCTCATTTTAACTCGAATGAACTCTGTAATGGGGTTTACCAAATGCTGGTTTGCTACTCCTGCAACCTGAACTGTCCTTCCAGAAAGGGGCACAATAGGGACTTCGGCAGATCTGACAGTGGAACAAGTTACTCCAGTGTCAATCAGAATTTAAACATTGTGACCCATAACACTTTCATTTACAAATGGACCATGCTAATCTACCTCCAATGAGGCAGCCAAAACACATTCTTCCTCTTCCGATTTATATATTCTTCACTCATCTCACCATCACTGAAATCTATTAATGTGTATTTTGTGATTAACTGATTTACATTTGCTGTTTGGTTTGCGTTCTGCTGAGGAATCATTACCTGTTGTCATGCCACCAGAGCCTGTGGAATCTGCAGTTGCTGTGGGCTTGAATTGGCTACTGGGGAAATTGTACTTGTTGCTGAGGAACCTGCATTTGTATTGCTCCAGTAGGAACATTCATATTCTGATTTTGTGGCCTTTGAACACTTTGATTTTGAAATTGACTGTTGTCAACCATCTGCGCAACACCACCCCCCTTGCACCAAATTATTTGTTATTATAGGGACACTACCATTTCCAATGTCCAGTACTGCAGCATGCATGATAAGGAAGCATTTTCTTCAAATTTTAAAATTCCGCAACATTTGTATTTGGATCTACTCGAATACCATGACCTTTACCTCTGAACTGAGGCATCATATTGTCCTGCTGTTGTGTTTCCTTCATTCCTCCTGCATTCACCACTTCTTGCGATCCTTGCATACCTGCTGCTTGGGCAGATTTAATTTGCATTACCATTGCCTTTTCCCTAAGTCTTTTCTGCTTCAATTTAATTTCATAATTAACAGTATTTTGCGTAATGTGATAATTCATCAATCGGCTTTCCCTGCCAGCAAATCAAATGATTCTGAATCATATTGCTAATTTTAGGCTTCAATCCTTGAACAAATCTTACACAAAAAGAATTGTATATCTCACTTCAACAATCTCTGTGCCACTTTATTGTTTAAATGCTAGCATCAATATCTCATAACAAGCATGCACAGACTCCTCTGTCTCCTGAGCTGTATTGACAATTCTTTGTCAATCAACATCTTTGGGAGAAACTCTAGTTTTCAATTATTCAATCACCTTTTAATATCTTTTCACCATGTCTTCAGATGGCGCACCTGTTACTGCATCCCTTGGAGGCTCACACATTGGCCAATCAATACTCCACTTACACTCAACCCACAAATCTGCTGGAACATACGGTTTCAAATAAAGTGTTCCAATCTTCCCACAAACACACCCAAAGCTTGACAAACCTCTCTGTTTGCTGATACCATTCCACTGGCTTCTCCCTTTACTTTGGGTAATCAGTTGTAAATGACAGTATGTCACTTCTGCTCCATGGGACAGGGACAACATTTCCACCAAATTTCTCTAATTGGCATTTTTTTTTACAGTTCCCTCAGCCTGCTGTACATCATTTGAAGAAGCAGTCAGTTTTTTTCTTGTGATCTATTTTCTTTGCCCATCTGCCTTCCCATTTATATAATGCTCCCCATGTTTGAATGCTCTTAATCAATTCTTTAATATGAATTTTTATTCCAGGTGATTTTATGTTCAGACTTTCTCTTGAATCAAACTTTAATCTGTAACATTCCTGTAACTGTTTGGATGTATTCATCTCAATTTTTCATAAACCTGTCTGGCTCAAAGTGTAACATCTTTGCACATGAAGTGCAATTCGCTTTCTTTGTAAGAATCTAATCTGTCCAAGTCAAGTGTTCTCTCAATCCTTTAATTTGTTTCCAAATGAATCTAGCCATGTTAAGTGTCTTTTCTCTCTAAGGTGTGTTCCCTGCAACCGATGCGCCACTTAGATCATCAAACCATTCAGCTAGTTGTTGAGCTGTCAGTCCTTGTAAACTAATAATATTACTGTTTTGTCTGGGCATAAGCAGTGGAATATTACACTGAGCTCTTACAGCTTGCTCTTGAGCCATCACAGATAATCCTAATTAATATGGAGGAAGATGTTATATCAATCAATGAACCTACACTCTTGTGAGTCTGGTTCAAACCAAAAGAATTCATAGATGTCATGGCTGGCACCGTAGTGCTCAGTCTCTTAATTTCTCCATTATTTTCAAAAGGGAAATTCAGTACCGATACTGGATTAGGAATCTGTGAACTACTCTCGTTATTACCCTGAGCATACAATGGGACAACTGGACCTATTATCACAGGAACTGTCAACGCACCTGTTCCTGACTAATTCATTTGACTTGGTGGGAACATTAATCTTTTACCTTGACCAGTTAAGACTGACACAAGAACCTGACCTGACTGATTTGGGGCATAATTCTGTGGCATCATTACTGAGGAATACATGGGCATTGTCTGTCTTTGGTTCATAACTTCTGCAGGTGTCTGTACATTAGGTGTGGTCTCAAACTGAGTCATTCCTGCATTCTGAATTGCTGTGACATAATGGGAACTGACACATTCTGGGCTGTATTAACAATTGGACCTGTCGATATACCACTGGCACCTGTGCAACATTAGCAATGGGTACATTTGGAGTTATCTAAACAGACTTTGTGCAACTCGGGCTGTGGCAATATTCAGGAGTACATTCTGATTTACTTATTCAACTGCATTATATGGTGGTGGCAATTCTGTAACAACTAGATTATAAATTCATCCTCTGAATCACTTCTGGTGTCTGTTACCTTTTTGTTTTTACCTAACTTCTGCTCTCGACCTTCCTCAGATGTTTTTGGCTTTAAGTCTAGCACTTCCATCACCTTCCTGTGTAATTGCTGGGAATAACTTCACTGCTTGCAATGTGGCAGCTATCCACATTTTTTGCTCCTCATCCCATCTAGCTTCTGCTAGCATATTTTCTGCTTTCCTCATTCTCCTTTCGAATTTCTGAGCCTCTTTCTGCTTTCCTCATTCTCCTTTCAAATTTCTGAGCCTCTTTCTGCCTCACTACTAATTCCCAGATGGCAATTGCTTTAAATTGTCCAAGTCTAGGAAGAGGATTTGATTCATACAACACTCTCCTCAGATTCTCTAATACTCTTAAATTACATGTTCTGTAACAGGGGAAAGGTAAGGTACCTTCCTTCTCAGTTATTTTACACCATTGATTTACCCAAATATGTGAGAAAACTCCTCTTTTCTCCATTACTTCAAACGCTGGTGTACCCTCAGGTGGAGTAGACTACCCTCTCTAGCTGGAATAAAAACATCTCCTCTTAATGCACTCCTTAAAGCTTTGAAAAACTTCATTTCTACACAAACATAATTCACAAGCACAAATTCTACAAAACCAGGTAGTAATTTTTGATCCCACAATCTTTTTCGCGAACTGTTCTCAACTGTAGCAGTGCAGTCTTGTCCACCAATCCGTGTGCTGCTCTTCTCACCAACCGAACTGTCCAAGCGTGGACCAAATAATGTCACACTTCACAACTGTTCCTAACTTCAGAGGCACATCATACACCTCTCATGCATACACTCTAAATACAAATATTGTGAGCACAAAACCCAAACCTGTCTTCTCACTACAGGTAGGACTCAAAGCTGTACAGAACTTTCGACTGTGGCCTTTCACACAAAAACAGCTAATCTTCCGACTATGGCTTTCTCACAAACACAACTAAGACTTGACCCACAAATTGTACTCTGATTGATACAGATTCTCCTTGTGCACTCAAGATTCACCCAAAACCAACCAACAACTCACACTCTCAAGGAATCTACTGGTATTGTTGACAGCGCTCAATCGACCAACAACTCACTGCAGACAATAAATTATCCAAATGTCTCCATACACTTGTGTGGTACGCAGGAGTCTTAGGCCTCGCAGGACCCGTGGGTAATTTTAAGCACAAAGTGCAACATTCACTTGGATTATGCCAACTACCCACTCTCTTTGAGTACGCAAACTGCCTATTCACTTCATACACTACACTTCACTGCAATTTAGCCAAAAGCATCACAAGTGCAAACCCTTTTCAAAACTTATACCATACACTTGTAATACAACACAGAAATTGCATCAACCCCCGTACTTCACCAAAAACAACTCACAATGTGAGCAAAATCCAATTCCCTCCTCAAAAGGCAAAATCGTAACTCTGCCGCCAAAACTGATGTAGCGCCCTCAGAGGTCTTCTTCCCACCACGGATTCAAAAACTGCAAGCACTCTAGTGAGACACCATCGCAATTCTCACCACTAGAAGTCGACTGAATCCTGGCAAGGAGTGTGGTAACAGGATTCATTCAATTTACACTAACAAAATAAAATGCATAAACAACTTAAACACCATGACCAATTTAACCATCAACAGACTCCAAACTGAATTTGTTTCAAAGCTTTATTACAATCCCAAAATCAACGTAACGTATATGGTGTGCAAAACTATTTATAAACATAAATGAAAACCATAGGCTGACCAAAACATCTAAAGAGATTAGGGGCCTTATTACAAGTTTGGCGGGTGGCAGAGGCCGCCCACCAAACACTTTGGGTCTGAAAACCACCACTCCGGTTTCCTGCCCACTGGCCCTATTCCGAGATTCCCTCTGGACCTGCAGACGGAAACACCGTTTCCGCCCACTGGCCCAGCAGGAAACAGGCCACAACATTGAAGCCGGCTCGTAATTAAGCCGGCGGCAATGTTGCAGTGCGCCAGTTGCAGCAGCATCTATAGCTCTTTTCACTGCCCATAGTTCGGGAAGTGAAAAGTGTGATGGGGCTATCCATGGGGGCCCCTACACTGCCCATGGCAAGTGCATGGGCAGTGCAGGGGGCCCCATGCCACCCCCAGCACCCCATTTCCGCTAGCTTTTGCATGGTGGTGGGACCACCATGCAAAGGCTGGTGGAAGCGTGGGTTGTAATCTGGAGGACTGTGCGGCTTGCAGTGTTGCCCTGGCAGATTGAGACCGCCGGCACTGCCATGCCGTCAGCTGGCGGCAACCTGGTGGGGCCAGCGGTGGCACCGTGGCGGCTCCAACACAGTCATAATACGGAGGGCGGACCAAGTCTGCTAGACTCATAATAAGAGCCTAAGTCCACTAAACAATACCGTTAAATACTCCAAAAGAACAACATAAATTAGCAAAACTACGATACACACTTTTATTTCAGATTTCAAAGCAGATGATGGTGACATTAGTAAATCATCAAATTCCAGTTAATAACATTCAAATTTCAGGGCTGGGCCATCCTTATCACTATCATGAATTTGAACTTGCATTGTGGGAAAGGTCTAACACGTGGACGAAAATAAGAGAGAGACAAAAATAATTTGGAAAATTATCTAACTAGGGTTACACTCTATAAAAAATATGCTGGTGTAATTATCTAAGCTGAAAAAGAAACAAGAAACCACATTTAGTTCACACCTCTCCTCATGGAGACAGTAGTTTCATTGAGTTCACCTTCTGGTGACATCAGTAGACAGCAGCATCAGAACAGTGCCGAACATGGACTCCACATAGGATGAATCAGCAGTTCAGAGTTGATTTGGGCATATTTGTATTGAACAGCATAAACAAACAGGGCAATTAAAACTGAAGAGAAACTTATAAAGATCAAATGTGGCAGAAGGTTTAGAGAGGGGATAAAAGATGGAGATGACTGCAGCAGCCTTCACCAGACATCCACAGACTCAAACAGGAATAGACTGACTAAAAGTTTCAAAGTCTCTCACTAATTAGAAATATCCAAGTCTCTCCGATTGGTCTTCCAGGTGGGCTCATCTTGTGCTAGTGGTAGCTGCTGGCACCATCGAGTTTATAATCATTATGGATTTTCTCAAAGAAAAATAATTGATCATCTAGATGATTTCATAGAATTATGCCAAAATATTAAATTTTCTAATTGATTGTTGCTTCAGGATCTTTCTCATGGTACACAGGATAAGCTGAACAATTCTCATATGAAATTTATTAAAGGTTACTGTCTTGTTCGACAGTTAGAACAAATATTGTTATGTTGCAAATGCTGAAACATGTCCTTTGTCTTTAATACAATAGGACATTCACTAATATGTCAGCACCCTATGGAAAACTTCAGGTCAGAGTGAACAGAATAAGCAAATACTTTTCCTCTACTGATGTAAAATGAATCTTCAGGCCTAGTTCAGCTAAGAAATACTAAATACACATTAATACAGTTAATACACTTACAAAACCTATTGCACGCCTTACAATGAACATCAGATATGCAAAGCAAATTATTTAATTGCAAACATTATTTACGACATTAAAACAGTTTAAACGTGGATTTATTTTTCTGCACACATGTAACTCACATTAACAGATTAATTAAATCAATAGAAGATTAATTCATATTAAGTTTGTTCTACAGTTCTAACATTCATCTAATAAAAATACTTTTAGCATTAATTCATGTCAGTAGCTTTCTTGAATTTAAATGCACAATTATATATCATATTAAACGTAAGTAATGGCAAATGCGCTGTCCAACATAATTCAAATGTGCACATTTTACATTTTCATGTTAATTTCTCTGTTAAGCCCTTTATCTGAAAGTTTGTAAGTCAACATATGCTAACTTCTATGCAACTACAGTATTAGTATATTTGATCTCTATCAAGTGCCTAGAACAAATACTCAACAAATTAAATTTCATGGCCACAAAGGACCAGCTACAACCATAGCGTCTATCTAATTCCTACCTTTCTACATAATTGCACCTTGTTAAGGTACATTGTCAGGATTTAAGGATACAAATGTGCGTCCATTGACAGACCCAGGTGGGTTTAGGACTTTTAAAGGCAACTTGAAAGGTAAGAATTAGGAAGCTCTTTATAGCCTGATTCTAAGGAAACCCTGAAAATGGCTTGCTCTTTTAGGCTTTTTACTGACTTAAGGTTTCTTTTCCTTTGCGTGAACCTGCTAATGAGAAAAATGAAACAAAGTTTATCATTTATCCCTGGTACAGAATGCTTGGCAAGCGTCAGTTGTCAACTGTAATATGACTCATACATCAACACTTGATTCATTATTATACCTTGATAAAAATAATGTTCAGTTGAGAACGTTTGATCTTAATCAAACTACTTCCAGAATTAAATGATAGAATAGTATGTCCTGCTATTTGATGTAAACATTGTGTTTGAAGAGATTACATCTTTACATTGTACACAAAATTGATATTTATGTGTGGTACCAATCTAGGCTAGAAACGCTTTGGTAAGCCTATTTGGACATGCATTCTCTTCCTGTATGACTCTCTCTATAGAGGTATCAGAACTTCATCAATTACGTCTTTTAGCATGTCATGAGTGATGTAATAGAAGTGCGTTATAGTTAGTTTCCCAAATTCTAAGTGGTTATATGTTTTTTCTTTTAGTTATTTAAATGTTATTTTCTCATATCAGTGAGATTTTATCAGTGCATTTCTGTACTTTTAAAAAATGTAACTAAAGATCATATTACCGTGCCTAACTATCACTAACTTACACCTTTGTGTTTTTTAGTGCCTTTTTGTGTTTTTTTTTTGTATTTTAAGTTTAGTCTCTGTTCACCCTCCTAGGCAACCTGCGGCCTACCCTTTTCTGCATATGTCCATTGATAATGCACAGCACTGTCTTTGCTACATGGCCTGTCCTATAGCAATGTCCTGCATCCAACTTCCAGTGGGGTGCTCAACCCCCAGCTGCACCCTTCTTGCTAGGCTCTGCGCCCAACCCACCGCAAACAGCAACTGTTCCCCACCAGTGTCCAAGCACTCAATGGAGTCCTTGTTTGTATACAGACACAGGGGTGCAATGCAGTGAGTTGCCCTAAACCCAACCCACTGCTGACAGCCAACCACAAGTGTGCACTGCCTACCACCTGCACAGTGGCTATTGAGTGCAGGGTCTGGTCTATACCAGACTGTCATAATTTAATAAAATAAAATTTTTGATACCAAGATGTTCCACTTGCTGGGCACTGGTGACCAAACATTATTGTATATTTTCTTCTACAATTTGACATAAGGAAGGGTCCCTTACGCACCCCTCACATGGTACTGGGGGCCCAGGTGTTTTCACCCTGCCCCTAATGTTCCCTTTCTTTTTTATCCAGGATTTTGGGACTGAGTTAAGGATAATTTTCTCAGATGTTGTGGCTAGCCAATACAATCATTTTGGCACCGCAGCACCAGAATGGACATCAGAAGTTAAAGTTCCCATGGTCTATTGGAAGCAGCTATTTCTTTTTATTTTTTTGGTATAGCAGGAGTATCACTGTACTTGTATGGCACGGGTGTCCAGATATCTATTTTTCTGAGTGGTAACACCTCCATGCCCAACGTGAACCCTTCTTTGAATGCTAATTTATCAGAAACAGCTGAACAGTTTTGCACCAAATTAAAAAAAGCATGCTTTAGGTTCTGACTTTGTGGCAATGTGGTGTAATTACATGCAGCTGTTTGTTCTCTATGAGAGATTAAACTTTCCTGGAAGTAATTGATCAGGAAAACACACTTTGAGACTCATTTTTTTTAATGGCACCCACTTCACAGATCCGTGTGAAACTTTCAATGAATGAGCAAAAGTGTATTGACTTTGTATAGGAGCATTTTGTGTAGACTCCTCAAACTGCATCACAGTTATTAAAACACAAATGCCTTTCCTATGGAACATTTGAGCCAACCATAACTACAATGGTGCTAGTCCACTAATGTCATATATAATGTACAATATACTAATGTACTAAATCACAATTAAGCACTTAAATGGACTTGGCAAGGCACTCAAATGGTCAATGTCATAAGGTATGCTGAGCCAAGAGATGATTTTCATAGTCTTAAGCCAATGGCTGAAACAGGCAGACCGAAAGCCCACTCTTTGTATATTACAATAGGTCTGTTTGAAGTTGTACTGTCAGGACCCAGACCTAACAATGGTGGTAAACAAAAGACCGATGACAGCCAAATGTAGGATATCAGATGTATTGGATTTGAATGTGCTTTATATGTATTTATTGGTGGGCAGCTCAAAATCGTGTCAATTTCTCCAGATTCTGGTTGTGGAGTTATTACTGTCATGTTAGGGCACCCATCTATTAAAGATGTTGCTCAGTTACGAATTCTAAACTATGCATATGTAGACTTTTTATGTGCTAACGTTTAAGTGTATTATGTTTCTACAGGTTGTATGGCATGTAGCTATATCATGATAGAACATTTTGAAAAGTTTAATGAATGGTGATAGGGTTGAAGCAGAAAAGCCCACCAAATTAACACCCTAAGTAACACTTGTAAGAATGATAGTCTTTTAGAAGTTGAAATGGTGTTTGTAATGTGAGGAAAGATATTCCTGCTAAGTAATATGCGTGTGTGCAGGTTACGTTAGTATACGTAGATGGATATAATATATGTAACAAATGTATGGCTCTGCATTGTGTTGATCTTGAGAAATGCTTTTGTTGAACATAAACATATATATAGCAATCTTTGGACTATTAAATGTACCTAAGATCCTTCCACTACGCTCACATGTTGATTAGTGGTGTTTTCATTGATAAATGTGATTATAGGGAAGAGAAGGCTGTTTTCTTCAGATCTTCTGCTAGACTACTCCTCCTGTGTTTTTGCCATTGCCTTTTTAGGCCTCTGCTACTAACACCATGAGCTGCCTTTAGGCAGATTTATAGATACTAGTACATAACACATACATAAAACAGCCTTTATGGTAGGCCTCTTGCTCATGACTGGATGGCATTATTGACTATCTCAGTTGATTACTCTTGATTTGATGGCTTTCCTCCCAATTCTTACATTTGTCACACTCAGGTGCATGTCGGTCTCACGGAGCTCTGATTAGGTGAGTTACATCCTTCAGGGAACTCTCCATGGGAGTCCATGTGAAGCTAATTTACCTCTAAAGAGTACATGCACTCCATGTTTGTCTTATCTAGGCATTATAGTCACAAAGCAATCCTTTTAAGTTTCAGACAGCTTTAGGGTGCTCCCAGTGAATGTCGCAGTTCCAGGCAGCTGGTAGCCAGCCTTTCCTCCACCAAGCCTGCGGACTTAGGCCCATATTTATACTTTTTTTGTGCCGCATTTGCATCACTTTTTGATGCGAAAGTGGCATAAACCTACAAAATACAATTGTATTTTGCAAGTTTGCACCACTTTTGCATCACAAAATGAAAAAAAGTATAAATATGGGCCTTAGTTCCTCAGCAGAATTGACAGGGAAAGAGCTGTGACTTTCTTGATTCATTACCAGGTAGTTTTGGCTCTATTTCTACTGGAATTAGTTAATTTATATAAGATGTTGCTAAAACAGAACAGATTGTAATGACAACCTCAACAGTACGTAGTAAAACAAATATGAAAAGCGAAAAATATGAAAGAGAATAATGATATAAATTATTTTTGGGTCTCTCAGCTATGTAAGCATGTTAAATTGTTAGATTACCAGAATATTAGTGGAGGTTTCTGAATGGCAGAAAATGAGATGTACATAAATCTATCTGTGGGATACTTAAAAGTAAGGGCAAGTTTATTCTACATACCCTGTTGTAAATTTCCTTGCATATTCACACTCTTGGCAACGTGCTTTGTGCCTCTCCTTATCAGGTATTACAGTAGGCTCTTTTAAATTGTCAGAGACTGCTAATTTTACAACACTCACTAAAGGAAGATGAAAATGCTATTTCTAAAAGAAATTTTCTCCAGCATTGCAAAACGATTCTATAGACTGTAAACACTCCCTGGTATGAGGTCCCTCAAAATCCATTTATACAAAGAAAAAAACAGTTGCTTTTCTATAATTACTCTCATGGTGTTTACCAAGTACCATCAGGAACATCTGCTCTTCCTAGTTTCACTCTCATCAATGAAATGTTTGTTTTTACTCATCTTATCATTAAGTGGGAAATCCAAACTACTGTGCTGCCGTTTTGCTGATTATTCACTCGTGTGTGCATGTTAGTCTTTAATATTTTACTCTCAAAATCAGGTGTGGTGTCTCACTAGGCTATTACATCGACAGCATGGACATGCATTTTATGCCATAATCCCTGGCATTCCACTCAGCCACCTGAGGATTTTAAATTAGCACTGTTAAATTGAACAACAACACGCAGCTGCTATATAGCGCCAAGCTTGCTTAGGTTTATAAATATATATTATATTATGTTCCCCATACCTACAGATGTGTACTGGCTCTTACTACAAATTTATTTCTTCCAGGCCTTGCTTTCAAGTGTGTCTATGCCTTATATTTCCATAAATCGTCTCTCTGGGGGCCCTGACTAGACTGGTATTAGTTAACACGGAGACTGGTTTAGCTGTTTCTCTGGTGCCATTTAAGAAGCATTTGAAGCGGAGATGTGGCTGTGCACCATAAAAGATAACCGCCTTCCTGTGAAGTTCTGTAGTGCTCCAGGGGGCTTTCACAGTGAAAGGGTGAAAGGGGGAAAAACAACATTGGAAATAGTGAAAAACGTAAGACCTGACTTGAGTTTGCATATGGATAGAAGTATTTGGGCCTCTTTGTCACTTGTTTCTCATCACTACTCTCATTTGATTGTTGCAGCTGTATGATCTCCTCAGAACTCCCACCATTTTGAATGTTATGCTGAGCCCAAATCTAATTAAGATTATGAATTCTGTCTATTTAAGCCTTGCGTTCAAGAACACTGCAAACATAAATCAGGCCATGTCTTCCCCACAACTCTACATATATATCGATGTGCTTTGCCCAAAAGAAAGAACTTGCTTCACAGAGCCCTTTTTCATCTGCCATGTGTTGGCTTAACTGTTTAATCAATCAATCAACCAGTATTTGTAAAGCGTGGCCACTCACCCGTGAGTCTCAAGGTGCACGCGGGAGAGGAGAGTCATCATCCGAAGAGACACGTCTTGAGGTTCTTCCTGAAGATGGTGAGCTACGGGCTTTGTTTGAGGTGAAGGGGGAGGTTGTTCCAGCTCTTCGCTGCAGTGAAAGTAAAATATCGTCCTCCAGCGGTGGTTTTGCAGATGCGAGGGACAGTGGCCAGGGCCATCTGGGCAGATCGAAGGGATCTGGTGGGGTTGTGGAAGGAGACACAATGGTTCAGGTAGGCTGGTCCTGCATTGTGTATGGCCTTGTACGTGTGGGTGAGAGAAGGGTCCTCAGGTGTTGGGAGATGTGTTCTTGGCAAGGGAGGTCCAGAAGGAGTCTGGCGGCAGCGTTCTAGATGAGTTGAAGTTTTTTGACGTTCCTAGTTGAGGTGCCGGTGTAGAGGGCTTTGCCGTCGTTGAGTTTGCTTGTGACTAAGGCGTGGGTGACTGTCCTGAAACAGTCTGCTGGGATCCATCTGAAGATCTTCCAGAGTTTGCAGAGTGTGCCAGAAGGAGCAGGGGGTGACAGAGTATACCTGGCGGGTCATGGATAGGGAGGAGTCGAGGATGATTCCTAAGTTGCAGGCTTGCTTGGTCAGTGCAAGGGGGGTGCTGAGGGATGTTGGCCACCAGGAGTCATCCCAAGCTGAGGTGGCATATACAAAGATGATGAGCTCTGTCTTGTGGGAGTTGAGCTTGAGACAGCTTTCTCTCATCCAGGTGGCGACATCTTCCATTCCTGCATGAAAGTTCCTTTTGCCCGTGTCCGGGTCTTCGGTGAGGGAAATGAGTTGTGTGTCATCTGCATAGGACACGATGTTTATACCGTGGCTTCTGACGATGGCAACAAGAGAGGCCATGTATACATTGAACAATGTGGGACTCAGTGAGAATCCTTGGGGGACTCCGCAGTTGACTCCTGTGGGTCTGGAGGTGTAGGGCAGGAGTCTGACCCCCTGCGTCCTCCTGGAGAGGAAGGAGTGGATCCATTCCAGGGCTCTTCCACGGATTTCTATGTCGTGGAGTCTGGTGCGCAGAGTGCTGTGAGAGACTGTGTTGAAAGCAGCTGAGAGGTTGAGGAGTATGAGTGTTGTGGTGTGGCTGCGGTCTATTAGTAATCTGATGTTGTCTGTGGCTGCCTGCAGTGTTGTCTCCATGCTGTGATTGCTGCGGAAACCGGACTGGGAGCTGTACAGGGAGTTGTTGGCCTCAATGAAATTCCGTAGTTGTTCGTTGATTGCTTTCTCTAGTACTTTGGCGGGGTAGGGTAGCAGCAAGATGGGCAGGAAATTCTTTAGCTCGGGGTCGGACGAAGGTTTCTTCAAGAGAGGGTGTATTTTGGAGTGTTTCCAGTCCTCTGGGAAGGTGTCCGTGCTGATTGAGCAGTTGATTCTGTTACGAAGCCCGAGCTCGGTGGCGATGGATGAGCTGGGTCTAATGTATATGTGGTGGGCTCCGGAGTGGGGGCTGTTCATGATGTTGACTTTTTCATCTATGGTGAGAGTGGACCAGTCATGGATGGTCTGGGCGGGTTCTGTGTTGGTGGGTGGGTCGCAGATTCTGGTGCTAGAGGCTGGCCAATCAGAGCACAGCAGCAAAAACAATGCAGGGCTGAAATTGGCAACTTTTCAGGTAAAGTTTAAAACTCTTTACCTGAACAAGTTATATTAAATCCCACAACTGGAAGTTGTGGGAATTATTACAACAATTAATTTGATACCACACTCTTGGTATGCATCATTTAAGGAGACTTTAAAAATTAAAATAAAGTCTCCCCATTCTAGCCTATGAAGGCTATTTACTACAATGAGGGAAAAATGAATTTGGCTGTTTTTACCTCACCAGGGCTTATAAAACTATTTTTATAAGGTCCCTGCTTATAGTTACAAGGCACCCAGCCCTAGGGGAACATAGGGCATACCTTAGGGGCGACTTATATGTAGAAATAAGGTCGTTTAAGACTTTGGAACTACTTTTAATTCCAAAAGTCGAATTTGCATATAACTTTAATTTAAAAGCAGCCAGCAAGGCAGGCCTGCCTTTAAAATGGCACTGGGCACCTCAGCAGTGCACCTATGGGTGCACTACCTATGCTGTGGTCCCTAAACCTACATGCCCTACCATATACTAGGGACTTATAGGTAGGTTAACTTAGCCAATTATAATTAGCCTAATTTGCATTTCCACTTTACACAGGGCACTGGCCCTGGGACTGGTAAGCAGTACCCAGGGCACAGCCAAGAGTCAGTAACCACCAGTACCTGTCCAAAAAGTGTGGGGGTGACCAGGGCAAAAAGGAGGACTTTCCTACACTCATTATCATATTTTCACCAGTTTACAACAAAAAATCCTATGTCAGGTACATTTCTATATCTTTATCTTAGTAAGTGTACCTTTATATTTGTGTTTCATTTCACAGAACCTAAAGCATATACCTTGAACAAACGTTCAGTATCTTTTAGTAATTACACCTATAAATACAGAAAGTCAACTTTCTTATAGCCTTCATTTAAAATATATCTATAACGATTTTTGCACCATATAGTAGCTCTTTTGCTTTTCACGGCCTGCCTTTTTTATTCTTTACAATCTTAAAAAAAAAAAAAGATATATCAATTTAATTCAAACTAAATATAATATAACCAATTTTAAACTTTATGTGCAACATTATATACAACTTTCACCTTATCCCACCACTAAGGATTAAATTAATCAATCAAATTAATGGCCAATTCTTCATCCTTATTCAATGCTACTGGTTCCACAGTATTAAGACCAATATTTAAACGTGATTCCAATTTTCTGAGTTCCAATGTTGTATTACCTCCTCTTTCACTGAACTTTACCCTCTCCAGAACCACACATTTTAATTTATTAATATTCTGATCATGATATTGTTTGAAATGTCTTGCCACTGGATAGAATTTATCTTAGTTTTTTTATGCCCCTCATATGTTCAAATATTCTTTTCTTTACTATATGGACAGTACTTCCTATAAAAAACTTATTGCAAGGACATTTTAGTGCTTATATACAGTAATCCGAATTGCATGTTACATATTTTCGAATATCAAAAGGTCTAGAAACTCCTGGAAATGTAACTTCTTTACAGTTTCCACTATATTTGCAAGCCTTACATTTCCTGCATAAAGAAACCTTTAACAGATGTTTTTGTTTCAATTTTCGATACTAAACAAGGACTCAAAGTATCTTTCAATGATTTACTCCTTCTAAAAGTACATTTGGGATATTCATCTATTATTGTAGCCATAGTCTCATCAGTTTTTAACACATGCCACAATTTTGTAAAAACCTTCTTCATCATTCCTGTCTTGTGATATGTTGAAATGAATCTTATAGATTTATCTTCTTTTTTATCTTTCAATGATTGTATTGTCAATAAATCTTCTCTTTTGATCTGTTTGACTTCTTTCAGCACTTTTTCAATCATTTTTAATGGATACCCTCTGTCTCTAAATCTCTTAGTTTAGAGTAGCCTCTCTTTCAAAATCAACATCTAAGCTACAGTTTCTCCTTGCGTGTAGTAGTTCCCCATATGGAATACTTCGGATTAGATTTTTTGAATGGTTGCTTCTAGCATGAAGCAAACGGTTTCCCGCTGTATCCTTCCTAAATAAAACACATTCCAATTTATTATTCAAAACTTTAACCTTTACATCCAAAAATTCTATCTCCTGATGTTGAATTTCACTACTGAATTTCGGAATAAAAGAATTATCATTTAAAGTTGTTACAAATCCTACTGCAGATTCAATACTGCCTTTCCAAATACAAAAAATATTGTCAATATACCTCACCCAGAGGACTACCTGATCCTCAAAGGCAGCAATGTTCCCGACCACCTGTTCCTCCTACCAGCCCAGGTATAAACCTGCATAGCTGGGGGCAAAACAAGTGCCCATTGCAGTCCCCTGGTTCTGACGGTACAATATATTCTCAAAGATAAAAAAGTGATTGGCAAACACATATAAATCACATCCAACAGCATCTCTGTATGCAAAAGATAGGATAAAGAGCGAGCTCTCAAAAAGTGTCTTATAGCTCTAATGCCATTATCGTGAGGTATACAAGTGTATAGGCTATTGACATCCAAACTCATTAAAATAAAATCCTCTTCTCACATAACTCCATTTATGATTCTTAAAAAATCTCCAGTGTCTTTAATATATGAGGGTAGTGCCTCAACAAATGGACGTAAAAAAGAAATCCACATATTTGGACACATTTTCCAATAAACTACCTATTGATGATACTATCGGTCTTCCTGTTGGGCCTTCTGCATTTTTATGTAATTTAGGCAGAAAATAAATAGCCGGTGTTCTAGGAAATTCAACCTTAAGGAATTGATAATTCTCCCATTCAATCAGTCCCATATCTCTCCATCTACCAAGTTTCTCAAAAACACTTCTTTTAGCCTCCAACATTTCCTCTCTACTTGAAATCAAATATTTACTTTCATCTAGTAGTTATCTCAAACCGTCCGTTATATATCTATCTCTGGATAGTACTACTACATTACCACCCTTATCAGATTTTTTTATAACAATATTTTTATTGCCTTGTAAAGATTTAATTGCTTCTCTATGTTACCGGTTGAGATTATCCACATTCGATCTTTTTCCCTATCTTAATTTCTTAATTTCTTTAATCAGCCCTTTCTCAAAAATGTTAATAGCATCACATTAACTGGGGGGAAAAAGGTTGATTGTGATGTAAAAGCACTGGGACACCGTTCTTCTATATCAATTCCCATTTCAATTAAATTAAGAATAGGATCAGGACAAGCCTCAATATTTTCATCTAATTCACACATTGTATGTGACACTTCTATGTCTTTTATCTGTAAATTGCAGGGTATCGGTTCAGCAACAATATTTCGTTTTTTTACCTGGGTTCCAAAACATTTTTTAACTTTAATTTTCTGATGAAATGAAATCGATCTATACGACATTGAGTATAGTCAAAATCTGTTGCAGGACAAAACGATATTCCCAAAGATAATACCTCTTTTTCTGAATCTGATATACATATATCTGACAGATTGACCACCGTCATTTTCTCCATTATTTCAACATCACTTGACCCCCTTGTTTGCATTCCCACAGAACCCTCCTTTGTGTGTCCGATTCCTCTTTTGTTCTTCTTCCTCTTCCTTGACTTCAGTGAGTCTCTTTTCCTCTTCCTTCTTGTCCCAAAGATCTTCCTTGGGCTATAAGATCGAATTCCTTTAAAATTTTGTCTTTTATTCCACCTCCTTCCAATTGTACTGATACATCACTTTCACTGTCCTCACTTTCTCTCTACTCTTTTCGTAAATCAACTTGAGTCTTTTCTGCATCCCCAACTGTCATCTGAATATCGACATTTGTTGATCTAACATTTGACAGACTTTCTTTCGATTTATTTCTGACCCTGTCTTACTTCCTTCCAAATGTAAGGATTTGCCCTTTTTTATAATCTTTCAATCCCCTTATAAATTTCTGTTGTTTTTTTCATTTTTAGGATTTCGTCCCCTCTAATTAATTTCTGATAAATTTTCTCGATTTCCTTTTCAAATTCCTCCAATGTACACAATTTTTTCAGCTCCTAAGAATTTTTTTCAATTTCTGTAATTAGGTTATCGCGTTCCTTCCACGCATATTTTATCAAAATTCTTAACATGTTAGTGCTACATTGGTGATTGTTTTCCATCCATTCCTTTATAATTTCTGGATATGGGTTCTCTAAGGTCCCCACTACTAAAATAATATACTTAAAAAAACAAAGGTTACAGGGACATTATAGTTAGGCTTACATTTTAAACGTGCAAAACCATAGAGATTCATCAGTTCTTGTTAGAGGTATTTCAAGTAAGTATAACTCGTACCCTGAGGTAACTATAACACACGCCTCGACCATGCACAGTTTTTTTATGAATAATTTTATAACAAATGTTACAACAAATGTTACTGTGAGATTATCAATGATGTTTTAAAAGATGTCATGAGTGCTGTGATATCTTTTGCTAATAAGCAGTTCATGGCGATAGCGCAATTTATGGTTTCGTTAGGGCAGGAACTTGAAATAACTCTAACTATAACTGCTGAATTTCTATAGTTTTGTACGCTTGTGAGCCTAACTA